>NC_084820.1:60356210-60689207 GCF_958449725.1 Rosa rugosa | reverse complement strand
TCTGCGGCAGCCAACTGTAGGGTTGCGTTGTTTGCTTACTAATGGTGCTCGTGGTGCCTGGCTACTGAGTTCTCTGAATTTGTGGATCCCTTCCGTCTAACCTCTTGGTTGTTGCTTTCGAATTTCATCATTTCATCAATCGGATTCAATCACTAATGATCGGCGTGGTGCTGCTTATTCTCTGGCAGACCTCAGAAGGAGGATACAGCTTCTCAGTATATTGGTGGATCCAAATCAAATTTGGGATCCGGGTTCCTGTTGGTGGTGTCCAGTTGTAGCCCGGCGTCCACTTCGTCCTCGGAGCAATCTCAATTTTTTTCCATCGAGTTCCAGACCAATCTAGGGTTTTGAATCGGTCTTTGCAGTGGTGCTGCTTATTAGGATGTGGTATGCTAGCATCACCCATTAGACAATCAGGGCTCACTTATTTTAAAGCGAGCCTAAGAACTATGAAAACAAAAACATAGTAAATAGGCTAAGTTGAGAAGTAAAAACGAAACTTAAATTTTCTCCTTGCCTTAACAATTGGGCTAGGAGGTTTGGAAAGACTGTAAATGTGATTTTCTGAGTCGATCCTCCTAGATTCCAAGGCGAAACTCTGAAGAAACCGAGCCCATTAGTGAAGTGACAGAATTCTCCGGGGTGCCAAATACGAAACCCTAAAGGACCCAGGCTTATCAATTTGGGCCACACTTGCGTCCAAAACCAAACCACATGCCCAACTACGAAGGAAATAGCAGGCCTATTTGATTTAGGCCACCCATATGAAATGGGCCACCTACACGATTTGGACACCCCACTAGAAGTAGGGATCTTCTCACCGGCGACCATTATATCCTCTGCCAACAACGACCTCGCCACCTTATGCTCTGATCGGAGAGCAGTGCCTGCTGTCGCCGCTCCATGGGACCGGATGCCTTTGATCACAGTGACAGTACGGTGGAAGACTCTAACAGACCCTTTCAAAGTTGGCATTGATTCGCTTAGCCACTTCTGGCCTGCAATCCACTTCAGACCCAGCGCCAAGCCGGTCCTCCATTCTTTATCTCCCGATTCAGCCTTAATCCAAGTCAAGCCTAGCCTCTGACCGCCAGACCTCTCACCTAGAAACCATCTAGATCGATTCCAAATCGCCTTCGCAGTCATCATGTCAGCCCACACAATTTGATCAAATAAGGGTTTGAGTCATCCCCTCCGTGGTTAAATTTGAAAGCCAGACATCCACACATGCCAATCACCGCTCTTAATCAGATATGTCCGACGATCACTATCATCTTCAATTTCACACCAAGGAGATATGGTGGTGATACCGTGATCGCATCGCGTTGACAAGGCTAAGAGGTCGCCGGAAAAGGCCTGCGTTGGAGAGTGGATGCAAAAACCACAGAGTGTGGAGAACAAATCCCCACTTAGGATGGAGACCGGAATCGAACGCCGGATTAGAGAACCATAGCCCCGGCGGCTAGGTTTTGGAGAGAGCCAGAACTTCATTTCCGCTTAATATTTAAAAAATTATATAAATTTAAAACTAGCTATATGAAGGAAAAAATAATATGATACTAAATCTTCATTATATTAATAAAGATTAATCTCACAATAATATACTAAAAGCTAGCAATATATTTTGAGTTATTCTTTTCTTTCTTTCTTTCTTTCTTGTAGTGGAATATAAAAAATTATTAGAAAACTAATCTTAAAAAGCTAAGATTAAGAAAAACATTGTAGAGCTTAATTTATTTTAATTTTCTAAATAGTTAAATAAAATTAATTTTTATTTATTCAAATTAAGATTTTGAAAATCGTGCTTTATAGTGGGTAGGCACGAGCACGGCCCGTTTATTGATCCGGCATGATATGAGCTCAGGCCATGGGCCGGACCGGGCTTAATGTTTAAGTAAATGGGCCGGCTTGAGCATGACACTACAATAAATGGGCCGGCCCAAGCACGGCACGAAGCACGACTAGGCCCGCTTAAAATGGGTCGGGTAGGGCTGGGCTGGCCTGTTTGCCACCTCTATCTGCGGTGGGTCGTGGGCGACAGATTCATCGACAACATCCAGATCTGCTGTGGTTGAGTAAGGTGGATTCAAGGCAGGTTTCGGCGGCTGATTTCTTCTCCTGACATGGTTGAGATGGTGGTGGCGGATTGCAGCTTGTTTGGGTGCCCATAGCAATTTTTGTTGGGCCTGGGTCCCTATTGTGTGGGCTCGAGATTTGCTTATGTTTGGCTTTTCAGCTAGGGTTCTTAGGTCCAATCACTTTTGGGCTTAGCTCCTTCTGCACATGGTGGTCCTGGTGACTGTCTGAATATGTTAGGACAGGCTTCTTTTATACACCTAACAGTGTCTTGGTTACTAACGCTTACTCCTAGGGTAATTTCATTTAAGTTGACAAGTTGTTGTATGGTAGCCTATTATGGCTTGATATTGACGTGGCCCTTGCGGGCATGTCATGACTTGTTATTACCTACTTTTGGTTATTAATGGCTTGACATCCTTCTCTCAAAAGGAAAAGAAAAAAATTCATCCAAGGGAAATATGAATATTGAATAACATGGGAGAAAGGAGAAGAGAACAAACATGTTACTGCAAAGCATCAAATTTTATTATGGATTAATTTCAGTTTAGTACCCTGTGGTTTAGGGGTAACATCATGTCAGTCCCTGCTCTTTCAATTTGATCAGCAACACCCCTGTGCTTTCAATTTCAATCAGCCGTGCCCAAATTTTACTGTTCCGTCCAAATTTTACTTTGTCAATCCAGTCAAAGTTAACGTTCAAATTGGACGGAACAGTAAAATTTGGGCACGACTGATTGAAATTGAAAGCACAGGGGTGTTGCTGATCAAATTGAAAGAGCAGGGACTGACATGATGTTACCCCCAAACCACAGGGTACTAAACTGAAATTTATCCTTTTATTATTTAGATCAACAAAATTCATAAAGGGATTGCTTTAAGGCCAAGTTGGACACTATTTTGACTTATTTATTAAATGACTGTGTGAGACATACAATGAAATAAAACTGCGCCACTTCTGTTAAAAATAAAATTGGGTTAAAATTAGACTATGTAAAGGGTTCATCAAGTGATGAGGAAAAAATAAAATTTAGTTGGAATTAGACTAAATCGATCAATTTCAATGAAAATAAATAAATGATTAACCATTTAAGCAAGGCAATGCTTTTATTTTAAGTTTGTAAGTTTAGTGAGCCGGACCTGCTATATGACAACCCCATCAATCACGATCTACGGTTTTAAAATCTCATACTCAAAACAGCTTAAATTGAAAAATTATGCAAAAACTTTTATATTTTTTAATGTTAACTATTGAGCTGTTGGACGAACCAAATTATTCGATTGTCTTATTGAAGACCTTCCCTAAGCACAAAGATTATGGTGCAACTCGAGCAAGCAAAGTAAGCGAAAACAAGTGAAGACTTGACATTTTTTTTTAAAATACATGAATATTCAAGTTCTAAATTAGCTCACTAGCGATCGAATAATATATATTTTTGGATAAATTTCAGTTTAGTACCCTGTGGTTTGGGGGTAACATCATGTCAGTCCCTGCTCTTTCAATTTGATCAGCAACACCCCTGTACTTTCAATTTCAATCAGCCGTGCCCAAATTTTACTGTTCCGTCCAATTTGAACGTTAACTTTGGCTGGATTGACAGAGTAAAATTTGGACGGAACAGTAAAATTTGGGCACGGCTGATTGAAATTGAAAGCACAGGGGTGTTGCTGATCAAATTGAAAGAGCAGGGACTGACATGATGCTACCCCCAAACCACAGGGTACTAAACTGAAATTAATCCTATATTTTTTTTAAATACATGAATATGCCGTCAAAATTTTGACGGAGGGTATCAGTGGGGAACGGCTGAGAGTGAAGTTTTGCGAATTCGGAGATGAACACGAAGAGGTGTACGACGCAAAGGACCTGACATCTGCTAACCACATGACGAACTTCCGGTCGAGGTTCAGGCCTGTGTCTGTTCAGGTGCAGGACTCAGAGTGCCCGAACGTGGTGGAGGGCACACCCGTTTGTGTCGTCGTTTCTGTTACACCCAACGATTGTCGCTTCTATGATGCCGTTGTGAACTAGGTGAGGATTTTTTTACTCATACTTTACTCTTACGGTTTTCTCAAACTTTGATGAACAACGATTAACCATTGATTGTGATTTCGAATCATTAGGTGAAATGTAAGAAACATCGGAGTGTGGAAGGAGAAGAAGAATGCCTATGTGACTTCGTTCTCTTCTGGAAACATGGGCCAAAAGGCGGAAGCCTTACAACTCAAGCCGTCGGAGATATCTGTTGAGTCCAACCTCAGACGGAAAAAGTAGATCAACTTTTGGACTTGTTTCTACAAACGGCAAGGAGTAGGATCCAAACCAACGAGTCAAGCCTTGTTCCTGGTACTTTTTCCTCTATACCTCATGAGGCCTCTTCGGAAGGTTTGTAGTTTGTACATTTTCCTTAAATCACACTTAATTTGTTCGAAAGCATTGGTTTCTTAATACTTCACTATTTTTCATGATGTAGGAATAAGGGAAAATCCATTTGAAGGAGACCAGGATATGGGCGGGGTTTCATACAGTGGTGGATGCAGTAACTTCTGGACATGGCCGGGGGTGAAAAAAATGAATTGGATCAATATTATTCATTAATTTGTCAATGGAATGGTTAATAGTAAGGAGTAGCCTATTAGATTCCAACAGTTTATGAACCAATTTTAACTATAGAAATCACTGCGGTGAATCACTGCCGTAAAAATCCCACAGTGATCAAATATGCATTAGCAAAAATTAAAGTATTAGATTCTAAACAGTTTGGAACCTACATTATCTATAGAATTCAATGTTGATTGAAGATTGATTTTGATAATTGAAATGAAAGAAACATGAAAATCAGTACAAAATTGAAAAGGTTGAGGAATACTTACAAGTTCATTGTCTTCTCCTAGATGCACCCTTGATCTCTTAGTTTAAATGATGGGACAAAACGAATGAGATTAGTGATGTTCTAGCAAGGATCAATGAAGGCATCCTTACCTTTTAAACTAAATGATAGCAGTTAGAGCAGTTCCTTCCATCAAGGAGCTGTTAATAACTTCGTAATCTTGTGATAAGGATTTGTCTCAATAACCATACAAATTTGAATTTGAATTAAAAAAAAATATTGCATTTCATAAACCTTATTGGATTACATTGGTTTATATGGCCGGTCTTGACCCCGAGGGCGAAGCTGGCCGGTCTCGACCCCGAGGAGGAAGCTGATGGCGTCCATGAGGTTGGCGGTTCCCAATCGGCCGCGCCACTTCGAATTCCGATGGATTTTGGAGAGAGAGATATGATGTAGTTTATTAATTAGATTGAGGGTTAAATTGTCATTTTACTTTAAATTGAGTTATGGAGAAAATAAAAGGGTCCTTGACCAAAAGCCCCAAAATGAGCCAAAGTTATCCAACTTACCCCAGTAAGAGAGTTTTATTCCCACTTACCCAATTTAAAGCAAAATAACAATTTTGCCCTTCGTATAATTAACAAATTGCATCCATGCCACTCTACTCTCTCTCTCCCCACTCTCTCCACGTTGCCGGCCGACTCTCTCTCTCTCTCCTCAATCTCCACCTCCGGTGTCTCTCTCTCCCCGATCTGCAATCTCCACACCTGAAGACGACAAAGAAACTCCGGTCGGAGCTACCTCGCCGGTGTCGAACTGCATCGAGAATGCAGAACTCAAACTCCGGTCAAAGCTACCTCACCGGAGTCCGATTGATCGCCGATCCTGAGGGCCTTCTCCGCCTCTAGAAGCAGCAATGAACATCTCAACCGGTGCTCTCTCTCTCTCTCTCTGAGTTTGACGACGACGTCGGCGGTGTGCTGCGGGTTCCCTGCGACGTGATTTCTCTCTCCTCCCTCTCTCTCTCTCCCCTCGTCTCCGACTTCAAACTTGGTGACAGATTTCGATCCAGAAAGGATTGGCGAAGGTGAGGACCATGGAGTTGGGGCCGGCGTCGTTGTTGGCGGCGCCGGAGACGAGTTTGCCGGTAGAAATGCGCCGGCGTTGTTGTTGGATGGCTTCTTGGGTGCCCAAATAATTTTTTTTTTTTTAAGTAATGGGGCTGAAGGAAACGGGAAAAAAAAAATTTGAATGTCTATTGGGGGGCAATAGACGTTTATTGCCCTCCAATAGACGTTTTGAATTGATACAATCTCTTCATTTTTTTTCTTTAATCAAAGTTTTATTTGTCTAATTTTAGAAAGATTAGTTTTCATTTCGGTAATTGAAACGTCTATTAGGGGGCAATAGACGTCTATTGGGGGGCAACAGACGTCTATTGCCCTTCTATTGGGGGGCAATAGATGTCTATTAGGGTGTAATAGACTATTGGGGGCAATAGAGGTTTTCGGAAAAATCCGGTGGGCGGCGGCCGGTGATCGGAATCCGGCGAAAGTTGGCCGGAATCCGGCGGCTGGTGACCGGGCTCCGGCGAAGTTTCCTATGGTTTCTCTCTCTTTCTTTAAGTAAGAAAGGGGTGATGGTAAAATGATATTAAAAAATAAATAAAAAACAAAGAAAAAATTAAAATGGGGTATTAGGGAAGACATCCTTAGAGTGTTTTGGGTAAGAGAGAATTAAAAAAACTTAATGGGGTAAGTGGGAAAAAATTCTCTAAAAATGGTGTAAATAGATAAAAACCCAAAATAAAATCTGTTGCCGGAATAAGTGAGTTAATTTTGGCTCATTTTAGTCATTTGGGTCAATGAATGGGTTGTACATCCCGGGGTACTTTCAGACTTTCGTTAATCGTTCGCATGCAGTGATCAAAATCACCGGAAATCACCTGTACACTGTGTGTTTTTTTCTTCCACGCGCGTGACTATTAGATTAATTAATATAAATAACTATTTGTTAATGGATGGATTAATGGCACTTGGCAGCTTATGATAACTTGGTAGGGATTAGCCATCAGTGCGTACGTAGAGCGGTAAGGCTGATCAGGCACGTCATTACGCAAGCTCTTGCGTCATCAGCAAGCGCTTTGCTCCTTCAGCTGCGCTCTCCATTTCTTATATATTGCTAGGCGTCAACAGTCTCGCAACACTTGCAGACCGATTATATCTCTTTAATTGGTCTAATTTGGTGAACCTGAACCTTGATCGATCTTCTTCTTCGATATTCTCTTTAAACCCCACGGAAGTATTACTTCGATCATATCTGGTCGCAACAAGCTAGCAACAATGAGCTCCGAAAATAGTACTACAAATGGAAGTGCGAACTGCTTGGGATGGGCTGCAAGGGACGCTTCCGGAGTCCTATCGCCTTACAAGTTTAACCGAAGGTATGGATGCTTGTACATTGCTCAAGTGCTGCTAGCTAGCTAGCTAGTCAGGGTTGCTAAATATGTTCACCAAATTATGTAACTAGAGCTAGTGTTCTCGAAATTTACTACTTCTGTAAGAATTGGATTTGCTTTGTTTGATAATATTTTTCATCGATTAGGGATGTCCAAGACGATGACGTTTCCATAAAGATCACACACTGTGGAGTTTGTTATGCTGAGGTTGTTTGGCCAAGGAACAAACATGGAGATGCAACCTATCCTATGGTTCCTGGGTAAGTATATATAGTTATATATGTACACATGTTGTAGATTTAAGTGAATAATTTATATTCTTATCAACTGTTTTAATTAATCGACTGTACTTAACTAAACCAGACATGAGATTGCTGGCATTGTTCAAGAGGTTGGTCCAAATGTTCGTCGATTTAAAGTTGGCGACCATGTTGGAGTTGGAACTTATACCAACTCATGTAGAGAGTGTGAGTATTGTAACGATGGCCTTGAAGTTTACTGTGACAAAGGAGCAGTTTACACTTATAACCGTTTTGATTACGATGGAACAATTACGCAGGGAGGATTCTCCAGTTTCACTGTTGTACATGAAAGGTAAACATTAGTTACCCACTACTTTATGAGGCCACTAAATTCTTTGATGAGGGATGATTTAGCAAATTAGTTTTGTTCGTGAATCAACGTGTAGGTACTGCTTCAAAATATCAGAAGAGTATCCATTGGCTTCAGCAGCACCACTGCTTTGTGCTGGCATTACTGTTTACTCTCCCATGATGGACCATAAGATGAACAAACCTGGTAAATCCCTAGGGGTCATTGGCCTAGGCGGTCTTGGTCACATGGCTGTGAAATTCGGCAAGGCCTTCGGACTGAAGGTAACCGTTTTTAGCACAAGTATGTCGAAGAAAGATGAAGCTCTGACTCTGCTTGGGGCAGACAATTTCGTAGTCTCATCCGACCAAGACCAGATGAGGGTATAATATTACCAGAAAAGAAAATAAACTCCACCGTAAAACAAATTGACAATTTCATTACATAGTGATAATCGTGGTCGTTCATGCAGGCATTGGCTAAGTCACTTGACTTCATTATTGACACAGCATCTGGGAATCACCCGATTGAATTGTATATGTCACTACTGAAGACTGCTGGTGTTCTAGTCCTTGTGGGTGTCCCAAGTGAAATTAAATTGCAACCTTTCAACCTTATTACAGGTACTTAATAGATTCATTTAGAAATCTCAATACTCATATTCAATTTCCTCCTTCCATTTTAAATTTGTATAGATTTTTATTCATGCCCTGTGGTAATTTTGATGATCAGGTAAGAGATCAATTACCGGTAGCGCAGCAGGTGGTACAAAACAAATTCAAGAAATGGTAGATTTTTGTGCTGCTCACAAGATATATCCAAACATAGAAGTCATTCCAATTCAGTATGTGAATGAAGCTATTGAGAGACTCATAAAGAAGGATGTCAAGTACCGGTTTGTGGTAGATATTGAAAACTCCCTAAAATGAAGATGGTAATTAATTGGGAGACAAGCTAGTGTACTGGTGGGTATGAGATACCCTCATTTACAACTATTTGAATAAAAATTTACAAGTATTTGAACCAAAATTACAACATTGAGAACAAAAGTTACCATATTCATTTACACTATTTACATATAGTTAAACAAAAATTACAACATTGACAACAAATTTGTTCAAAAGCTTGTAAAAATGTCGTAAGAGGTGTAATTACCATTATTAGAACTAAGATTACAACATTGACAACAAATTTGTTCAAAAACTTGTAAAATGTCGTAAGAGGTATAATTACCATTATTAGAACTAAGATTACACAAAGTAGGACTCAAATTACAACTTTGATAACAAAATTTGTTCTCACTTTTGTAAATGTGGGTATGAGATACCCACCAGTACACTAGAATTTCCCATTAATTGGACTAGTTATTGCAAGTTTGCAACAACTCAGATCAGGCTTAAGTATCAGATCTTCCAGTTTTATGTAATAGGGTTGTGGTGATCTTTAGTTTTTCTTTCCTTCTGCTATGAATTGAATAAGGAAGTGGTTGTCTTGCTCGTATGAGAGGTATGACTTTGAGGGATTAAATCAAAATGAATGAATGAGTTATATGTATTTTGATGTTATGATAGTGGATATAGTGCTGTGTTATTTAGTGGTGGCCGAATGCTAAACAAACCCCATATGGCTGATCCGCTGGTACAAAGAGTTCTATGCATGTAGGGAAGGCACACTGCAAACTGGACAATGCACCCCAGCGTTGAACTGGTTCGGTCCTCGGTTTAAACTTCCTAGACCATTGGTTATAACTGGCATCGGAGAAAATGTATGATCGATCTCCTAACTTATGCGAGTATACTAGCTGCCATCAGTTCCATAGATTACATTAGTAAAAAAGTTCTGTAATTTTTTACAGTTCTTCTGATATGAGCCGCATGGAGCTGAACCATTACACGTTTAATTTCCATTTAGTTTTTACTTTTTAGCTCCTAATTAATGTTCATCACTCTTGGTTATCATCAAGATGCGCGCCCTCACAAACGATTGTAATTGTTCAACAGGTTAACAAAAGTTCCTTTAGTTCAAAAAATAAGTCGACTGATAAAGCTTTCATTTTTTTTTCCTCTAAGATTATCTCTGCCCATGTCAATTAAATCAAAGTTCATTTTGTCATTCGATGGGATTAAAAGATGGACACTTTTTGTATCAAATTAATTCTCGTAGTATACCGTCATTTGTTTGATATTAGATGATTTAAGAACAATTCTTAAGTTCTAGGGGTGAACGAGCATAGTCACCCCTATTGTCGATTAACATACTTTTACTTAATAAATTTATAATTCAACGGTTCATATCTTAAATAAGCCTTTAAAGATCCTCTCTGTAAAAAATCAATTGAATCAGAAATCATTTAATTATCTAATTAAATCAAACAAATGGATGGTTCTAACAACACTTACTACTATCATGATGAACCGTCCATGTATTTCATATAAATGAATAACTAAAAGGTCTTCAATTTAATTATTTTTTACAGAGCTAATATTTGTATTACATACAACATTAATGATCGGATTAGAAAATTATAAAGTTATTATGTTTTAATCGCAATAGAGGGCCGGTGACTATGCTCATCCACACAAAGGGTGAACCTAAGAATTATCCATGATTTAATCATCTCTGGTTTAATTGCTTTCTTGCATGTATGATCTTTAAAAGATTATTAAAAAGAAGTGGTTTTTCAAACTATGAGATAAGAAGAATAACGAAAATTAAAAATATAAATGATATGATTATAGAAAATGTTGCTCGTGTTCCTCTATGCATGTTTTTTCTTCTTCTACTGATCAACATCACAACCCAAAAAGAATATTGATCAATACAAATAAATAATAAGTCAAAAATGAAGAGTCCATCAATCCATATCTCAAGTGAACTTATATGAGATATTAATAATTAAGTATGGTATAATTTCCAATTAATCGGCACATATTGAAACTTTCAGTGCTGACCTGCGGACGAATATATATCCCACCAGATAAAAGTACCCTTAATTATTATAAATAAAAGAGAGTTAGAATCACTGCGTACGTTACGTAGAGGGTGGATCATCAGATCAGGTCATTACGCACGCTCTTGCGTCATCATCAATCTTTGCTCCTCCCTCTCTTCTGGTCAGGGTCTCTCATATTAGTATGTGTATATATAGACTCACACTTAGAGGTGAACACATATATCTTTTTCTTCTGATTTGGTGAACCTGAGCCTTCTTTTGCTTAATTCTCACGTCCTGCTGAACTGTTACTTTGATCGTACTTTTGCTCGAGACAATCGAAAATGAGCTCCGAAATTTGTAGCGCAAAGGGAAATGGGAACTGCTTGGGATGGGCTGCGAGGGATGCTTCTGGAGTCCTAGCACCTTACAAGTTTAACCGAAGGTATGCACACTAACTGGAACCCCTGTCATTTCTTAAGAGCACACTGGCTTGTACCTAGTGTTGCTAAATATGTTCTCCAAATGATGCGACAACACTTTTCCTAAAATGCTACTACAATACTGGTTGTTGTTGATCGGCATTAACTTTGGAAAAACAATGACACAAACTCTCACTTTCTCGGTTTCCATTGTTTGCTCTATAGATTGATAATATGTTCGTTTTTTTTATTGGATAGAGATAATGTATTAGGTAAGAGCATGTTTAGCAGACTCTCTATTGTGGCTCTTTAGCTATTTTGGAGAGCATGTTTAGCTTTTTATCTATTTTAGCAGCTGCACCAGACTCCTAAATGGCTCTCTATTATAACTTTTAGCTATCTCGCTCCTACATATAGAGAGCGGGATGAGGCTCTCTATAATTTAAAACATTCATTTTAAGTTATTTTATGTAATCTATAAATACATTTAAACTATTTAATATTAATTTAAAAAATAATATAAATTCAAAACTAGCTAAAATAAAGAGCATTGATGCAGACGTAATTCTAAAGTGGCTAGCTAAAATGACTTTTTAGCTACTTTAGCTAAAATTTGACTAAAAAATGACTAGCATTGCTAAAAATGCTCTAAGTAACTAGCTAATGTTGTTCATCAGGGATGTTCAAGGTGATGACGTTTCGATAAAGATTACACATTGCGGAGTATGTTATGCTGACATTCTTTGGCCAAGGAACAAACATGGAGATGCAACTTATCCTATGGTGCCTGGGTATGTGTATCAGTCCTACACATTTAAATATTTAATTAAGTGATTTATCTAAATAATTATTTATCAATATATACTGATCTTATATATATATATATATATATTAACAGACATGAGATTGCTGGCATTGTTCAAGAGGTTGGTCCAAATGTTCATCGCTTCAAAGTTGGCGACCATGTTGGAGTTGGAACTTATACTAATTCATGTCGAGATTGCGAGCATTGTAACGATGGCCTAGAAGTTTACTGTAATCGAAGAGTAGGAACTTATAACCGTCTTGATTATGATGGTACACTCACATATGGAGGATTCTCCACTTTCACTGTTGTCCATGAAAGGTAAGTAGCAAAGCACTATTCAGTAACCAGTACTTATACAGTCGCATATCCGATGTGGAACAATTGTATTTAGCAAACTAGTTTCGTTCATGAATATATAGGTACTGCTTTAAAATACCAGAAGAGTATCCATTGGCTTCAGCAGCACCACTGCTTTGTGCTGGTATTACTGTTTACTCTCCCATGATGGACCATAAGATGAACCAACCGGGGAAATCCCTAGGTGTGATCGGCCTTGGCGGTCTTGGTCACATGGCTGTGAAATTCGGCAAGGCTTTCGGACTCAATGTCACCGTTTTCAGCACAAGCATGTCGAAGAAAGATGAAGCTTTAACTGTGCTTGGGGCAGACAACTTCGTAGTCTCGTCTGATCAAGACCAAATGACGGTATAATTACTAAAAATCAAAATAAACTCCAATACAAAATCAATTGACAATTTCTATATATGAAAATTGTTTTCTTTAATGCAGGCACTAGCTAAGTCACTTGACTTTATCATTGACACAGCATCTGGTGATCACCCATTCGACGAGTACATGTCACTACTGAAGACTGCTGGTGTTCTAGTCCTCGTGGGTGCCCCAAGTGAAATCAAATTGAGCCCTCTAAGCCTTATTATGGGTACTTAATTCAGAAATTCCAATGCTCATACATAATTTTAATTTTTTTTTAATTTTTAATGACTTTTAAATTTATATTTTCTTGACATTGAGCTAATTTTGTGATCAGGCAAGAGATCAATTACTGGTAGCGCATCAGGTGGTACAAAACCAATTCAAGAAATGATAGACTTCTGTGCTGCTCACAAAATATATCCAAACATAGAAGTTGTTCCAATTGAGTATGTGAATGAAGCTGTTGAGCGAATCATAAAAAAGGATGTTAAGTACCGATTTGTGATAGATATTGAAAATTCCTTGAAATGAAGGTATAATGGACCGGTACTAATGACATTAATCCCCCTCTTTTATAAATAAGAGGTCCTGGCTTCTTGGATTATTGGGCTGATGGGCCTATTTGTCGTTTTGGTATGTGGGCAAAGGTATTCCTCGGCTTGGCCTGGGTGTGGGCTTTGTTTGTATTCTGGTAGGGCATGTTCAGGGCTTCTTTTAGGGTATCATCATTGAATCCATATTTACTAGTGGGCTTGTGGTTTCTACTTTCGGCTATCTTTAATTTTTGGGTATTGCTGGGTCCATATTTATTGGTGATTATTCTCAGCGACTTACGACTCTGAGTTCCAACTTTTGTTTTGTTTTGTTCCTATAGGCATAATAAAGGGTTGGTTAGATAATAACTCTTTAATTAGCCAACAAAAAGAAGTTAATAACCCTTTAAATAGTCATGTAAGCTCTTTGAATAATTGAGTATCAGTATGTAACAATAAATGGTACCGACTATCTTATAGGAACCATATGTATGTTCGTTCTAACATTTCATCTAATGAAAATCTTTGCATTTAAAAATAATAACAATAATAACTTTATATATCCATTAACTTATAAAACAGATAGACAAGTTGTCTATGTAACTCTTTATAGATTCATTAACTTGTCTATATAATAATTTTTTTCTCTCAAAATGAACTTATTTGACTTAGATAATTTAATAACACGTCCGACGTAAATCTTACACATAGGGTGAAAGAATAAGTCCACCAACACATGCATTTTAGCTCTCTCTCTCCTACTTGTATCTGAATCCCAACACATTGCATAGGGCTTTTCCGCCGTCTGCTTCCACCAACTTATAAAAAGCTAATGTATTTTTTCCCATTTGAAGGAGCCGATTAACTTAAAAGAAAATGACAACTCGTAACGTACTTATTAAAAGAAAAAGAATGCGAACTTTATTGTTTTAGAGCACATACATATATACCTTGATTGCTTATTTTGATTCCAATCCTATGCCCCTTTTGTTGTACTAGTCGACCCCATCTGGGCTGCATGCCTTTGTCCTCGATCCATTACCCACACGCACGGGTGAGAGGGAGAGAGAGAGAGCCTGCCCGAATTCCTTTCATGCCTGCCCCTGGCTTTATAAGCTTAGCTAGGTCAAGCCCCCACGGGTAATGATTCTCTTCCTCATCATCTTTGTAGGACCACATGGCTTGCACGTGCAATCACCATTCCACTACTCCATTTGCCATCATCACCTATTCACCGACGACCTACCTAGCCATCTCTCTCTTTTCACTGCGACCTCGCTTTCTTCCTGTTAAGTAATCTGACATAGTTGGGGGTTTGATTTTCCTTCAGGTATGCAGTTGCTTTTCTCATGTTGTAACTCGATGACAAATTGACAATGATGCGACTCCAGGAAAATTTCGAGCCCTGCCTGGAAATCTATCTTATGGGTCATAAGAAGACCGATACTAGTTATTTTAGGATTTAGGTGTTCAGACCAAAAAAGACAAAAAGTATTTTCAGGTGTATAAAAATATAAAATGGCCCAAATTTTCCGGTTTAGTGCTTAAGGGCACTTTACTCTAATAAAATGGAAGTGAAAGTCTTAAGTTTGAACTCTCTATTCAATCAAAAAAAAAAAAAAAGTTTGAACCCTCTATCCCCTTTGATCAAGAAAGAGAAGAAAAAAGCTAGAAAAATTGTTCTAAGCTAGTTTACTAGAAAAGAGAATGAGTGAGCATTCCAAGATCAAGTATACTTGGCACTATTATCTCCAAAACTGATCAAGATTGCAAAGAATGTCTCTTGGAGTCAAGACGCTCGAGGGTTATACACAATTTTCACCACTATGGGGAAAGAAAGTCCATAATCACACAAATGAATATTATGTCCTAAATCTAAGAATCCATCAACCACCATATTTTGTGTGTTCAAGCTGGTAATTTACATCTATGCATGGAATGTGGCCAATATTATGGATTTGATTTGCCCATAAGCATTATCAATACGTTAAGTACTGCTAAATTAATATATGGATATCAGTATATGCATGCGGAGAATATAGTGATTCACCATAAGACTACAAAGAGGAAAATTTGTTCACGTATATTTGCACATGCAATGACATGATATGATGTAGACGTACGCGTGATCAGTACTGTTATTTTTTCTTAGCAGGATGAAAGAGGAGGAGATCGTGTTAGACATGGGACAAGAATAGGGTCAAAACTATTAAACCGTTTTAAAGAAGAAGGAAAAAGAAAGAAACCAAATGCATGGCAATGCTTTGGTCCAACTGAACTGACATACCCTCGTGCAATCTCGAGTGTCGTGGAGAAGATACAAAGATGAAGGAGATAAAGGCATAGAGCCTATAAGACAAATTGATTGATTATTGAATTCAAACATAGCGACATATGTTCGGCGTATGCGATACTTCGAAAATATTGGTGTCCCTTGTATTCGACAGTTTCATTAATCAAGGTTTGAGGGCAGCCGCACCAGCTCTTTATTCAAAAAAAATAAATAATGAACTCGAAAATGTAGAACCTAATAATAATAATGACAAAGGAGTCCGAAATATATATATGCTATCAAATTGGAATGTCAATCTATTAAAAGTATAAAGAATGCATACAATACACAGTAATCTCACCGTTATAAGGCGCATTATAATCGAGTTATTGCTAAGAGACTTAGAAAATCTATAACTCTAAGTAAATTCTTGGATAGCAAAGAGAGCAAGTAACCTTGACACGGAGAATTCTAGGGTACCTTGGTGTTTGTCATACCCTCATTTTGTTAAATATTTTGGACCATTGGATTAGTAATATATCAAATGGTTCAAAATATTTAACAAATTGGTAGCTTGTTTAGCCCTTAGCCTTTTCAATTTTTTTTTTCCTTTAGTCTATATTACTAATTAATTTTATCATTAACGAATTAATGTTTGATTAATGATTGTTATCAATGGACAATTACACAATTGAAAATTACGTTTTTTCCTTATTAAAAACAAAAACCTTCTAACCTAAGCTCGCAAAATTAGTATTAGTTAAGTAGTCTTTATTACCAATTAATTATATCATTAGTAGTTTCCTTAACCAAATATAATTCTTTTTACATACATTTTACGACAACCACAACGATTAGTGTAAAAATAGATAATATTTGTTTTAAATGTAGTCAAATGAGAACCTACTTTAGGACTTATTTACTCAAATGAGAATCTACTTTACTCTAATAAGAACCTACTTTACTCTAACGATTACCTTATTTACTTTAATGATGATTTTTTTTCTAATTACCACATGTGTCCTCAAAGTGGTTACATGAGTCCTCAGAGTGGTAAATATTATATAAAATAGAACATGTATGAGAAATGTTAATGCCCATAGCTTTACCCGTCCTCATTTGTGTAATAAAATTCTCCTTTGCGTAATTAAAGTAGTATATTGTGTAATGTCCATCGTCGAATTAGTAATTACTTTTAATCGACGTAATTTACCACAAACTCCAACAATTGATGAAAAAATGATAAGTTTTGTTCTAATTATAGTAATTACTCCACCTATAACTTATGTACTAGTTTATGGATAATTTCACAAGTGTGACAATAAATTTGTTGTCAGAGTGGTAAATCTTTATGTTTTTATCATTAATGAAATGATTACTACAATGACTACACATTTTACTACAACCACAACAATTGATGTAAAAGCGGTAACTTTTGTCATATTTATAGTAATTACTCAACCTAAACTAATGTACTAATTTATGGACAATTTAACAACTGCAACAACAAATTTGAAATTTGTTGTCAAAATGGTAAATCTTTATATTTTTATCATTAATGGAATAATTACTCAATGACTACATATTTTACCATAACTCACAACTAATGGTGTAAAAGCGGTAACTTTTATTCTGATTGTAGTAATTACTTTAAAAACTATACAATTTACAAGATTACCAACCATTTTACAATTCCGACAACATTTGTGTTGTGAACATGGTAAAATTAAAATTAGACCAAAAGATATGTAACAACTCAGTATTGTAAGGAGCTTCTCCACTTGATAATCAAGGTTCTCCATTTGATAAAAATTGTCCAAATATGATATTTACATCTTTGAACACTCAATTACAATAACCACAACAATTGTTGTCATAAGTCGTAATTGTAGTTCAACTATGTGTAATTTATTATTTTGACAATACTTGTTACATGATTTTTAACAATGTTACATATCAAGAAAGAGTGTGTTGTTAATATGGTAAATTTTATTTTTAAAAATGACACATGTCGATATTTAAATGGGTAACCTGTTGACCAGTTCAGTAGGTTTCCACTATATTAATTTTCTAAAAGTAAAAAAAATAAAAAAAATAAGGGTATGACATACATCAAGGTACTCTAGACGACCCCACCTTGACACTATCAAGATAAGAACTGGATCGGGCCAAGTTCTAATTCCAATTTATTCTTAAAACTTCTAGGATCACCCAACATAGAGAGGACTTCCCCATAAGCAACTACCAGCTGATTAAAAGCTTCAGCCTAAAATGGACAATACTTGGCTGACCAGCCCTGGTCAGCCAAGTATTGTCCGCCTAAAATTTCAGCTTTCTCTTCCTAGACTTATTAGGAAGCTTGATGGCCTTAGACAGAGGGCCTTCAACAACCGCCATAAACTCTGGCTAGCTTGTTCTTCTGCCTTTTAGCCGACCCATGCGCTTCTTTGCAGGTGAAACCACAATACCACCAGTTTTTGAAGCTAAACTAAAGACGGATCAAGATCAATTTGCATTGATTAAAAACGAACAACCTGTTTAGCCCACTTATTGGAATTAGAACTACTGAAGATATTGATTTTTTTTTTAACCAATTGAAAAAATTACTGGAGTATTTTTTTTTGAAGATGGACTTAGGCTACCATTAGTTTGGAGTAGTGATCCTCCCACCTATGTTATTATTATTCAGGTTTAGATAGTACAACGAGGAGGACATAGAGCCTAAATCTTGTGCTAAATTACAACCATCCTCAATAAGAACTTCCGAATAATATCAAGAGTTTCATCAATCCAATATACATCAATTAAGTATGATCTGACAAGATTCGCAAGTCTATTTGCGACACCATTAATTATTTCACATTATATGCGAAGCAAATAAGGATAACCTAAAAAACTACTTGAGTTAAGTACACATCCAATAAGGATGACCGAACAAAATTACTTGAGTTAAATACTCTTAAGTTTTATCATAATGTCAGAACGACTCAGCATTCTATGTATCGTTTCTGTTTGGATTTTACGCAACCAGTACCACCGAGAAAACTGCAGTCAAACACAATATTTGGGGATTGTATGTTTTGGTGCCCTCGAGGAAAAAATGGTCCCTAAGATACAATTGAAGAACCCAAGAAGCATATATTGCAAACTGTGCTTTGACTCATCAGAATCTATAGAGTTAATTGATAGCAGAGAAGAATTCCCTAGTTATTGTTAATTGATTCTGTTTTGAAAAGAGTGTATTCCATGCACGCATGAGTACTTGCAATATGAATGGATGTAATTTTTTTGATATTAAAATATATAAAGGGTGGGATTAGATGAGTGGTTATTATTATTTTTTAGATTAAAATAACTGATAGTGCACTTGCACTGTCGGTGCATACAATCCTCTCCAGAATTTCTTATGACGTGATCACAAAGTTTATTATAAATTAACCTAGCTCTATTCAGTATTGAACTTAATGCACCGCATGTTTCCACTTGCATTCTCCAAATTAAGATCAATGCTGACATTAGTTTCTATACGATCACGAATTACTGCAATTTTCGAGACTGGTATTGGTATAGATCAGAACTCAGCAGCAAAAACGAGTACGAGCAGCAGAATCTACCTACTAAGAGCAACTCCAACAGCTTCTCTATAATTTTTGTATTATAGGGAAGCAAAAGTCAAAGCTTTAAGCAATTTTTCTTCTTCAACTCCAACAGATTCCCTAGTTTACAGCAATCTCTAAAATCTCCAAATTCTTCCTTAAAATTTTAGAGATTGCTGTAAATTTAGGGAATTTTGTTTTCTCTCTCCTCACTTTCCCTAAAATGGAGAAAGTTATAGGGAATCTGTTGGAGCAAAAGATGTTCATTTTTCCCTAAAATAGAGAAAAACTAAAATATGGGGAAGCTGTTGGAGTTGCTCTAACTATGTTTAAGAAATCAAATTACTGAACAAACCCAATGAGTTGTTTATTAATTTCTAAAAGCAAATTAGAGTAACTATATTGTATTGCATGATTTTTATGCGATAATCCCAACAGATTAAAGGGCATACGATTAAGTTAATAAAAAAGGAACAAATTAGATCATGTTGACTAGCTAAAGCATGTTATAATCTGTTAATTCTTGTACTTTATTTTACTCAGGATCAAATAATTAATCTGTAGCTTACCCAATTTATAATAATCAGTGTTTTTTTTTTTCGTTTACAATAATCAATAGGTTGAAAGCTTAAAGTTCTTACACATTCATTGGGTGTCCATGTGCATGCATGGGCTGCTCAATCTAGCAGCTACTTCCAATGCGTTGGGTTAGTAGAAAGAAACAAAGTAAAAGCACACAAAAATATAAAGAGGATCATTAAACAATTGATTAAGTGCGTGTACAACCACTAATTAAATAATTAATGGATGATTAAACCTTGTTGGTGTGGTTTAACTGAACTCACACATTTACGAACTTTTGTGTTAGGAGGGGAAGCAGAAACTAAGATTAATGAGAATAGAAACTTTAATTAGGGTTCAAAACTTCAAATGAATCAAATTTTCTGCCCAGAGAAAAAGAAATAATCAAATCTCTTTGCAGGGCCACGTACCCCTAACTTTAATGGCATTCTTTATGTGTTTAGGTATAAGCCTAGTTGTCGCACTAAGAATTGGAACCCATATCATCATCCGTTTTCAGCTTAATACACTAATAATCGGTGTTATGGCATAAAGTTAATGTGATACAATTCATTCTTATTGTATCAGACCAGAAAAGCTATCATACTAGTGAATCCCTCTCTCTCTCCCCTCTGCATCTCTGTTACACTGTGGCAGTGGTCTAAGATCCTAGGCTTACTTCATTTTCCATGACCCTCTGACAAAGTTGATTCACGGACAGTAATAATCTATGGTAATTAAAAAAGCCAGCTTTCTATCCTCTTGTCTCAACAGACGGGTAACCTTGTAGTATAAATACCCTAGCTTAGCTCCTGTGTCTTTCCTACACAGAGAGCATCATCATCACCATCATTGGTTCCATTCCACCTCCCTGAGCTAGCCTATGACTTTGTCCATGGCTGGAAGTAGTACTTTTTGGCTGCTTGTTCTGGTTGGTATGTTCTTCATCTTTCTTTTGGGTCGTCTCATTCTGAACCAGTACTCACCCTTGTTCTTAAGGGTTGGTCCTACTACACCTAAAGGCTCTTTCGGGTGGCCTGTTTTGGGTGAAACTCTTGCCTTCTTGAACCCTCATCCTTCTAATTCTCTTGGAGCTTTCCTTCAACACCATTGCTCTAGGTAAACATTAACCCCTAATCTTGTTCCTTAATTAGCTTCTTGATAAGTTTCAAAATTAAAAAGTGGGTTTTTCTTTTACATTTTTTTTCCAGGTATGGGAAAGTGTTCAAATCCCATTTGTTCTTGTCCCCAACGATTGTGTCCTGTGACGAAGAGCTGAACTACTTCATACTTCAGAATGAAGGCAAGTTGTTTGAATGTAGCTACCCGAAACCCATCCATGGCATTCTCGGCAAGTCCTCAATGCTGGTGGCTGTGGGTGACACTCACAAAAGGCTCAGAAATGTGGCCGTCTCTCTGGTCACCATTACCAAATCCAAGCCTGAGTTTCTCCACGACATCGAGAACACTGCAGTTCGCGTTCTTCGGTCGTGGAAAGATAAACCACAAGTCATCTTCTGTAAAGAAGCTAGAAAGGTAATTACATAAACGATTGTAGGAATTATGATCACTTTACTCTATATCATCAGTTAATAATCATTAGCTTCATTCTTGTGTTTATTAACATGTTTTTGGTTATATAATTACATGCATGCAGTTCACATTCAATGTAATAGTGAAGCAAGTGCTAGGTTTGAGCCCAGATGAGTGCCAGACCACACAAATTCTTGAAGATTTTCTGACTTTCATGAAAGGGCTCATTTCTCTCCCTCTCTACATTCCTGGAACTCCTTATGCAAGAGCTGTGAAGGTACTCAAAATCAATAAATAAAGTATTATACATAGTTGTTTTTTTATCAAATTCATAATTAAAGTTCTTCTCTTTTTGTTGCAAAAAAAGGTGGCTATAGCTAGGCATGCAAGTGTGACCATTATAATTGTGTCTTTACAGGCTAGAATTAGGATATCTTCTACTGTGAAATCAATCATAGAGGAAAGAAGAAGAAGAAGAACAAGAAGAAATGAAGATGGGATTAGTACTAATAAGTCTAGTACCAGTAATAGTGATTTTCTTGAGATACTTCTGGATGTTGATACCTTATCTGAAGATGAAAAAGTGAGTTTCGTCTTGGATTCTCTATTGGGTGGGTACGAGACTACCTCTCTCTTAATGGCCATGGTTGTTTATTTTCTAGCTCAATCACCCTCTGCATTACAACAATTAAAGGTAATCAATTAACCCAAAATGATCTCTATTCAATTCTTTATACGTATCTTTTCTCCTTTTTGGCCAAGAATGAAAGAAGGGGTTATTAATATTTTTTTCCCAATATAAAGGTTGAGCATCAGAACATTAGAAGGGTGAAGAAGAAAGATGAGTATTTGAACTGGGAAGACTATAACAAAATGGAATTTACTCAAAACGTAAGGAATAGTATTTCTCCTTTTTTTATTTCTAATTAATTAGTATTACAAATGAAAATTATACTCTTATTCTTTTGGGTTACTCATACTACATTTTGTACCTCTCCTTTTCAGGTCATAAACGAAGCTATGAGATGTGGGAACATTGTAAAATTTGTGCACCGAAAGGCTCTCAAAGATGTGAAATTTAGAGGTATTATTATAAAGTGGTAGTATTAAAGTTATGCTTTCGATTACAGAATGCAAGCATGCATATATACCTTTTTGTACTTTGCAGTATGTCATGACGATCTGTTTAAAAGAAAAAGAAGATTTAATAAGTGGTATACTCTCTTTTCTATATACGCATCGATCTTTCTGCAGATTATAAAATTCCATCAGGCTGGAAAGTTCTACCCGTCATTAGTGCTTCTCATTTGGACCCTTCTCTTCATGCAAATGCTCTTGATTTTCATCCTTGGAGATGGGAGGTAACTATCACATTCATCCAAACTCAAAAATTCTATCATTTTAACACTGTTTTACCGATCAGATTCTTAATAACGATCTTATCGGTAGTTAAAGACTAGCTTTATGCAGTGACAGACTAACTCTATCCGCACATTCGTTAGATTAACTCTCTGCATGTGTCGTGTTGTTTACCACTGTATGGAGTTGGTTTGGTTTATCATGTCATTAAATAGTACGTCTACCATGCACTAACAAAATTGATGTACCTAAGGAAGCCTTTATACATTCGAGCTTGATGGAAAAAGGAAAAACAGTAATTCTTCCAATTATACGGACAATCCCACTTTTGAGTGTGTTCTGATTACCTACATTGATGAGTGATGCAGTCAATAAATATGTTACTATTTAGCTATAGTGTTACATTGACCTAGCTTGATATGGTTAAGGATGTAAAAGCTAGCATATCTGCAAGGGTTTTCAGTTTACTGACCACTTAATTATGAACAAAGAAGATATACGTTTAACCACTGATAATTATCATATATCCTTTAATATTTCGGTATTACTAATTTCTTGTAATCTATAATGTTGGAATAATTTGGCCAAAAATTTAAGAGCGAAGATCAAATGTGCAAGAGATTCACTCCCTTTGGTGGAGGGTCTAGATGCTGTCCAGGATCTGAACTTGGGAGGCTTGAGGTTGCATTTTTTATCCACCACCTTGTACAAAATTTCAGGTAAGTAACTACTTAATTATTGATGTTTAAGGTAAAATATAATTTACTTTTATATAGTACTTTGGGCTAAATAAATCGGAAGTTTCACCAATTCATTTGTGTAGGTGGAGGACTGAGGATGATGAGCAACCTATAGCTTATCCGTACGTAGAATTCAAAAGAGGGTTGCCACTTTACCTGGAGGATTGCCCCATTTGATCCCAAAGCAACTACTCATTATTCTTTGGTGGAGCTAGCTAACTAGCTTATGAACCTTTGTTTCCACGTTATAACATAAATCTTTGTAAAAAGTTCACATCCAGTAAACTTTTAATTATTCGATCCTTCTTGGAAGATTCTTTTACAGTTTATATATCCACATGCTCAACGTCACTCATTATAATTTGTTTACATATTTTGATGAAACCACCTGTATGTGATGCTCATACAATAATACTCGACATAACCGGCCTTAATGATGCATAAGATCAGTACTAATACTAGTAGCTATGCAGTTAATTATTATCAACTAATCTTGATTAATTTTCACTTTCAATCAATTATTGTACATCATCATCAACCTAGTTACTAGGATCATCTACTAGCTATAGTTAACAAGCCATGGAACTAGGAGATGAGGTACTGTCAAATTAGATGAAGCACATTTGCATGCATACTTCTTCTCTAGGCCGCCTTTATCACAATGGGACTCCTTACATTGTGCTTACCATCTGACCATATCAACTTTCCAAATACGTAGTTTTTTGCTGCTTTGCCATCTTTAGCCTCCAGGACCACACTGAAGCTCTTTTCTTCACCAACCTTCTTGAACTCCAAGCTCTTTGGCTCAACAGAAACCGATATACCATCTGGGTTTGTGATGCGTGCCTTATAAGTTCCCGGTTCTCCAACATTTTTCAGTGTTCTCGTCACAACAAGGGAGCCAGAGAGTTTAGGGACAGTGATTGAGGGGTAGTTGAGGTTTGCGAGACTAATAGCAGGGTTGGGGCATTTGTAGGGCTCCTGTGAGAATGTTTCGATTTGTGTTTCATTGTATCCCAATGCGCATAGCAAATTCAAGTAATCATCAGTGTCTAAATCGTACACCAACCCAGGATCCATAGCACTATTTGGATTAACATGTCCTGCTCCATAACTAAATGGTGTTGCCTCAGAGTTTGAAGCATTGAGCACTGGTTCCCTGCTATTATCTTGTGTTTTTGCTGTAAAATACGAGAAAGGAAACATAATTTAGAACAAGGATTAAGAAGCTCTATGTAAAATGAAATGAGGATTAGTCTTCTTACCTGTGGTCATAATTGCAGATTTAATAGCTGCAGGACTCCAGTGAGGATAGAGGGTTTTTAGAAGGCCAACAACGCCTGCAATGTGTGGACAAGACATAGATGTGCCTGACACCGAGTTGAATGGAATTCGCCTTCTGTCAAACTCTTGATTTGTTGGCCCTTCTGCTTCAGTGTAGGCTGCTATAACACTCACTCCTGGTGCAGTGATATCAGGCTGAATGTGCAACAATAGTGAGTAATTTTCGAAAATACAAATGATAGAAATATTTGAAGAAAAGTCCCTCCATGATGAACAGAATTGTAATGTAATAACTAGAACCTTAAGGATATCTGGTGTAATGGTGCTAGGTCCCTTTGATGAAAATGCCGCCATGAATGGAGCTGGTTTTGTACCCAATTGCGTAGTTGGACGTTTTATGTAAGCTCTAGGAGACCTGTTATACATGATTTGTGTCTAGATTATATTTTTTGAATGTTAAGGTAAGTGCATTGCATAGACATTTTTTTGGTGAACAATATGATATTTTTATTGGCATGTGATCTTACTTGGTTGAGTTGATGTAAGCAAAGACAAGGGAGCCATCGGTGAAATTGATATGTGAAGCAGGGAGGACATGTGGATCGGAGATAATTTCATTCCCGTTAACTTCACTGTTAGCAAGAATCATCCCCACAGCACCAGCAAGTAAGGCTTGTTCACCCTTGTCCACTCTTGCATTGTCCCCTCGAAGGCAGGCCAAGATCTTTCCCTTAACCTTTTCTGGATCAAGCGTTCCAGCCTTGCACAGCAGACTGCAGAGAAGTATCTATCGTTAGCAGAAAATTTCTGAGATCAAGCTTGCTGAATCTGATAATTAATTTAGTAGTAGAATGAAATGATCAGGAGAACTCAATATTGTCTTTATATCCTTACGCTTGTTGAACAGATGTATTAGCCGCTTTAGCATCTGCAGCACTTATAAGTGGATAGAACCTTTTGCTTGGCAAGGCCACAGCTGATAAGCTTTGTCCCTGCAGAACAAAATCGTAAGAGTTACTACTTACCAGGGGTTTGTACAATTTTAAACAATATACAGTGTCAACAAGATTTAAAATTATCAGACAATCACTAGACTCCAAAAACTCAAGTTGTTAGAGAATGAGCCAACAACGTATAACATAAGACGCTCACTCACATGTACGATAAAAATGACTCTAACTAACCTTGGAGTGTTTCCAGTTGCCAAGAGTGATATAAGTAGGGAACTCCCTATCCATAGTACTAGCACCTACTGTGATCTGCCACACCGCTACATTGGACACAGTAGCATCATCTGGACCAGAATTCCCAGCTGAGCAAACCACCACAATGCCATGCTTAACAGCATGAAAAGATCCAATTGCAACACTATCGTTGAAAAATGCAGTGGCATCTCCACCAAGTGATACAGACAGCACATCAACACCATCATGTATCGCCATGTCGAATGCAGCTAATATATCTGCTTCAAAGCACTCACTTCCATTCACTGGAGGCCAACACACCTTGTAAGCTGCAACCCTAGCTTTTGGTGATCCACCTTTTGCTGTTCCATTTCCAAAGCCAAACACACTTGCCCCGGTCACAAAGTTGCCACCCGCTGTTGACAAGGTGTGAGAGCCGTGGCCTTCCTCATCGCGCGGTGATTGGAAGGAGGAGTTGAGGGGTCCGACCACTGCAGCAAAGCCTTTGTTGAAGTATCTCGCTCCAATTAGCTTCCTGAATAATTATTAGCTTCAGTCACAAGTTTCTTTATAGAAATGCCATTAAGAAAATAGAACTAGTCCTACACAAACTTCAGAGGAAGAGTCAAATGCTGGCCATTATTATACTGTAAGACAATAGTCATGTTCTCATTGTTATAATACGATTAGTTTGCTTGCTAAAATATTATACTGTCTTTCCTTAGAGATAACAGCAGATTACACATGGGAGAAGAGGTCAAGAGAAACTTCCTTATAAGCTTATTATATGTGGGTTAAAAATTGGTAACAGTAAAAAATTTCTTGATGTCATGCTTTTGGGGTACAAGCAGTGAAAGGTTACTTGAGAATAGTGAACAGAAGTTGGGTTCCTTTATGAAAGATATGAACATATTGTCATGGATGGGAGCATCGGGCACCTATTTTCATGCTAGCTATGAGGCAATGAGTTTGACTCCTACAACTTGATTAATCTATTGTCCTAATTATTGGGTAATCCACACGATAGGCAAAATTGATTTAGGACGCTTTAATCCACACCTAGTTAATAGTGAACCAAATATTAATCAAATCGCAGAAGCAATGATATCTGGAAAATGGGATCATATGCAGGGCAATGGAGCAGAGTACTGCAAGTGCAGTTGTAATATATAATTTTGACTTTCTTCGTGACTATAACTCTTTAAGTCAGATTTATCTTATGAATTATGCTGTTCTAGGCTCCTAAATAAATATTGGCTTATTGGCTTATCAGACTAAAGTGAAAAGTTTCCAATGAGTCCTGCTTTGTAGATACCATTTTCCCCACCACTAAGGTAGACCACCTTTGTTGGACCATCCCAAGTTTGGATAAAGCTGGACCATCCCAAGTTTGGATAAAGTTTGGATCACTAAGAACTAAACAGCAGGCTCTCTTTAAATCTTTAACACATATTAGTATGATCCTTGATTCCTTGTTAGCCAACCACGTATACCAAGTTAACATCTTTCTTCAGTTGCAGCCATAGACACATACTAACAGACATAACTAACAGACACATACTAACAGACATAACTAAATATAGTTATTTGACTTATTTCTCTAAACAAGGCTCCAATACCATATTAGACAAATTGATTATACCCCAAAAACTTAAACAAATTGTCAATAATGTATACCAAACTAACTACTAACAACTCTAACCTAGCTTAAAATTTATATATATGAAGTTAGGAACATAAATCAATATATCCTGAGATTCAAAAAGTGAATATTCTTGTTGAAGAAAATCAATTACAGAATTTGTGTAGAAAATTCTAATAAAATAGTGGGGGTACCTGTTGCAGTGAAATTCAGAATCTGCCTCATTTTGGCAGATTCCTTTCCACTTAGATGGAATCGGTCCATACCCTTCATCACTAAAGCTCTTGGATTCTGGCCATGCCCCTAATTACCACAATCCCATTGAAAACACACAGTAAGGCTAAAGATCATGCTCAAGAACAAAGAACAAGACATTGTCTTGAAAATTATATTCATATCCTATATTTTAATCAGCAAATCCAAAAATAATTGGAAGGGAAATCATTAAAAAGATGAGGAAGGCAGGTACTGCCAAGAATCTTTTTTAGTTGCCACAGCTGTGCAAACAGTTTAAATAGTGATTCCAAACTAGGAAATAATATAATAACAATTGCACCCTAGATCAAACCTTATAATACAACGTACCCTAAATGATAAGGCTACTGCAAATTAACTGAGCTCTAACAAGAACACTTCTAACAGAAGCAGTATGTAGCATGTAGCTCCAGAATATTAATACTCCGGAGCACTATACAACTTTTGGGGAGGATGCTCTAGCTGGAAGACCTTAGCGTTCACGAATGTGCATACAGGAACGTGCTCATGTAAGCACCACTAAAACTGGTCAACTCCAGCACCATTCTAGAACAAATAGAAATCCAAATAAATTTCTAGCCTTATATTGTTGAAAAACACTCTTAATTTGAAGTGTCTGATAACAAGTCAACGATCCAGAAGATAATTATTGTGCATTTGGCATCAAGCGGATTGGTCCATTCAAAATATTATAGTGCATGTACTTGACTTGAAAGTGAAGGAAAAATATATATTAAAATTCAGCAAATAAATAAAGAAAAAAAAACTTACCAGTATCAAGGTTTGCTATAATTGTATCTTCACCATATCTTGCCTTCTCCCAAATTGAATTTGGGGGAGTAACACCATTATGCTCAAGTCCCAAGAAATCCCATGATCTAGTTGTGTGTAACTTTCTTCCCTTGTTCAAGAAAACTGAGATTACCTTTGGATGCTCTGCAGTAAATTTCAATGACAGTATATATAAGATGAGGAATACCAGAATACCAGAAGAACAAGTATTTAATTTCATTAAACATAGAAAGTGCAGAATATCTACTAGCTATCTGAGCTGCATCTTCTTCTTCTAATGTGGCAGCAAAGCCATTGATGTGCCTTGAGTATGAGTAAAAGATGGAGTCTTTTGCAACTTCATGGCTGCATTTTGGACATTTAATCAAACAGTTGGTGAAAACTTGGAGCTGGGTATATGAGAATATGAACATGTGATAGATTTTTTTATGTACCTGCCCAAGAATGATCCAAGAAACTCACAGTGATTCTCTCTCACTCGGGTTAGTTCAAGTTCTGAAAAGTTTGGAGGGTGTGAGTGAGCTCCAAAGTACACCACATATGACTACAGCCAATACAGAAGAAGCAGCAAAAGTATTATTAAAACAAACTAATGAAAATCATTACGAAAGCTACTTATCATGAATTTTTTAATGGAAACAATATGAAGATTGAATGCTTGCCTTTTTGATAGCAAAGGTGGGTCTGTGGAGTACTAGAGAAGAGAGAAGAAAAGAGAGGAGGCAAAGGCCAGGTGTTGGTAGCCTCATTGCTTGCTTTGCTTGAGTACTCTTGTTTCTTGCTCCTTGGTTGAAACAGAAAGTTGGGATTTTATAGAATTATAGGTTTTAAAAACTTCTAAAAGATATTGCAGAAAGAAATGAACTCTCTCTCTCTCTCTCTCTCTCTTTTTTTAAAGAAAAAAATATTGCCACTTAAACTAATTGATTAATTATTATTTTTCCAAATGTCTAAGGATGATAATAATTGAATAGGTTAAGATGCAGAAGGTGGAGAGTCTTTTCAATGCTAAGGGGGATACTGAAATGGGGGAATCTAAGTTTTGAACCTTGTTTTCCATAAAATTTTTTTTTGAACCTTATGTAGCTTCAACATCAACTGGCCAAGGATAACAATGAAAACTGCAACATGTACAGAGTATTGTGGGCTCTTCCACTAGGGAGTCCTTAGCTAGCTGTTAAAAATGCTACAATTAAAATAAGGAACCTCACCCCCAGAACTGTATTTGTGATGTGTCTCTCATATTTATCGTGAGAAAAATTTAATTGCTGACATGATTGCTAATTTTAGTTCGAACTCTGTCTATTTTGGATACTCCTCATTATGCAACTTGCGGTCAATATAGCTTGGTTGGGATTGCTTGGTCCCGTGTTACTTTAGCCTTTAGCCGTACATTCTTTTGGTTGAGCCTTTGGTGCCAAAATGAAATGGACGGGACCTTCCTTGAGCTACAATAGGGTTTCATATTGATCAAGGCTAATCCTTTTTTGGTTTTTGGTGCTGTATATGGCATCCACTTGGGGCATTGCCATGGTTTACAAGCATCTGTTAGGGTTGAGTATAATGTATCACTAACATATATGGTTTGCTCCTTGCTTGAAATGTAAGAATAGTCCTTAACCTCGTCCTGGTCCTATGTAAGACCTGAAATCGAATCTTGGAAATTTCCTAGGTGGGGTTGGGATTTTGTGGAATGATAGATGACTACCACCTCTTTTCAAAAAAAAAAGATGACTACCACCTTGCCTTTATTGGCTAACCATAAAGAGGAAAGAATTTAGACCAAAGAAAAAATGAGGAAGGAATATAGCAAGTCGGCCGAGGATTGCTTCCCTGCCCTAACTTAGTACTGGTGGGCTGTTTAAAATTCCACTCAAACTTGAGCCAAGGCAGATCTGGGTCCTGGTCTTTCTGGGCTTCTCAATTATAGTAGTTTACCAAAGTGCCGATTTTCAAATAGTGAAGGATCCAAACATTTGGTTCCAAAAATAGCCCATTTCATGCACTTCATCGATCGTGTCTTCAAGGGAAAATAAACAAACGAAATCAAAAGAGTACAATAAACATTGATGGGAAAAATAGTTACTTCCCGTCATCGTTACAGGAGTCATGAAGCAGCATAAGACGTGTTTGGAACTAAACTGTCGTTATTTAACTGACAATGTATCTATTGTACATGATAGTGTTTTGGCTCCCACATCAAGCTAAAAGCATATACAATGGCATTGGAATTTCAAGCTGATGGGTTGATATATACTGGCAAGTTACACATATCTATTCATAACTTGAAGTTCTTTGGTTTAAAGTTTAAACACATGGATTCAGTGGAAGTATATTTTTTGTGAGTTAAATTTGAATTTGCTAACAGAATGTCATCAGTGCCGGATATTAAAGACATATCAAGGACAACAAGGGTCGACGGTGACAATCTGAAGTTATTATCTAGTTGTGATTCATCCATTGTGAGTACATTACCTTTTCTTATTTGGTTATCTTTTGTTTACCTTGATCTGCTGGTTTGTCAAAAATTTGGTGTGTTGGTTTCATTTCTTTTGTTTAGATGGGATCTAGAACATAAACCAACTAATGTTTATGGGGAAGTTTCAAGAATTCATCATGCATGTTATGCAGTATGCCAATTCCTAACCTTATATTAATCTTACTGATGTTGTCACAATGTTATATCTTATGAATCTTACAAAATGCAGAACACTAGATAAAACAATTTCAAATTTGGGGATGGAATTAGCAGCTGCAAAGATTGCTCAGGAATCTATACTTAATAGGTCACTGATTGCAAAAGCAAATATGTGGAGGTTCAAAATTGAGCATATTCCAGTATTCTATGGTGTAGTTTTGGTATAGTAGTAGTGAAAGTATGATATGTAAGTACATATATTGAAGTGATACAATGAAATTCAAGGGACTCAACTATAACATACAAATTTGAGACAAAGAACTAATAACACTATATGAAGAAACTCACATACAAAATTGTTAACTGAAAAGATCGATCTTAATTTCATAAGTCTTCGTGGTATACGCAGGGCCGGCTATAAGGGCTGCCGCCTAGGCGGCTATCTTAGGTCACCGGTTTCTTGGGGGCCTCGGAGAATTTAGTTATGTATATATGTTACATATATATATATTCTTTGTTAATCCGCTTCCTCCCCAACAAAAGTTTGAACCCTGCTTCCCTTTTTCTGCATTTTCAATCGGTTAATTCAATTTTTCTTAGGCGCAGTTTGAACCTTTGCTTCCTTTTTCACTTTCTTTTTTTGTTCTTTTTCACTTATTAATTCTATATCTATTTTTATTCAAAACACACTATTTTGTACTGTTATCTGGTGCCAATGACCAAAATATCGAGTATTGAGGACATATCGATACTTTGAAAAATGAAAATTTTGACGGAAATATCAAGGAAATATCGATATCAATAAATTTTCGAAAGAAATGGTGGAAATTGAGAGAAAATTATTGAAATTTTAAGTGAAACTTTGTGAGCTACTTATTTGTTCCATTATCTATTATATTTGAAAAAAAAATGGTGAACAACCTTTTTTTTCTTTTTTTAAAAGAGGATCAAAGGGTTTCACTCCTGCCCCCATGGTGAACAACCTTCATTTCATAGTGTGAATTATAGTAATTTAGAGTACGTATGCTGCCGCCAGTAAGATATATGGTACCAATTATAATTAGAGATTTAGTAAAATTGTAGAACTATTCAATCAAGTACAAACAAATTAATATTAATCAAAACGTGACAAAAGTATTTTAGAGATCTTGTAAAGCATTAAACTATTTAGAAATGTTAGAGTTAACAAATTAAAAATACAAAATTGCTAGAAATTATATTTTAGAAGTTTAAATTAACTGTAAAAAAAAATTAATAATTGTTTCCATGAAAAATACATTCTAATACAAAAAAGAGAATATTAGAAACAAAACCAACAGTCAGTCGAGTTGGTTGGGGCCTTGGGGGCTTGAGGCGTTTCCTGATTCTCTTTTGTAAGGGGTTAGGTTCGAAATCGAAACCTGTCTATGTTCAAGGTTTGCTTGGTTTTTCTTTGAGGAATATTTTGGAATATTCCCTAAATTTCGAAAAATATCGCACATTTCGGTAAATATTGGGATATTTCGTGAAATTTCGTAAATATCTCGCGAGATTATGGTGGTCGGTAACGAAAATTTTGGGGGCTAAAAATGTGTGTAAATATGTGTGTGTGTGTGTAAATATATAAATGTGTGGAGGCCACTTTTTGATTTTTCGCCTCATTAGAATCTCAGGACCGGCCCTGGTTATACGTGGGATCATAGTTAGTAAAAAACGGAACATGTATAGTACGTGAAAAATATGTACGTGTATTATTCAGACATTTTATCAAATAGTTCGTTGAAAAGTTCGGCAAAATATTTTTAATTAATTAAATAATTAAAAATATTAATTTATATTAATTTTTGTTCTATAATATGTGTAAAATACAGAAAAAAAAAGAAGTAAAAATCGTGTATAGTACATGTATAATACTTTTGGCTTCAAAAGTACAAGAAATTTAACGAGTCCCTTTCAAAAATACGAAGTACGGAAGTATTGTTGAAAAAAACATAAGTACGTGTTTTATTCGCATATAATACGAAAAATTACTAACTAGACTCTCATATTCATATAATAAAGAAAAAATAAAACTATACTATATCAAGTAAGGACATTGCTTATACTATATTGACTAAGAACATTGCTTTTTTTTTTTTTTTTTTTTTGAATCAGAAGAAGGAATTTTATAACAGACCCCTAATGGGGAGGGTTACAATCAAAGTTTAGCACATCCAGAATACATTCTGGTGCGTCATCAAGCCACAAGGAATGACTACTTGCTTCATAAGCAATATTGGCTAGGCGATGAGCCACAGCATTACAAGTTCTAGGTGCATAACAAATAGTGACCGTTGGCATAGTCTGCATGAGCATCTTGATATCATCAATTAAGCCTCCCTCAAGCAATCTCTCATGGTTTGCATTCTGGATATCCAGAGTGGCCTGTAAACAATCAGTTTCGATCACGACCTGCTCAGTACGCAGCTGTTGTAGCAGTTGAAGACCATGCTGAATGGCTACCAGTTCGACCTGCTTGGCTGACGCCATGTGTATCACAGGTGTAGCCAACGCCGCTCGGAATCTGCCACAAGAATCCCGAAGGACTGCTCCAATACCTCCTGCAGTCCGATTTGGTAGGAAACTGCCATCCACATTTAACTTCCAGTGTCCTTCCTCTGCAGACTTCCATCGTTGGTTCCCGCGAGTTCGTGGCTTACAAACAATGTGCCTAGCCTTTCGATACTCCTCCAACCATGATAAAGAGCTTAGAACCAGGTCATTAGCTGTCTGACATGAATCGTTCCATAACTTGTTATTTCTGTTTTTCCACATGGACCAAATCACCATCATCAACTTAGCAAAGATATCAGAATTGAGGTGAATGGCCTGTTCCAACATCCATTCCTTAAAATTAATATTTGGAAGCAAAGTGGACTTCAGATTAAAAGGAGGAGATAAAAGAATAGACACTGCAGTAGGGCATTGACAGAAAAGATGTGCATTATCTTCCAACCTGTGAGCGCATAAAATGCAGGTCACCGCCCCAGTATATCCTTTAGATACAAGCTTGGCTCTTGTAGGTAACAAATTATGACATGCTCTCCATAAACAGATATGCACTTTACCCGGAACCTTTGCCTTCCACAACTTCTTCCACAACTCACTGTATGGATCACCGCTCGAAGAGGAGGCTAGGATATGATCAAGGACCGAAGCTCTTGCGATCCAGTATGCTGACCGGACAGAGTAAAATCCATGCTTCTCCTGTTTCCAGCTGATGTTATCCTGCATTACCCTATGACTAAGGGGAATACACAAGATCTTGGCCGCCACCTCATGAGTAAAAAGTGTTGCAAGTATGGGGACATCCCACGACCTGGTGGAAGGATCAATAAGTTCTGAGACATGAGTTAGAGGACAATTTGCCGGTTTCTGAACAAGATACTGTGGGCAGTGAGGAATCCAATTATCATGCCATATGCGAATCTGAGAACCATCACCTATTCTCCATTGGACTCCCGCTTTTAGCACCTCTCTACTATTCAGAATGCTTCTCCACGAGAAAGAAGGCGAGTCACCCATTTCGGCCTCCCAAAATGAACACAGAGGATGGTATCTAGCTTTGTAAATCCGGGCTATCAAAGAATCAGGGTTAGACACCAATCTCCAACCCTATTTAGCAAGCATGGCCAAATTGTATGCATATATGTTTTTAAAACCCATACCACCCTCCTGTTTTGTAAGACACAATTTTTCCCAACTCCTCCAATGTATTTTTTTCTTTTCATCCGTATCACCCCAGAAAAAAGATGCACAGAGCTGATGGATATCATCACAAAGTCCTTTCGGCAACAGGTAGCAATTCATGGCATACAGAGGCATTGTTTGAGCAATTGCTTTTATTAAAATCTCCTTACCAGCAGAGCTAAGAATCTTAGCTTTCCAACTTACAAGCTTCTTTGTGAGCCTCTCTTTGATATACGCAAAAATAGCTGTCTTCGACTTTCCAATTCTCATAGGCAGTCCCAAGTATCTGTCATGCTCCTTGACACATTTGACCTCCAGAATGGATGCCAGTTCAAGTTGTCTAGGAGGAGGTACATTATTGCTGAAAACCACGCTACTTTTCTGAAAGTTCACCTTCTGCCCTGATGCTCGTTCATACACATTTAGGATATGTCTAAACTGAACACATTTGTCATTTGTAGCAGTGCCAAATAGGATACTATCATCAGCAAAGAATAGGTGATGGAGTGTGGGAGCTTGAGGGCACATTTTGAGTCCCTGGATCACATCCTGCCTGACAGCTTGAGATATCAAAGCAGATAGACCCTCACTACAGAGAATAAACAGATAAGGTGACAAGGGATCTCCCTGCCTTATTCCACGAGTAGGGATAATTTGAGGAGTTGGTTCGCCTTGAAGAAGTATGGAGTATCTCACAGAGGCTACACAAGTCATGATTATTCTTATCCACTGTTCCGCAAAACCCAGCTTGGAGAGAATTTTCTGTAGGAAAGTCCATTCAAGGCGGTCATATGCCTTACTGATATCCAATTTGAGAGAAAAGAAACCTGTTTCTTGATGCTTCAATTTATACATAAAGTGAGCTGCCTCAGTTGCCACTAAAGTGTTATCAGAAATGAGACGGCCTGGGACATAGGCACTTTGAAGTGGGGAGATAATGTCTGGCAACAACAACTTTAGTCTGTTGGCGACAACTTTTGAACTAATTCTGCAAATCACATTGCATAACGCAATGGGCCGAAAGTGAGATGCGTCCTTGGGATCCTTTAACTTTGGTATAAGATATAGATGAGTGAAGTTGGACTCTGGCCACATTTCTCCATGTTCAAGTAAAGAGCGGACTGCAGTACAGACATCATTACTCACAATATCCCAAAACTTTTGAAAGAAGAAAGGCGACATACCATCCGGTCCTGGGCTCTTGGATGGGTGCATTTGAAAAAGGGCACGTTTGATTTCTTCATCAGAGTATGGCTTTAATAGTTCCTCATTCATGTGAGGTGTGACCTTGACTGGTGTAGCTTCCATAATTTGAGCAATGGCCTCATCATCAGTCCCCTCCGTGGAGAATACCTGTTTAAAATACTGCAGCAGAAGCCTTTGAATTTCGGTAGGTGCTGACTGCCATTGACCAAACTCATCACACAGCCTTTGATATTGTTTTTACACTTTCGATTGGTGGCGCTTCTATGAAAAAAAGCTGAATTCCGGTCCCCTTCTTTAAGCCACAGGGCCTTAGATCTCTGTCTCCAATATTTCTCCTGCTGAGAGAGGAGTTGACTGTACTGAACGTGCAACTGCCTCTGTACCTCATACTGGGCTGGAGAGAAAGGCTGCTTCATGATGTCATTGAGTTTTTCTTGGAGCACACGCATCTCGCCTTTTTGTTTATTGAAGTCAGTTTGGTGCCATGCCATAAGCCTTCTGCCCGCACATTTAATTTTGTGTCCCAATTGCCGTAAAGCATTGCCAGTGGTAGGTTGTGCCCACTCTTGGGTGATAATCTGATCACACTCTGTGCGACCATACCAAGCTTCCTCAAACCGAAATCTGCGTTGGATTCGACCCCGTGCTAAATGTTCATCACTAACTTCAATCAAAATAGGACTGTGATCTGATTCAGACGGGGGTAGGGTTATGGCACGGCTGAAAGGAAATCTGGTCCTCCACTGCGTTGATTGGAACCCACGATCCAAACGCTCCTTTGTAAACCTATTTGACCACGTAAATCTGCTTCCTACAAATCCCATATCGATAAGACCACATACTGACATAGTTCTACGAAACCTTGCCATCGCTGCAGCTGCCCTAGGAGGGCCTCCAGATTTATCCGCGTTGGACATGACCTCATTGAAATCCCCTGCCATTAGCCAAGGCAGCGAGCAAGATTGAGCAGCAAGGGTTTCAATGAGGGACCAAGTTCGATTCCTTCCATCCCTGGCTGCCACTCCGTATATACCAGTAAATCGCCACAAATCAGTTCCTGGTTTTCCAACCTCCGCATCAATATGATGCGGGGAGTATGTGCGAATGTCAACATGGGTCTCGTCACTCCACAGCAAAGCAAGTCCCTGAGAATCCTTCTCATGAGGCACACAAAAACCTCCTTTGAAACCCAGTTTCCTGGTGAGTGAATCAATCAAGTTCTTCTGTGCCCAGGTTTCTGACAAGAAAATCAGGGTAGGTTTTTTGGCTTGTACTATGTCGACAAGCGCACTCTGGGTTTCGAGATTAACAATCCCCCTGCAATTCCACACCAGTACATTTCCTTGATGTATTGTGAGATCACAACAGCGCCGAACAAAAGCACGGCTTTGGTGGCTACACTAGGGTTACGGCGGCCTTAGGGTTTTTTTTTTACGTAATTTAACAAAACATGACAAACGGCCTTAAGAACATTGCTTATTCAATCTAAATCTTGAGATAATTAATTATAGGATTAAATACTGTTTAGTCCTTGAACTTTTACCTAAAAAACACTTCAGTCATTGGCCTTCTAATTTCATACGTTTAGCTTATTCAAGGCTAAGGACTGAAGTATTTTTTTGGGTAAAAGTTCAAGGACTAAATAATACTTAATCCTTAATTATAAAAGTGGGAGAGAACTCTGTTTAACTAAGCAATACAAGACCTTATAAGTTCTTAGGCTACGTGGGATTTAATTGTTAATGTGATGTGTAGTGTGACTTGGGGAAAGCAGAGCTAGTCGGCTTAGCATGCCCGTAGGTAAAAGTGTAAAAGGTGCGTCTATTGCCACCCTACCATTTTCTTAGTTCACCCTACAAACATTTGAATTATTGAATGATTATATTATCCAAGTGTAAAATGACTACTAAGTACATTAATTTTCTAAAATCCAAATTTGTAAGGAAAAATAAATAAATAACCAATGAATTAAATAGAAAGATTACTTAATTTCTCATTGGATAACATTAATCTCTTCATCTTCTCCACCCAAATTTGCATTTATTACTATTTTTTTGTCTTTTTGTTACCTCTTCATCATGAATTTGTTATTTAATTCACAAAATTATTAGTGTTAACTACATCAAAATCTTTGCAATACCTTTTGTGAACATTGAAAGTAAAAATTTAAAACACGAAAGAAAAATCTCAATATTTTTTTTTTTTTTTTTTTTTTTTTTTACTATGGACGACAATGTAACTCCCCACCCCACCCCATCCCTAATGTCAGTGAGATTTGAACCCGTGACCTCCACAGTGTGAGTTAGGCTGTCTAACCAACAGGTCACGGCTCACCAACATCTCAATATTTTCTTCATTGCTCATAGTTGTTAACTAACTTATAATCTTTTGACATAGATTGAAATAGATGAACATTGAAGCAGAAAGAAAAAATTTAAAAAAAATGGAAGTAAATTAGATTATGATTTTGTTAGGAAACTATAATATATTAAAGTTTTTTTATTGGTATAAATTAAATGTGGGATTTTCATTAAAAAAATTCTCTTTTAATTGGATATGTCAATATAAGGATATTCTTGGAAATAGAAATGAGTTACATAAGTAAATTTAATAATTGAAATTAAAATGTAGGGTGTAAATGAGTAAGTAGGATGAACAAAAAAAATGATAGGGTGTAAATAACCGCACCCAAGTGTAAAACATCTCTGATTTTCCCGTACCTCGCTTTGAAGCGAACAGTAATGACATTGCATAACGTTTTATTCTTCTCTATTAGAAACAAGTTTTTATACTCATCATCTTTTTGAATTTAAAAGGGGATTAATTGCATCCCTTTACTTGGACCGTATACGTATTCCTCAATGCATGTGGTCAATCAAACTATCAAAGTACCCTTTGGTACCCTGTCCTATAGCATAAACGGCCGTAGGATAATACGTTAAACAACCTTGGCAAGGCTGTAATTTGTCTCATACAGTGGCTTAGCCGCCGTCTAATACCCTTTTGAACAAGGCCCCTTATGGGGTCACCATTTCCAACGAGGCTAACAGCCAAAGTTTCTTCATTCCTGCCGCAAAGCTTAGGCACCACTTTGGCATTATATGCAGCTAGCTACTAATACACAGGAATAAGATGCACACACTATATTAATTGATTCAGATGGAGAATTGAAACCCTTTTGTTCTGTGCAGAAAGAGTTGCGAAATATTGTTGAAGAAAAAAACTGTTTCGGCCGTCTGGTTCAGCTGGAGGCCTGGAGTTATGAGTCCTATCTAATCTCTCATATCTGCTATTGGATCTTGTGCTGTCTTTGCTTACTTCTATCACTTCCACCCTTCCTTATAAATCCTACTTCTCACCATGCTTCTCTTGCACTCAACCAAGTTTGAAAGGAAAAGAAAGATAGAGACTGAGATTCTTTGCAAGTTTCCTCTTCGACAGACAAAATTAAGGGTACGTATAGCTAGCTAACTTGTAGGGTGCAAAATTATACTGTGCAGTAATGCATTTCTACGCTTAGTGTTGTTTTGTGCTTATTACTAGTTCGGAAAATCTCTATCATACCGATTTGTATGCTATGTTGACGGGTTTTAGCTGTTCGATTTTTGAGTTTTTCTATTTATTTTAGGTTGAATCATGTATGTAGAACTTTTTTCCTCCACCGTTAGAGTTGATGAGAGAATCAAAATGTCATACCGATTAGTATTGTAGAACGAGATTTGCTCTTATTAATTCCCATCCCGTTTATATGGTCCATTAATTGTATGAGGTTTACTTTTATAGTTTAATGAGTCTTAATATTGTGCAGGCCAAGTATGATGCACAAAATAAGGATTGGTGAACATCTACCAGATCAGTTGACGCATGACGTGCCTGGCTCCCTGGATGCCATCTAAGCAACTCGTCAATAAAAATGTTGACTTTTCTTAGTTGGCATCGTGGGAGTCATGCATGTTGCCGGCATCTGATCGTCCTACACCATCATTATCATCACTTTTCTTCACTGATTATCATTTGACAGGTTTGCTTGCTAACCTAAAGGACAGTTTTAAGAGACTGTGAGAGACTGATTATCATTAGCATCTCACAATTCCTTAAAAACTGTCTCTTAAGTGAGCAGATCTTTGTCATTTGATTTATTTAATCATTTCTTTCAGCATGAGCAGGTACACAATAATACAAAGTGGTGCTTTTTTCTCTGTTTCTGTTAAGAACAAGTGGTGCTTCTATTACTATTCCATAACCCCTTTTGATTTCCTTCTATTTAGTCCAAGCGTAAGCACAGGGTAATTGCCTATAAACTGCGTGGAAAATTCTCACTTTGTCTTTGACTAAAAATGGTATTTTGTACCTGTAGTGCAAATTAATAGCTAGCAAACAATGCCTTATTTTGTGCATTTCATGAAATGAATTTGAATAATGGGAAGACTTTATGATCATAAAGTCTTCCCCTCCATTATTCAAATTCATTTGCATCCAAACTCCAAAGGACCCAAATTGGTAAGCATAAAAATAAAGCTCAGATAAATCACAGAGATTGAAAAATGGAAACTCTAAATCTGCATAAAATTGCTAGTTGTACTAATCCCAGAGAAACAAAGCCATGATCTATATTTCATTGAAGGGAACCATATATGTAGTACCATAACATTAATCTAAATCACTGTTGGAGTAAAGGGTATGAGGTCCAACATTCATCTATTATTGCATAATGGAGCAACTGGGGCTTGCCTGATAGCACTGGTACGGATATGGGCACTGGTATGAAGCAACTGGGTAAGTCATGATCGATATGAAGCCAACTGGTATGAAGCCATGATCGATATTTCATTGACGGGAACCATATATGTATTACCATAGTAGTATAATACTAATCTCAATCACTTTTGGAATGAAGCTCTTGGGTCTAACATTCATCTATTATTACATAATGGAGCAACTGGGGCTTGGCTCATAGCACTGGTACGTATATGGCGGGCACTGGTATGAAGCAACTGGATAACTCTGAGGCCATCCGACGATGATTTGCTCCTCCTTCTTCTTCTCCTCCTTCTTCTCCTCCTCTTTGACAGGGCTCACACTGACTACGACAGCACGCTTGACGCTTTTTCTGAGAAGTGTTGTGAGCAAAACCACATCAACATCATTTCCTGTTACTTCAATTTGGTCCTTGTCCAGTGGCAGACTTGCTGAATCCACCCCTGTTATTTCCATCAGCACCCAAATGGGGGATTTAGTTAATTTTCAAGAACTAGAGCAATTAATTATGGGGATGATTGAAAAAACAAGGAGAGTTTAGACAGAACAGAACAAGAACAGAGTGTTGTAATTTACCATCAACTCCAACTGCTGTCTTCATTGCCTTGGATCGGGACTTCTCGTCGTGCACAGAGAGGCTGATCACCACCTTTTGCTGCAAATCAAAACACAGAAGAGAGCTTTCAGAATTGGCAGATCGAAAACCCAGAAATCAAAATGACCAGAATTGAATTGGAAGTGCTTGCTATATGTTGCCCACAAGGCATATATATGCATCATTTGCAAGAAACTCGATCACACATACCTTCATGATGATAATGAAGAAGATATGATGGACGATGAAGATGGCGCTTCTGGCTTTGGGAGGTTGATGGTAGGGGAGGACTAGGAAGAGGTGTGTTCTGTAGGATTGATTAATAGATTGGTAATGAACCTTGTACCAAACTCTCTGGTATTTATAGGAGTAGCTCGCTACTTTTTGAGACTTGGTGCCGAGGAAATGTCCAATCCACTCCGCGTCAAAAAAATACCCGTCTGTTTCCCAAAGTTACACCAATTGAAGAGGTAATTACTTCTACCATGTGGGTTTGGTCTAGTGGTTGGGGCTAGGTCCACCATGTTTGGCCGAATGTTAGCAGGTTCCTCAGTGAGGTCCTGCGTTCGATGCTCCGCATGTGTAAAGAACCCGATGGGGAGAGTTTTTAAGCCTTTAACCTTAACTCGAAGAGGTGACACTCCCTCCCACCACCTTTTTTTTAAAAAAAAAAAAAAAAAAAAAACTTCTACCACGTGCAAATTATGCTTTTGATTTTGGATTGACAGTCTTCATTTCAACATTTACATTTCGTATCAGTAATTTTTAATTTTTTTGTGGATTGTGATGTTAGTATAGCAGAGGAGGAAGAGTAGCAGTATTCTCTCTACTTTAACCTTAACTCGAAGAGGTGACACTCCCTCCCACCACCTTTTTTTTAAAAAAAAAAAAAAAAAAAAACTTCTACCACGTGCAAATTATGCTTTTGATTTTGGATTGACAGTCTTCATTTCAACATTTACATTTCGTATCAGTAATTTTTAATTTTTTTGTGGATTGTGATGTTAGTATAGCAGAGGAGGAAGAGTAGCAGTATTCTCTCTAGTCTTCTCATTCAGTTTTGTTTTCTTTGTATTTCTTGTAGTATTGTGAATTTGTGATCGAAATTGTTATTTCTTGTAGTATTGTGAATTTGTGATCGAAATTGTTAGTTTGTTGAACCGCACTTTAAAAATTACGGACACAAAAAATGAATTAAATCAATAATTATCTATTCATCTAACTCTGTCAAAAAAATTTAATTTTTTGCATGATAATTGTGTCCTGAGTTGTGACAAAAACTGACCGAAATGAATTATAATTTAACTAAACTTGTTAAAAGTTAATCTAAAAAATCGATTGTTTCAATCTTTATATTACACGACCCGTTCAAATGAGAAAAGTAATGGAGAAAACTGAAATCCTGGAGGTAGATTATATGATTTATATCATCACTCATAGTGAAAATTAAATGTCGTTACGGTAAGCACATGACTCAACTACAAGAGAAGCTGTTTACGAACTTAGAACTAAGTAGGGTTTGAGAGAACGCCGCCCTTGGGTATGCGTTTCTGCAACTTCCTCCATCTCCGATGGAGCAAATTTCCCGCACTTCTCCTGGTGTCGCAGCCATCGAGTACGGTTCAGGCTGTCGCCCACTTTTATCTGTTACTCTCCAAGACGTCGAGGTCCTCGACCAGTGTTGAAGCGACTTCGTTCATTCCTCCTCAGATTGGTTCGATCTGGGCCTTGAGGTTGCTTTCGGTTCATCGTCCATTTGGATTGGGGATTGTTGGTGACTGGAAAATCTCGAGCAGGACAGATCCGAGAGTCGGACGTCTTCGGCCATCTCGGGCACGGCTCAAGTCGACGGTGTGCAGATCTGGACTGGGGGCGAGTGAAGGGCTCGTGATGGGCCGGTTGTCGATCCAGTTGTGCATTGGAGCGGCGATCGGAGTGGAGTAGTGCCTGGGCTTTCGGCTGGACCTGCGCTACATTTGGTAGAGGTGGGTGGAGTCGTGCTGGTGGGATCGGGTTCTCCGTCGTCGGGCGATAGTGCAGCTGTCGGGGCCGAGATCCATGCAGCGGCCAGAATCTGGGTTTGGCTTTGGTGTTCGCTACCATGCAGCTTTGATAAGAGGGGGTTGGGTCGGGCTGAGAAACAACCTTCCTCTGGTTCTTCGTGGGAACGCCCCAAGGCTGGTGGGGTAGGCGGTGGCTCATTGAATCGAGCGGCCGGCACTGGGTTTGGGTTTCTCCGGCAAGGGATGGCGGAACAGGGGAGGTTAGGGCAGGTTTGGGTGCCCAACTGGTTCTAGGCTTCTTTTTGTTTGGGCCATTCAAGATGGGCCTTTGTTTGACCTTATATTCTGTTTGGATCCGCATTTGGGACCCAGGAGACTTTTTCGGGACGCTGTTTCCTGCTATACTTTGGAATTGGAATTGCGGCAACTTAGGTAGAAGATTGCTCTCTACTCGTCGTATTATTTTGCGTGGGGTGGGCAAGGTCGGTCACACTACCGGCAGTTATCTTGATAGAAGGTTACCCTCTATTCGACGTACTTATATGCGTGGAAGCATGGTCGGCCATACTAGTGGAACCGTTTTACACAGCCCGGACTCTGTCCTGGGCGTCATCAAATGCTTAATTGTATCCCTTCATACCTTTGTTAAGTTTTATTTCTGATGCTTTATTGCATCTAGTATTTCCCTTATTATTTTATATTTTGATGTAGTTTCTACATCTTTAAGTTGTAATTTTTCTTATGTTTATTATTAATTAAATGGTTGGCTATTACTCTAAAAAAAAAAAAAAAATCACTCATAGTGAAAACAGTGTTCTCATTGTAATAATCATCTTAATATCAGTTAGTTTATGACTTAAATCAACATTTCCACCTAATCTGATCCCAAAAGCTAACAGATACCCATCACTATTCACACACTTAAAATGGTGATCTTGATGCCCATGAATTGCGAAAGTATTAGTATTTTTTGCAAAACCCCTTCTGCAAGAAAAATACATGATTTTGTAAGGGAAAATGACCCGTACAGTACCCCACCTTTTGGCCATTCTAAATTATTGTACCTCAAGTTTCAAAACTATCAGAAAGGTATCTGAGGTTCTGACCCCGACCCAATTTTAATATCTGGAGCCGTTAGCTCCCTTACGGCGTCAACCAACTGATATATATCGAAGGATATATATGTAATTTCAGTCTCTAATTTTTTTTTTCCCCCTTCACTCTATGGGTATAGCGTTTGGATCCAAATGTCATATGGGCACCCATCTCCCCTTTCTTCACAAAATTACAGAGGGAGGAAAGAGATGCTTAGTTCAAAATCGGTTTGTTCAGCTCATTAACACTGAGAAGTTCCCCTTTGTTCATCACTATCTTCACTCAAACCAGGAATTTTTTAATGCAAAATCCAATAAAAATTTCAATTTTTATTCTTTTCCATCTTCATGCAAACCCAGAAAACCCCACCGTGTAGAGACCCCAGATTGAATCCAAAACGCCACCACTTATATGAAGCCCAGATTGATTTCATCCAATTCGAGGGAGAGAGAGAGGGTACATCCCAGACCAGCGGCGCCCCTCATTGGCTGCCTCCCCCTCCGCCGCTCGGCCAGAGCCCTCCGACATCCCAGACCACCGGCTTCTTCTTCAGGCTACCCTCTGCCCAAACTCCGAGACCGAAGTCACCACCCCACGCTCGACGCCTATGACTAAGACCCAGAACCATCACCTCATTGTTCAATCTGCTCGTCCTCGTTGCCGCATACGAAGATTGACTTCGTGAAGATGCTGCAGCTGAATCTGGTGGTCGGAGGGCCTACTCGTTGGCTGATTTCAGCAAGAATGTGCGAGTGGAAAAGAGATGGTGAAGATGAGGAGATTGGGATTAGATGGAAAAGAGACGGTGAAGATGGAATTTGATAGGATTGGGAGGAGGAGGAGGAGTTTGAAGTTTACTGAATTTTGGGGCGAGTGGAAAAGAGATGGTGAAGATGAGGAGATTGGGAGCCAATTCGGGTGTTGAAGACAAGATTGAAAGAGTTTGAGAAGCTTGAATATCTGGGTGGGTTTAAGAACAGTGAGTTTGTGGAGAAAGTCAAGTCCAGTTTCTTGTTTCCTTCAAATCCTTGTAGCAATTGAATTTTCCATAATTGTTGTATGATTTGGGGCAAGAATCTTCCGTCTTTCCCATCCTTGGATTTTATCTCAGTCCACATTTTTTCCTTTTGCCTATCTAGATTGAGCAAGGATCTAACATAGATCAAGCTCTTGTCTCGTGGGTCTTCTAATATCAAATTGGGAAGACTTCGGTATTAATTGATTCACCAATATAATTTTGCAAGGAGTGTTTTGCACCTTAAAATAGTAGGGCTGGGTTCGGATCGGTTCGGTCTGAAAAAGATGGAAACTGAGTCCGAAACTGATACTATCGGTTCGGTCCGGATCGGTTTTTTTTGCATGTCAGAACCGATTAGAAACCGACCCGAATACTATCGGTTCGGTCTATCGGTTTTCCGGGCCAAGAAACCTGTTTTTCCAGATTCATTGATTCACAGACTGCAAACTACAAACTGAAGCAAAAGCACATCCTTGCAAACTGAAGCTATCCAAATTACAAACTACAAAGTGCAAACTGAAGCAAAAGCACATCCTTGATCCTTGCAAAATGAAGCTATCCAAAATTCCAAATAACAAACTGTCCAAACTGAAGCAAAGCAGCAACTAGCAAAAGATGGAGTTCCAGCAGAAGATGGAGTACCAGTACTTGCGGTTGCAGGGACGACATCATTCTCGGCAACTTCGGTGTCGGGATCGGACTTGGAATTGGAGTTTGCTGGACTCGAATCGGAATTTGAATTGGGTTCGGAATGGCTTTGAGATTGGGATTGGGTTTGTTCTGTGTTTCCAGTGGAGGAATCCATGGGTGAATGGGTGATTGATCGAGACACAGAGCCCAGCCCTAATCGACACTAGAGAGTGAAGAAGTGAAGAACAGAAGGAAATAAGGGCTGGGGTTTTGAGGTTTTCTTGAACTGAAGAGGACGACTTGGAGTCTTGGACTGGTATTTAGGTGATTAGGTCGAACTGTCAAAGACTCGAAATGAAATTGGGATTATTAGGTGATTGCCTGCAAGTGAGTTTATGGTATGCTCTATAGGCTTATATGAGAACCAATTAACATTTGACACATAGACATGTACAAATAATCGGTCCTAATTGGGTCTGGGAATATGGAAATCGAGACCGACCAGAAGAACGTTGTAATCGGTTCGGTTTAGGCCGAACCGAGGAAATCTGCTTTCAAAACCAACCCGAATCGTCGGTTTCGGTCCGGATCGACCCGGTTTCTCCATCTCTCCGGTGAAAACGCCCAGCCCTAAAAAATAGAGAGAGTAGACGAAGAGTAGTAGGGAAAAAGAAAAAAAATAGAAAAAGATGTATAGAAAAAGAAAAATGAATTAAAATATGAAGAGACGAAAATACCCTTCAAAATATACCAGCTGGCAGCCTTCGTAATGGAGTTAACGGCTCTAGGTACAATTATTTGATCGGGATTAGAACCTCATGTACTTTTCTGATAGTTTTGAAACTTGAGGTACGAAAATTTAGAATGGCGAAAATGTCAAATACTGTACGAGCCATTTTCTCATTTTGTAAATATTATTAGTCCACTCCTTGCATAGGTCATCAACAACTGGCTTAGATATTACTAGGGTTGGAAAGATAACAAAATTCAAAATTAGAAAACTAGTCGTAATAACCTCTAGTTTGTCATCAATCAAAGAACCAGTCGCATATGGTTGAGGATTCATTTGGGTCACTTTCACATAAGTCGCACTCATATAATAAATAAGGAAAACAAACCATTAATTCACAGGGTTTTCGATTAATCTTAGAAAACAATTTTTTGACAAAAAAACTAGGAAAACCATTCACTGGTTAAGACTTGGGACATAATTTTGTGTAGGGACCAACAGAGTGCAACCACAAGTTCAAATAATATCAGTTCTCATTGATGATGAAAATGAATGAAAACCAACTCATATATCGTAACAAAATACCATACAACTTTTCTAACCCAAAACTGCTTTTGTCACCCAATGTTTTCATTATTTACTCAGAGCTAATTTCTAATTACTAGTTTTAGTATTACGTGCATTCTCTCTAGAGTTCGAATCTCAGCTCCATCCCGTGGCCAGCAGATTTGAGAGACCTGGGTTAGTTAAAACACTCAATGGTTCGTGCGTCTGCGGTGCAGTGATTAGTCTGGCTATGCTGGGATACACTGCATGGGTGTGTGTGTTGGTTCTATTGACGTCTTCCACTCAAAAAAAAAAAAAACAGGTTTAATTTTTATGTTGTTAGGTGAAAATTATAGTACATTCTCAAGGCAAAAACTTAAATGAAATATGGTTTATGTTGTGTGTGATTATGGAACCTTTAGGGTGATATTAGTTCAGATTTATTCAAAGAGATTGTTGAAAGGGAAGAATAAGTATAGAAACATTGCAACTAGACAATAATGTATGTGCCGTTTAATTATATTATCTTACTTTTACGGTACAAAACAATTTTAACGAATTCACTAGAGTATCACTCGAAATAATGATCATGATAAATTAGATATTAACGTGTACTAGTTTTGCTATCAATTTGTATAAATACTAAGTATTTCACATGAAATTAATATTTCATTTTAAACAAGTTTAGATGGAGAAGTAAACTGATTGATGTTGAAGGTCAACTGATTGATGGATCAGTGTATAAGTAAGAAAGTGTCCAAATATGAAATATGGTTGGCCGTTCTTATGAATAGTGTTGAACTTTGAAGTCAAGAGGTCATGGTCGATTCCTGAACCTTCTGGGTGGGCTGGCTAGTTGCAGCTCTGGGGCCCCGGTCCAATATGAACCCGTTGTCTCAGTCTCGAGTCTCAAGTCTTGGTCGTTCATTTTACAGCTGACGCGGTTTGGTTGCCAAATTAGCTTTGACGCCTCGACTTCAAAAGCTAACCGTTCTTTAAGTTTAGGGACGTTTGCGGTAATTGACCATGTGTTTAGCAGTTTAGGACTTTAGGGACACTTTTACCAAAACACTTTCCACTGGAATCATGGCAGTTTTATCCTCGTTTCGGAAAGTTGAAATCATATTTATATTAAAAAAAAAAAAAAAAAAAACAGATTTCATTGGCAAAGACAAGATGTTCGTAGATCATATTTTAGTGAATTTCGAAACGATTCTTCTTTCATTGGTTTGCTTTGCTCACAAGTCGGAAAGGTTCAAAAGTTGGTATAATGGGAGGTTGTGTTGGTGTTTCTGCTCTCATTAGCGGGAAATGAGTCCTTAGTTGTTGGGTTTCAATGTTGGGAGTGACCAAATCACTGAGATCTCTTGTTTGAAAACAACCAAGTTAACCAACTCCGAAGGTGACAATGTGTATTATTCTGTATTTAATATCCGGGACCAACTTGCTGATTAATATTCAATTCTCTGTGGAAAAGTAAGCATGAATGTAATAGGTATGAGTCACTCCATTTGTGATTATGATTTATTAACATGACGTGATGTAATTTAGTCCTCTTCAGATGATGTAACCACTTCTTTTCCTCTCCAACCCAATTGATCCAATTAATTAGTTTATAATTTTGGTTGCCAAAACAATTCCTTATTTTAAGCTCATTAAAAAGCCAACGCTAGTCAATTTTTTTTTGTTCAAAATCAGAAATTTTTGGACTTTACTAGCTAAGAAGAAGTTTCTGAATTTAATTTACTAAGGGGGAAAATTGGCTTGTTGATATATATGTTTTTCTCAACTTGTATCACTTGCCAAATCGACTCTAATGTTAAAATGATAAACTTACACTTGAATTGTGTGGTTGACTTTGGTCGAACAGGAATTACTTGAAAACAGAGTTCATCGATCTAAATTTTCAATGGAGACAGAGTCAAGATACTCTGAATTCTTTTAATTATTCCCCCCTGCTTTCTTAGAAGGTAGGCCTTAATATGTCTCTTTCAAAGTAGCTCACTGCACTGATTATGAAGTTGGTAATTTTTGATTCAAACCAGTATTACATAATGCTTTTTTATTATGTATTAAATTATATAAAAAAAAACATTATGTAATATTTATTTGAATCGAGGGCTATAATAGAGCCTTCACACCTAGATTATAATTGAAAAATAAAATTCTCATAATACACCAGGGAGTACAATGATTTAGAGTTTAAAAAAAAATAGAGGCTATAGAATAATCATTTCTAATGCGCTCTATAAGCCAAGAAGATTCAACTTCTAACAAAATAACAAGACCATGCTCCCCCCGGCCCACTAAAGTGAGCAATCCTATAAGCTATCTATATCGGCACGGTTTAACGCCTCTTATCTACGTCAACCTTATTTTGAGGGTTAATGATAGGCCAAAGAAACTCAGAAATGAGATTGGCTAACAAACAATCACTAGGTTTAGGTTTCGAACCATACCTAGCTCTCTAAAGAAGATCAAGTCTTCCTTTCAAAAAAAAAAAAAAAAGAGAAGAAGATCAAGTCCAACTTGGGTAAAATAGGGTCTTGCTAAAGCCTAAATGTACCCAGCAAATTTCTTAGTATACCCAGTTCTAAAATATCCTGTTTGGTTTTCCAATTTTACCCTTAAAAAAAAATTGCACCTAGCAAATCGCTCAATGGTGCCAAAATATCACCTAGCAACTTTACCCTTAGAGATATGTATAGATCCCAAAAATTAACTACTTAGGCTTGCTTTTAATTGTGGTATAAAGTGTAACTTGATAACTGGAAACAATTATCAATCTTTTTTGTCAATCTCTACCTTCACTCGGAGGGATAGAGAGAGAGAGTAGATCACTATTAGAAATAGCCGCACCCTAATTCTAATAGGGTTGTTCAGAGAGTTGTTTTTAGGGGCCGTGACCACTTACCCAATTTTAGACTAAAAATTGCCCACTTACTCCACTAAGAGTTTTTTAACCCCATTTACCTAATCCAATAGTGTTTGACAGTATTGCCCTCATTTTAATTTATAAATTACACTCATATATATATATATATATATATCTCTCTCTCTCTCTCTCTCTCTCTCATCCCTCCAATCTGCGTTTTCTCCCTCTCTCATCCTCTGATTCCGATATGCACGGTCCTCTCTCTCTCAGCCATGGCAGCTCCGGCGGAAGGTCTGATGGAGGAGATGAAGCCGTGTAGGGCAGCGGCGGAAGAGAGTGAGTTCCTGGATCGGGTCTTCTTCTTTCTCGTTCACAACGCCGTCGTCGTAGTTGAAGGAGAAGATCATGTCTTCTTCTTTCTAGTTCACAGCACCGTCACCGTTCTCGTTCACCAACAGATTGGGTCTTCTTCTTTCTCGTTCACACCACTGTCGCTGTTCTCTGACGCCGCCGATGTCATCGTCCCCGGTTGATCCGATCTGGTGCCCAGAGCAATTTCTGGGTGCTCAGAGCACTTTTTTTTTTGTTCCTCAGAGGTCCGGGAAGCTCAAAGCTCCACGCCAGAATCGGGTCTGGGCTTCGCTGGCAGGGCTCAGACGGCGTCGTTCTGTTTTTTTTTTTTTTTTTTTTGGTAAATTTGGCAGAAGGCTTATAAGGAAAGAAGAATGAAAAAAAAAAAAGTTTTATTGAGTAGTTATATATGTCTATTGCGGGGCAATAATATGATTATTGGGAGGCAATAATATAATATGATTATTGGGAGGCAATAATATAAGTATTGGGGGGGGGGGCAATAATATGCATATAAATTGATCAATTGTGCCTGTAGTGTATTCATTTTGGTTTTGGGAGTTTATGCAATTCACTGGAGGGCAATTTTTTTTTTTGAAAGGATTTGATTTAATTAGATATCAAAGCCATGAATACAGGCCAGAGTCTAACATGCACTTACATAAGAATCCGGTGAAATTCGGAGAACCTATCTAAGCCAATACTAAACTCATTAGAGTCTAAAGGGACGCTCGCCGGAAAGCAAGCCTATAACGAGCAAAAGCAACCTCGCTATTCTAAGGCAAAATCATTCATCTAGTCTAATTTTCCAGCACCTCATTGTGGTACAAATAACAACTAGAAACATCTTAGAACAACACATAGAGATTATCCTAACTCTACAAGGCTTGTAACCATATGTCTAATAGTAGAGACCTAGAAAAATGCTAGCTCCTTCTCCTGAGAGTTGGAGCCAACACCCTTCTCGACCTCATCGGGAGCCAACAACCTCGGCAACAGGTTGGTCTTGCTCTTCTTAACCGAAGCAATTGCAACAAACTCAACCAGCCCAAGCTTGAGCGCGAAACCAGGCTCAAAGAACCAAGCCCAAATCTGAGCAGATGGAGAAGATCCTATCCGCCTAAGTTTAGGCCCAGGCCCACAAGCCCAAATCCATACCCGAGCAGACACACCAGCAACCCTCGCCTCCAGTTGCTTGGCCATAACCCGCCGCCGTCGCCGAGAAAACTGGGCAGAACCCCTAGGCCGCTCCATTGCCGCCGCAGTCGCCAATCTGTCTGGCGGCTGGCCTTGCCAACATCCTATCAAGCACCGAAAACCTGCAAGTAATCTGCTGCCGATCGGTATCAGAACTGCTTGGTCTCCGACTGCAAAATCCAGTCGACAACCACCTACCCAAAAGCTGCGACAACCGATCGTAAACAAGGATCGAATTGCCTCAATTCCCGTCGCCAAAAAAAGTGATCCCCGACCTCGAGAAGGCCAGCCAACCAGCCGCCGCCTCCGTTGATCAACCACCAAACTAGTTAGCTCCGACCAAACCAGTCAACCACTGATCCCGAGATCGGAAGCAAGCCACCAGACCCGTCAAACCGTCTCCTACCTGTGAAACCTGTCAGGCTTGTCACCGACGCTGCACGCAGATGGCCGCCGACCCTGCCGCCTAGACTTGAAACCCTACGAGTTTCGCTTGAGAGAAAACTTTAAAATAGAATAATACTTACCAAAATCTTCTTTTTTCACTGGAGGGCAATAATATGATTATTGGGAGACAATAATATGAGTATTGGGGGGCAATAATATGATTACTGGGGGGCAATAATATGGTTACTGGGTATTATTAGGAGGCAATAAATTCAGACTCCGGAATCCGGTCACTAGTCCGGTAGCCGGATTCCGGTGACCGGTTGCCGGAGTCCGGTCACCGGTCGCCGGAGTCGGGTCACCAGTTGCAGGAGTCCGCCACCGGAGTCAAGCAAGATCTCCAATGACTTCTTTCTCTAAGTGACAAAGAAGGAGAGGGCAAAATTGTCCCAAAAAATAAATAAAAATGAATTAAAAAATACTTAATTGGGTATTAGGGAAATAATCTCTTAGAGTGTTTGGGTAAGTGAGCAATCTCTTAGAGTGTTTGGGTAAGTGGGCAATTTTTAAGCTAAAATTGGGTAAATGATCATTTCCCCTTGTTTTTAATGATGAACATTTAATCATATATATGATTAGTAGTCTGGTTTCATAGAGTACGTTAACCAATCTCCTCTTCTTCGCTTGAGAGAGAGAGAGAGAGAGAGAGAGGCAACACGAGTGCTGGGTGCTAAATTGTTGGGTATAAGGTAGTTTTTTGTTTTTACTTTTCCGATCCTTTGTCCTTTATTCATGACTTGGGAATAGGAAAAATGGAGGCAGTCTCAATCGGGTCCGACCTCAAAGTTTGGTCTTGACGCACAAGTTTGTTTTCATCTTTGGCTGAAATGAATTGAGGCTTTGTGGGCTTCTTCTCTTTGTTGCTGGGCGCCATTGAAATCCTCAACTTTGAAGCTTTCAAGAGTTTTTGCTGGGTTTAATTAAGAAAAGGAACAAAGGAGTTTTTGCTGGGTGTTTGAGTTTTGCTGGGTTTAATTAAGAAAATGGTATAATTGGAAGAATAAGTGGGTGTAGTTAGAAATTTTATAATTTTGTTGGGTGTACAAACTTTGCTGGGTGTACTTAGATATTTGCTGGGTACATTTAGAAAGACCCGTAAAATATGCCTAGTACCATTTATGAGTCTTCTCTTTATAAGTGGGAAGTCGTGAGTTTAACTCATAATAGACTAGTTTTTATTTGATAAAAATAAAAAATAAAAACTTCAGTAAAATATGAAAGATCCGTAGGACAATATCTGACATGGAACTGGGCTTGTTTTGCCTACTATGGGTTTGGCCCAATGCGGGAAAGTTAGAGGAGAACACGTAACGTAATTTAAATAGAATTACTTAATTACCCTCACAGATCCTTAATCATCGACCTAATAAGGTCTCTTAATCACTTAATATAACCACTCTGTACGGGCATTTATAGGTACAGGAGACGCAGTTGTCGTATTCGTCTAGTTCAAAGAAAAGGGAAGGAAAAACCCTTATAGAGATGCAGACGCTTTAAGGTTTCTGCTACAATGACCAGCGAACTAATAGGGAAAGTAACATGGCCTAGGGCCAGCGAAGCAGAAGGGAAAGAAGAAAATAGTCCTCTCGGATGGCGGCGTTGCAGGAACGGCCTCGTTTTGACTTCCACGTTCCTGATTTCATCTGTGAAATACTGTCCTGGCTTCCGGTCAAATCTCTATTACGATTCCGGTGCGTATGCAAGTCATGGCGTGCTTTAATCTCCAGTACTTGTTTCGTTAACAAGCATCTCAGACACGCAGCTGTCACCAATAGATTACAGGTCCTTGATTATATTCCTAAGGTATATTGTGCCGGCGGAGTCCATAAACCTGAATCGAAGGTTACAAATTACAGTGAGCCTGATTTGAAGGTTGCAAGCACAAAGCTTGATCTACCAAGATGGTGCTCTGCTGACGTATTTTCCCTTGGCCTTAGTCGCAGTGATACGATGACAATTTTGGGTTCTTGCAATGGGTTGATTTGTCTAAAAGTCTCAAGCGGCATGTTTCTGTTATGGAACCTATAGAAACGAAGATGTTACCCCAATTAGTTACATCTTTTTCGAATTTTAGGTTTTCTGGCTTTGGTGATGATTCTGCCAGCGAAGATTAATAAGCAGTGAATCTAAATCTGCATGTGGTTCCTTACGACCAAAGTTGCAGTTTTTACTCTGAAAACGGGTTCGTGGAGGATACTTGAAGGTCTCGAGCATGTTAGCTTGACAGAGAGTGGGTGCTTATTAAATGGTGCTCTACATTGGTTAGAGTTTTTGTTTTTGGCAACAACATTGGGTAGACTGTAGAGTTATAAACAAGACTGTAGCTCGTTTTACTGAAATTAAGGCAATTATGTGTCTAGAGACTTTAGTTTCACCCGAAAGCTGCTTTTACTCCTCTCTCTTAGTATGATACTATTGCCATTCACGACTACCCCTGGTAGGATCCTATATGCTTTTAATTAATCTGGAGATGGTTGGTGCTATATAAACCTATTAATTGAAGGTAATTTGGTGTTGATCTGCGAGCACCTTCTTGCAACTGTGTGCTTACAGACTTATGTTAGTAAACTTGGTTTTGTTTGCTCTTTCATCAATATGTTACTAGCAATTTGTGTAATAACAGTGGGTGCACCTTCAAACAGCTACGTGTGTAGAGACTTTAGTTTCGGCTTGTCTGCTCTTTCAACATGATACTAGCTATCCATTTTGTGTTATACTGCATGCACAAGTTCTTATAGCGTCTTTTCTAATTTTTATTTTTCACTAGTCTTTAAATAACAATTTCATAGTTAATGCGGAACCTTCCCGCTCCCGATTGGTGTGGAGTGGTGTTTGTGATCAATTGTAGAATTATTTTGTTTGTGTTTTTGTTATTTAATTTGTACTTCAAAATAAGGATCTCTTATTTAATGAGAGGTTAATTGTTTCATATTGAATGCCTTCAATAAATGCGTACATTGAGTCTCCTAAGCCAGATTGAATGAATTATCATATGAAAAACATCAAATCTCTTGGGGGGATTGTTCACCACAAAATGCGCGCCTTTGCACTTGTTTCACTCTTTCCTGCATGAGACTTCTCTTCAGGAATCCCCATTAAGATCGATTTCCTTAAGTTGTGGTATTTCACTCACAGATACTTGAATAGAAAAGGACTCCCAATCTAGAACATCACTAATTAAAAGGCAGAACTGATAAAGTAATCTAGGGTTCACATCTAAAACTAATTGGCAATGATGAAGTGACCCAAACTCTTATAAATCCATAGGCAAGGTCCCATTTTTTTCCATGTGAGATGTATATATTCTCAACAAGAACATAATGCTGTGAAATCAAAACTGGAACACACTCTGCGTAAATTGCCTCTACGATCCCTGGACTAGCCACTTCATGACCGCTTTGGCAAATGCAATACTTGCTTTTCTTCAACATGTCATGGTACAAAAATTTCTCGGGGAGTGTTTCATAAACCAGTAAATCTTTATCTTTTTCTTTCCAGTGCTGGAAAAGCAATGGTCTGATTCGTCATGCATTCGTCCTGCAAAGAAGGCTAGGATAGAACGCTTGGAGGGGAGCAAGCCTCCAATTAGACCTGTGATTTCACCTGTTTTAAGATTGATTTCGGGAAATGATGCATCTTTCCTAGGGTTGAAGTGCTCGGAGGTGTTCGCAGTGCATAGTACACGAATGATTGGGAGTCATGCATGTCGCCGGCCTCTGATCGTCCTAAACCATCATTATCTTCACTTTCCTTCACTGATCAGTATTTGATTTATTCAATCATTTCTTTCAGCATGAGCAGGTACACAATAATACAAGTGGTGCTTTTTTCTCTGTTTCTGTCTTTCTGATAAGAACAGGTGGAACAAGTGGTGCTTTTATTAGTGATTCCATAACCCCTTTCGATTTTCCTTCTATTTAGTCCAAGCGTAAGCACAGGGTAATTGCCTATAAACTGCGGGGAAAATTCTCACTTTGTCTCCAACTAAAGATGGTATTTTGTACCCGTAGTGCAAATTAATAGCTAGCAAACAACGCCTTATTTTGCCCTTATTTAAAAAAAAAAAAAAAAAAAACAACGCCTTATTTTGTGCATTTCATTAAAGTCTTCCCCTCCATTATTCAAATCCAATTGCATCCAAAGGACCCCAATTGGTAAACATAAAAACAAAGCTCAGAGAAATAACACAGATTGAAAAATGGAAACTCTAAATCTGCATAAAATTGCTAGTTGTACTAATCCCAGAAAAACAAAGCCATGATCTATATTTCATTGAAGGGAACCATATATGTAGTACCATAATAATCTATATTACTGTTGGAGTAAAGGGTATGAGGTCTAACATTCATCAATTATTGTATAATGGAGCAACTGGGGCTTGGCTCATAGCACTGGTATAAAGCAACTGGGTAAGTCATGATCGATATTTCATCGAAGGGAACCATATATGTAGTGGGAAATTCTAGTGTGCTGGTATGTATCCCATACCCACACTTACAAAGTGAGAACAAATTTGTTCTCAAAATTGTAATTTGAGTCATACTTTGTGTAATCTTTTGTTCTAATAATGGTAATTACACCTCTTACGACACTTTTACAAGTTTTGAACAAATTCGTTGTCAATGTTGTAATTTTTGTTCTCAATGTTGTAAATAGTGTAAATGAATATGATAACTTTTGTTCTCAATGTTGTAATTTTGGTTCAAATACTTGTAAATTTTTATTCAAATTTTTGTTCTCATAATGGTAGGTACCATAGCTTGTCTCATATGTAGTACCATAATACTAAATTATTAATCTAAATAACTGTTGGAATGAAGGGTCTAACATTCATCTATTATTACAGAATGGAGCAACTGGGGCTTGGCTCATAGCACTGGTACGTACATATATATGGCGGGCACTGGCATGGGTAAGTCTGAGGACATCCGAAGATGATTTGCTCAACTTTAGGCTCCTCCTTCTTCTTCCCCTCCTCTTTGACAGGGCTCACACTGACGACCATAGGATTAGCGCACTTGACTCTTTTTCTGAGCGAGTCGTGTTGTGAGCAAAACCACATCAACATCATTTCCTGTTACTTCAATTTGGTCCTTGTCCAATAGCAGACTTGCTGAATCCACCCCTGTTATTTCCATCAGCACCCAAATGGGGGTTTAAGTTAATTTTCAAGAACTAGAGCAATTAATTATGGGGATGATTGAAAAAACAAGGAGATATTAGACAGAAGAGAGCAAGAACAGTGTTGTAATTTACCACAAACTCCAACTGCTGTCCTCATTGCCTTGGATCGAGACCTCTCGTCGTGCACAGAGAGGCTGATCACCATCTTTTGCTGCAAAGCAAAACACAGGAGAGCTTTCAGAATTGGCAGAAAACCCAGAAATCAAAACGACCAGAATTGAATTGGAAGTGCTTGCTATATGTTGCCACAATGCATATATATGCATCATTTGCCAGAAACTCACACATACCTTCATGATGATAATGAAGAAGAATTGATGATGGAAAATGAAGATGGCGCTTCTGGCTTTGGGAGATTGATGGTAGGGGAGGATTAGGAAGAGGCGTGTTCTGTATAATTGATTAATGGATTGGTACTGAACCTTGTAACAAACTCTGGTATTTATAAGAGTAGCTAGCTACTTGTAGGGACTTTGTGCTGAGGAATTGTCGTATCCACTCCGGGTCATAAAATAACCCATTGTTTCCACCAGTCACACCAATTATTGAAGAGGTAAAAAGTTCTATCACGTGCAAATTATGCTTTTGATTTTGGATTGACGTACAGTCTTCGTTTTCAAGTTTGAATTTCGTATCAGTAATTTTTTTTATGGATTGTGATGAAGAGTAGCAGTATTTAATCTAGAGAAAAATTCAGGTACCGTCCTCAAACTATTCTGCCAAGGCCAATTTGATACCCGAACTCTCAAAAGTATCAATGTGATACCTAAAGACTTATATTGGCATCAACGTGATACTTCCGTCAAAAAAATCCAACGGCTCCGTTTGTTTACTGACGTGGCAAGCACGTGAGCAAAAAAAAAGGGCAAAATAGACTTTTTACCCTCTTTTTTTTTAATTCATTTCTTTTTCTTCTTCTTCTTCTTCTTCTTCTTCTCTCTCCACCTCCTCTCTCTCCTCTCCTTCTCCACCACCCAAACCATCACTAACCCCACTGATATCCTCTCCTCTCCTTCTCCCAGCCTTCATCGACCGCGACCCCTCCCTCAAGTCCCTCATCTCCTGCCTCGACCTCACCGCCAACCCCAACTCCATATCCCTGCCGAACTCCGCTTCTCCTATCACCCTCTACCGCCGCCGCCGCCAACCCAACCCATCCTCTTCAATTTCTCAGCATCCAACCACCGAGCTCGAAGAAGAAGCAGACCCAGAAGAAGATTTAAGAACTTTCATAACTATCATGTAAGCTGGAAATGACCGGAAGTGGTCGAAATTACCTAAAACAGTCGAGGTGGCCGGAAATTTTCCAGAAACCGGCGAAGAATTGCAGAAACCGGCGAGGCTTGAATTCGACTTAAAAACTTCAACTATACGCTTCGATCCCTTCTGGATAATTGTTCAGAACTTCAAGGTGAACTCAATGGTTCAAGAATCACAGGAAACGATGGTCTACAGCTAGAGATATCTGGATCGAAAGTTTCGGTGGCCGGAAAAATTCCAGAATCCGGCGAGCTTGAGTTCGACGTAAAAAATTCCACCAATGGCTTCGATTCCTTCTGGATATTTGTTCAGCAACTCAAGGCAATCCCCTCAGTTCAAGAATCACAAGAAATGGTGGTCTGTAGCTCGAGATATCCGGGTCGATAGCTCGGTTTCGATTTTGATCGGGTCTGGCTTCCAGCCGCCACCACGCGCAGCGCTTCCGTGAAAGGGCACTTCTGGGAGCTTCTGGAGGTTGAGGCGAGCTCGAGGATGAAGTTTGGTGAGGATTGATGGCCGGTAGCTTGAGATATCAAGCTTGGAACCAAAACGAGCTCAAACCGGCCTCGTGTTCCACCGCCGTGTACGGCTCAAGAGCCGGCGAAAGGCTACCACCGACAGCTGCGCAAGGAAGAGGCGAAGGCGTGGGACGTGGTCTGGGGTCAATTGATGTCCTGTGGAGCGAGAACCATCTTGGAGAAGGAATGCTCTGTTATGGTTGCTGGTTTCGGCAGAGAGAGAGAGAGTGAGAGAGAGCGAGAGAGAGTGTGAGCCTTTGCTGGTGTCGGTCGTTCACTCAACCACCGAGCTCGAAGAAGAAGCAGACCCAGAAGAAGATTTAAAAAAAAAAAATTGGTGATGAGATTTAACATCAGGGTCATTTTGGTCTTTTCTCTTTCTTTTTTTTCTGACTTGTTTGCCACGTCAGCAAACAGACGGAACTGTTTGATTTTTTTGACGGAAGTATCACGTTGATGCCAATTTAGGTCTTTGGGTATCACATTGATACTTTTGAGAGTTCGGGTATCAAATTGGCCTTGGCAGAATAGTTTGGGGACGGTACCTGAATTTTTCTCTTTAATCTAATCTGTTTCCCCAAGTTACGCCAATTATTGAAGAGGTAAATAGTTCTATTTAACGTGCAAATAATTTTGGATTGACAGTCTTCATTTTCCCATTTAAATTTCGTATCAGTAATTTTTTATTTTTTATGGATTGTGTTGTTAGTATAGTAGAGGAGGAAGAGTAGCAGTGTCTACTCTAATCTTCTTTATTCAGTCTTCGCTCTTGTATTATGAATTTGTGATCGAAACTATTAGTTTGTTGAACTGCACTTTAAAAATTACGGACACAAAGAATGAATTAAATCGATAATTATCTAATTATCTAACTATATCAAAAAACCTAACCTCTCGAAGGATAATTGTATTGATACAATTCGCATTCTCAACATAATGTACCGACCGACATGTGGGATTAAATATATGAGACCCACAAATGACATATATATCTCATGATAGCACAGAAGTATGGAAATAGATAAGACATTAACCACTAGCTAGCTAGCTAGATGGCGGTGGTAGTGGCCGGGGCAAAAGCCTAACACGAGGTTTTTCAGGCGCAGGAGGGAAGGAACCCATACGAGTGGATCGGTTGCCTGCCGGAGCGGGTATTGTTGGAGTTCTAATTGTCTAAACTTGTGTAAAAGTTAATCTAAAAATTGATTTTCAATCTTAATATTACACGACCCGATTAAATGAATGAGAAAAGTAATGGAGAAAATTGAAATCCTAGAGGTAGATACTATCATCATTAGGGGTACGTTTGGATAAAATAGTTTCAATTTCCATAGATATTATCAAATCATGGGAATTACGATTTCATGATTTTAAATTTCATTAATTGGGAATTCAAATGTTTGAATTTCAGAATGTGAAATTTATTTATTTATTTATTTTTTGAATAAAGGGCTGGTGCGGCTGCCCTCAAGCCTTGATTAATGAAACTGTTGAATACAAAAGGGGGCATTAAACCTAAACCCCTGATTACAATAAGCATATAGAGAATATCCTGAAATCCTATCATGAGTCTCTACCAAATAACGGTATTCAACAAGGCACCAATTAGCAAAGAGCGCTCTACTGTCGACTCTATTTGCTTCGACATAGCGGTGACATAACGGAAAGATAACTCGATATTTAACTCGATTACAACATAGCATAATTACCATACTCACAGCTTTCCTACTATGTTGCCGCCGGAAGATAAATCCGACGACGCGTAGCTTCACCCTGCCACTAGGAGTTAGCGACCATTTGACAAAGTAAGGAACTCGCCGCCTACCCAGAGCAGATAAGGCACTTTGAGTGTACACACAGGCACAAAGCCCGACTAACCCTACACATATTGTGTAGGGACTTATTACTCGCAATAAGCGCAAATAAACTAAACAACATAAGTAAATAACAACTATGAATAAAATAAAACCTGAGGCAGGGCCCATGAAGTGAACCCAACCCCCAGCTCCAGCCCAGATCGGGCCCATATGCAGAATCCCAGCCCAAGAAACCATATCTGCAAGTGGGTCATGACCAACTCTCCCGGCCCAAGTCAGCTGCTGCGTTGCCCCGCCACCGATCGTGCCTCCCCTCCACCGGAGCCTGGCCATCGTCACCTCACCGTCGTCCTCCGACAATCTGAGGGCCGCGCCAACCTCCACGATCTCCACCTGACACCAACCGGAAAAGGGAAGCCCGACATCCGGCGTCGAAGCACGACCATCAAACTGTCCACCAAACCATCGATCCCTACCAACTAGCCTTCGATCTTCTCCAGCCAGCCCTTGAACCCATCTTGCCGACCACGGACAGCCACAAATCGCCGCACCGACTCGCTCCCCCACCGATCCCGGCCCACAGCCACAACACAGCCTCGTCCTTCGACCTAAAGAGACAGAGCAAAACCCTACCTCCCGAACCTAGCTCTCGAGATTGAGATCCGCCCATGAAACAGGACACCCGTCCGACCACACACATCGTGCGCCGGCTAGGCCAGAAGCCATCACCAGCACCGAGGCGCAGCCGGACAGGGACAAAGGCAGAAGAAGGCGTTCTCTAAGAATGTGGAATTTATAAAATGACAGGAATTATGAATTCTTGTGTTTGGATTAATTTTTTCTAATGGAATTCAAATCAAATTCAAACAAAAATAAACAATCTTCATACAAAAAAATAAGGGCTAAAGTCTGTTTAGTCCCTGTACTATGCCTCTCTCATCGTTTCAGTCCCTGAAATTCCAATTTAATCTGAAAAGTCCCTGAGGTCTCAATTTCCGTCTAATAGGTCCTTACCGCGGGAAATTAGGAATTGGCCTTGGGTGAAATGTCCAATATACCCCTCAGTTATTTTTTTTTTTTTTTTCCTTTTTAATTTCATTTTTCCTTTTTTTATTTTTATTTTTTTCCTTTTTCTATTTTAATTTTTTTTTTCTTTTTTCTTTTTAATTTCTTTTTTTCATTTTTTTCTTTTTCCTTTTTAATTTCTTTTTTTCATTTTTTTCTTTTTCCTTTTTAATTTCTTTTTTCCTTTTTTTCATTTTTCCTTTTTAATTTCTTTTTTTCTTTTTCCTTTTTAATTTCTTTTTTTCTTGTTTCTTTTTTCTTTTCCTTTTTAATTTCTTTTTTTTTCTTTTTCCTTTTTTCCTTTTTCCATTTTAATTTCTTTTTTCTTTTTTCTTTTTTCTTTTTAATTTCTTTTTTCCTTTTTTTATTTTTCTTTTTTCCTTTTTAATTTCTTTTTTCCTTTTTTTTTCTTTTTTCTTTTTCCTTTTTAATGACCATCGTATTCTGCTGCATCAGTAGCGCCACGTCGGCGAACCAATCCAGATCGACCCGAAACCCCAATTCTTGTTCTCCACGCCAGCGACCATTTTTCTTTTCCATCACTATTCTTCTTCTTCACTTCTGGTTTTTGTCAACTTGGCCATCAAAAACCACCATTTCAACCAAACCCAAAATCCAAATCACCATTTTGAGCAAGACACAAAAACCTCAGAGTTTGAAAAAATGGTAGTTTTCAGTGAAAAGTTTAAAAATGGTAATTTTTAGTGAAAATTTTCCAAATTGAGGCTTGATGTGGAGAGAGAGAGTGGAATTTGAGTGGGAGAGAGAGAAGTAGGCTGTGAAAACAAGAGGGGAGTGGTTTAGCGGCGAATTTCCGAGCTGATTGGAAAACAGATGGGTTGTGGAGTTTGATCGGAATGAAATTGGTGGGTTGAGGAAGTAGAAAGTAGGCAAAACGAAAAAGAAAAAAGAACTTAAAAAGGAAAAAAAATTAAAAAGGAACAAGAAAAAAAGAAGAAATAGCAAAAAAGAAATAAAAAAGGAAAAAAATAAATTAAAAAGCAAAAAAGAAATGAAAAAGAAAAAAGAAAAAAGAAAAAAAAGAAATTAAAAAGGAAAAAAGAAATTAAAAAGGAAAAAGAAAAAAAAGAAAAAAAAATTAAAAAGGAAAAAGAAAAAAGAAAAAAAAAATTAAAATGGAAAAAGGAAAAAAAAAATAAAATAAAAAAAGGAAAAATGAAATTAAAAAGGAAAAAGAAAAAAGAAAAAAAAGAAAAAAAAAGGAAAAAGAAAAAAAGGAAAAAAAAGAAAAAAGAAATAACTGAGGGGTATATTGGACATTTCACCCAAAGCCAATTCCTAATTTCCCGCGGAAATGACCTATTAGACGGTAATTGAGACCTCAGGGACTTTTCAGATTAAATTGGAATGTCAGGGACTGAAACGATGAGAGAGACATAATACAGGGACTAAACAGACTTTAGCCCAAAAAAGAAAATACAAATAAACAAATCATAGCAAAACCAAAGAAGAAAACCAAGGGCTGGAAACAAAAGCTACCACAGATCACCACCTTGCATCACAGAGCTTAGCTTTTTCACTGCCACTTCAACACCAGAACCAGCTTCTATTTTCCCTTTGTAAACAACTCCAAAGGAACCCCTTCCCAATTCTTCCTCAAATCCATTTGTAGCTTCTTGAAGCTCTTTGTAATTAAATGAATGCAAATTTGTGTCCAAATCTTTTGGGTGCATCTTACATGGTTTTTCCGAAAATTGAAAAAACATCCTAAACAAACTCCAGCAATTAACATAAAATTAAGGAAAAAATTCTGTTTAGTCCCTGTACTATGACTCTGTCATCGTTTCAGTCCCTAACATTCTAATTTAATCTAAAAAGTTCTTGAGGTCACAATTTCAGTCTAATAGGTCATTTCCGTCCAAATGCTTCGTTAACTAGCTGACGTGGCACACAATTAGACACCACGTCAGCGCCATGTAAGCGAGGTGGTTGGCAAAATGTCCATCATACCCCTGTTCAATTTCCTTTCTCTTTTTTCCTTTTAATTTCTTTCATTCTATTTTCCTTTTCTTTTCTTTACGCCCAAATCCACCACCACCGAGCTCTCTACCACCACCACCACCAGCATAACCACCACCGAGCTCACCATCCAAAAACCTCATCGGATTTGCCCAAAACCCTAAGGTCTTGTTTGGACATGGTGATTTGGAATTGAGAATTTGGATTCAGATTACCCAAATCCAAATCAATCTGAGATACCGGTCGACACCTCTCTCGCTCCCCATTCTCCTCGGATTCTTCACTTCTCCGATCGTAAGTGTGACGTATTCCCTTTGCTTTCGTTTAGTTTATGTCTTCAAGGTTTTCAATTTGCGATTTGCTTTGATTTGTAGGCGAAAACTGGGCGGCGTTTATGAGTTTCTTTGTTTATGTCGTATTTCGAACTTGTGCGGCAGTGATGCGTTTCAAGATGCTCAGATTGTCGAGTGGCTTGAGTACACTCCGGTGCTTTCAGTTGGCTCCGCTTTTGTGAATGCCTATAAGCATTTAGATGAGTATTTGGGAAGCAGATCGCAATTTGGTCAGGCCTTGCAAGTTAGAAGCTCTGCTTTAGTTCAATTTACATGTGTGTAGAATAGTTAGGGCATAGTCTCAAGGTTTGTCGGTGGTGGGTGGGTCAATTCCCGTCGATGGTTCTAGGGTTTGTGAGTAGCTGGATTTTGGAGGCTCAAATTGGTTTGTTTGGTGATTTGAGTGGTGGTGGATGGTGACGCCAGAGTTCGTTTTCCGGATTGTGATCGCTTCTGGTGTTTTTTGTTGGTTGGTGGGTGAGTGACTTGGGAGTTCTGGGAGAAGAGAGGAGGAGGACGACGCCATACAAGTTGATGGTGTGAAGAAGAAGATAGGAAGAAAAGGCAAAAACAAAAATAGTAAAAAAAGAAGAAAAAACATAGGGTTATATTGGACATTTCACAATTATCGAGCTGAGTTGGCGTGAAAGCAATTGTCACGTCAGTGACTTAAAGGAGGATTTGGACTGAGAGTTAACGACGATGACCTATTGGACGGAAATTCTGACATCAGGAACTTTTCAGATTAAATTAAAATATCAGGGACTGAAACGATGATATAGTCATAGTACAAGGAATAAACAAAATTTTTCCCTAAAATTAACAAAGCCAGAGGTACCCAAAAGAATGGACTCCACAGGCATCAAATGTTACAGATCTATAACCACCGAAAGCTATATTTCTTAATCAAGTATGCTTCTTGAAATTTGTGTGAGTAGATGCGTACATAACATTGAATTTTTTGAATACCAATGTGCATTGGACTTTTTTGAAATAACAGATGAGGTTTGAAGGCTTTCAATTTGACCAACTTTCATTTTTTTTTCAATTTTTTTTTTTTGAAAGGGGTTTGGAACCCAGCCTAGCTGGGAGGCTCATCCCCACGCCTGACTTATTATATTAGAATTTAGAACATATCTCGAGGGGGACATAGAGCCTGGACCTCGATTAAGATTACAATAATCTTCATAGAGGACATCCTGGATAATCACAGGTGCCTCATCTAACCAAACATCATCTAAGCAAGCCGATTTGTAACTCTATTCAAGTCAACCTTTCTCTTATATTGTTCCTTCGAAGAAGAACCTATGTAATTTCCTAGCCAAAATCTAAGACTAGTTAACAGTAGAAAAGAATTAACCACTGCAAGTGGCCTAGTTGGGTGTGCTCCACAACCTAGGTTCAAACCCCGAAACTGTCAAGTGGCCAGGCACTGTGCTGCAATGCACAGTTGGAGCATTTCACATGCGCTGAAGGGGTTTATCTTGGGCCTAGGAAGCCTTTGGGTTCCCCTTAACAAAGTTAAAAAAAAAAAAACAGTAGAAAATAATTTATTTAAAAAAAAAAAAAGGGATATTGACCCAATGCCCAATTTTGAGTCAAGTTACTCCCACTTACCCCACTAACCAAATTTTACTCCCATTTACCCAATTTAAACGTAAGTGACATTTTTACCCCTAATCTAATTAATAAACTACAAACTTCTCTCTCTCCCCTCCGATCAGACTCTCTCTCTCTCTCTCTCTCTCTCTCTCTCTCTCTCTCTCTCTTTCTCCGTCCATCCATGGAGGCTTCGCCGTTCCTCAGCAGATCCGCAACCGACCCGAACGGCAAGTGTGGCTGACCCGAAATTCCAGCGATCGGAGCCGTCGTCGGAGCTTCTTCAGCCTCCAGAAACTCAAGTTAAAGAATCGACGGTGTATATGATCATCGACTCGTCGTCCAGAACCGAATTCGGGTCGACCGGAAAGTCATTGACAGACAAATAGGCTTCGGAAGCCGGAGACGAAGTCACGGTGAGTGAGTAATTGGGGAGCAGAGTCTGGATTTTGGTGCCGCGGTGGAGGTAGGGTAGGTTTTTGACGGAGAGTCGTTGCGGTGAGATGTGGTACCGGAGCAGAGGCAGCGACCTTCCTCCTGGCTCTCTTGGTAGCCCTCTCGTTCACAACCATGGTAGATCTGAGAGCCTAGCTTGTTGGTATTCGTGTCAATTTTGTCTCAATATATGTTTGGTGTTTTGAATTTCAAAATTTTGACAGATTCACCCAAGAAATACATTTGTACAGAAAAAGAGTGAGGGGACTCACTTGTCTCTTAAACCCAGAAGGGATTAGGACTCTTTAGATAAGAAACAGAAGAGAAGAGGGCTTTAGATAAACCTCTGTGTATCGTTTGTTTTGATCTGAGTTGCTGCGTTTTGGATTCCTCTGTGTATAAGTTATTGTTTTGTTTATTATGATTTGGTTGGGCAATAATAAGATCATTAGTGGGCAATAAAACGATTTTTGGAAGATAATAATAAGATTATTGGGGGCAATAAAATATTTATTGGGCAATAATAAGATTATTACGGGGCAATAATAAGATTATTGGGAGCCAATAATATGATTATTGGGGGGAATAATGTGATTATTGGGGGCCAATAATATGGTTAGTGGGTATTATTAGGTGGCAATAAATTCATACGCCGGAATCCGGTCACCGGTCGCCAGATTCCGGTCACCGGAGTTCAGCAATGTCTCCTATGACTTCTCTCTCTAAGTGACAAAGAAGGAGAGGGCAAAAATGTCCCAAAAATAAATAAAAGGAATAAAAAAATAATTAATTGGGTATTAGGGAAATGATCTCTTAGAGTGTTTGGGTAAGTAGACAATTTTTATCCTAAAATTGTGTAAATGGTCATTATCCCTATAAAAAACAGTAGAAAAGAATGAATAGAAAGAAGAGGAAAATTATAGGTAATGGAATTTAACTTATAAGGAGGTGCTGTCAAATCTGAACATAAATTTCACACAGTAGATATATACAGAGAGAGAGAGGGGTGCCGAATTCTACAAAAATATCATTTGCAGCTATGTCTTTGAATTTGTTCTAGGTGATTATAAATTTATAAGAGCATCAAAATCACAAAACCATGATCTCTTGTAATTCATGTTTCTCAATCATCCGAGCATCAAAATAAAAAAACCCATTCCCACTAGCATCACAATTACAGAACCATTCCTTATACATCAAAATCACAAAACTCATTCCAAATAGAATCAAAATAACAATATTCATTCTCAATGAATTCAGAAATCAAAATTAGATTAAACTGATCTAAGATGAAATTTTATCGCTAGGCGCGAGGTTTTGGCTCGATGGAAAAACAAATCTCCTGCTTGAATGGAATTCAAGAAAAACTCCTATTTTTGATGGAATTGAAGTTGGGAATCTCCATCTCCAATTTTCCCGATTTTCTCACACATGAATTGCAAATACCATGGAATGTTTATCCAAACAGAGGACTTTGAGACGTGGAATCTTGAAATACTGACCTTTCTTTAAATTCCACCGTTTATTTTTGACGGAATTGAAGTCAGGAATCTCCATCTCCAATTTTCCCGATTTTTCTCACACAGGAATTGCAAATACCATGGAGTGTTTATCCAAAAGAGGACTTTGAGACGTGGAATCTTGAAATACTGACCTTTCTTTAAATTCCACCGTTTTTTTGGTTATCCAAACACACTCTAATAGTGAAAACAATTGAGTAATGTATCATCTTAATATCAGTTTATTTAATAACTTAAATCAACATTTTTCCACCCAATCTGATCCCAAAAGCTACTAGATACCCATCACTATTCACTCACTCAAAATAGTGATCTTCATGCCCATGAATTGGGAAAGTATTAGTATTCGTTGCAAAACCCCTTCTGCAAGAAAAATACATGATTTGGTAAAATATTATTAGTCCACTCGCATAGGTCATCAACAACTGGCTTAGATATTACTAGGGTTGGAAAGAAAACAAAATTCAAAATATAGAAAACTTGGAGTCAATAGTCCTAATTATATAACCTCTAGATTGTCATCGATCACTCAAAGAACTAATCGCATATGGATGAGGATTCATTTGGATCACTTTCACATAAGTCGCACTCTTTTTTTTTTTTTTTGAGAATAAGTCGCACTCTTTTTTGTATATATAATAAATACGGAAAACAAACCATTAATTCAAAGGGTTTTCGATTAATCTTAGAAAACAATTTTTTGACGGGCCCTTTTTGGCAAAAGAAAAAATATTGGAAAACCATTGACTGGTTAAGACTTGGGACTTAGTTTTGTGTAAGGACCAACAGAGTCCTACCACAAGTTCAAATAATATAGTTGTACTTCTCATAATCTCATTGATGATGAAAATGAATGAAAACCAACTCAAATATTGTTACAAAATACAATACAGCTTTTCTAACCCAAAACTTCTTTTGTCACCCATTGTTTTCATTATTTACTCAGACTCTCAGAGCTAATTTCTAATTACCAGTTTTAGTATTATTAGTATCACGTGCATTCTCAAAAAAAAAAAAAAATTTAATATTATGTTGTTAGGTGAAAATTGTAGTACATTCTCAAAGAAAAAACTTAAATGAAGAAACCTTCCCTCATCTACCTCCCCTTTCACCCTTTCAATATTTCCCACTTATTGTCTGCCAAATGTCTTTTGACTTCACTCAATTTTATAAATTAAATGCTGTGAAAATCAATTTTTGTTTCTTCCAAATTTGCCCATAATTGGGACAATATTTCTTTTATATATATATATTTTTTTTTGAAGAATATCATGTCGATATATATTAATACTCAGGCCAGAAAGGACCATTACATATCCTCCCTCTACCATCTCTGGGTAGATAAAGAGTTTGTGGAAACCACAGCGATACATAGATTAGGTCCGATCATTTGACGGTACCCATACTCACTTATTTAAGCAAGCCTACAGACTATGAAAAAACATAGTAAATAAGCAAGCCTAAAGATAAAAACTTATAGTAGCCCTAAAACAAAGGAAATAGAGTTCCCTAACAAAGGGAATTATTGAAGAGACAAACTAAAAAAAATAGCCAGCCCAAAATAACATCCCAATAAATAGCCCCAAGAAAGATCCAACTCAAGCCCAACAACGAATGGCTTGACCCAAGCCCAAAGTCAACTCCAGCCACACTGTTCGTCGACCGCTGCAATCTAGCACTAGAGTTGAGTCGCCGCAACCCATCGCCGACTCAAACCAACACCAGATCACACCGGCAAAGCCAATGCCGACCCTGCCGCCACAAGCCCCCGCTGGACCCGACCACCGCAACCCACCGTCCAATCTCGCCTGAGCCACGCCGCTTCGAATCCAGTCTCCCAAGATGCAGCCGATCCAATCCCCGCCTTCACGTCACTGAACTTGGAGGAGCCTCGACGAAGCATGACCTGCGTTGTACCGCCGCCCACCGCGCTGAAGATTTCGTTATGAAAGATCTTAACCTTTACATTATTCTTTTCCATTCATTTCTCTTCTTCTATCCCTCTCTTTGAACGTTTTGTGCTCGTTCTCTCCCTGTTATCATTTTTTCTGGCTCAAACCTTTAAATAGCGTAGCATATGTATAATCTCTCCCAAAATTTGAGCTAAATTCTTCGCAATGTTTTTTTGGAATTGAAAAAAGTCCTCTAGGTTCCTCGTTTAATACTCTTTATTTGTTGAAACCCAATTTTTCAGAAATCTTATAGAACAAATCTGTAATACCCCGAAAATTCGTTATTATTTTCTAAGGATTTTCTGGAATTAATTCAGTGGTTGTTGGCAGGGGCGGAGCCACGTTGGGGCACGGTCGGTCTTGTGCCCCAGTCAGATTTAGTATATATATAGCTAGTTACATTATGTTAACTGGATGCTGCCTTGTCGCAGTGGTAGAGCCATATGTATATGTGAGGCTGCCAGGCTGGTCCCTGGTTCGAATGCTGGTTCCAGCAAAGTGTTAATATATATATATATATTTTTTTTAACATTAATCCTATTATTTCAAAACTCAATGTGCTAATTTTTTTCATTTCTTTCCTTTTTTTTAACATTAATACTATTATTTCTTCTCAGCAAAAAAAAAAATTAATAGTATTATTTCATATACTTTCAAAAGTTCAAAGATGAATTATATTTCTATTACGAAAAATTTTCTAAAATCTAACAATTATAAGTTTGATTAATAAAATATGTAATTTAAAAAAAGATTGATCTTTCCTTAACCTTATTCTAATTTTATTTTTATTAAAATTTTGATATATTTTAAGTTTAAGTTTCAATTTAAAAAAAAAAAAAAATTTAAGTGCCCCAGTTGAGATCAATTTCTGGCTCCGCCACTGGTTGTTGGTACGAGTATGTGGTTCCGGAATGAAGTTGAATTATTTTCGGACGAATAATTATTGAGGAAGCGTCATTTTAGGGAGCGCAAAAGTTGACTTTTTATACGTTGGGTTTCTCCAAAAACTTTCTTCACGAAATTTGTAGAGCCCGTCGATACGAGTTCGTGCATATATGAAATGAGGAAATCGGAGTTCGTATGTGAAAGTTATGGTCAATGGAAGTTTCTGACATTTTTAGAAATTACTATAAATACAAATTTCCGAAAAGTTGATATTTTCGGAAAGTTTCTGTTTTTGAAAATTTCTTTTCTCTCCGTTCTCTCTCTTCGAAACCCTAGGATCCGAAATTTTCCGTCCGACCCTACCCGACGATAACTCTTGATTCCGACGTTCTCCGGCCAATCCACCAGCATAGAACAATTCAGAGCAACCTCGCCGCCTCCCTGTGGTGGTCTCTAGCGACAATTCTCACCCATGGCGGCGCTGCAAGTCGGAGGAGGCGAGAGCAGTCGGACCTGATCGGTTATCGCGATTCCAACGACGGCGTGGATTCAAACCATCCTTTTTGAGCTCGCAGCAGCCTCCTTTGTCGATCATTGGTGGTGGTTTCGAGCGATTCTCAGTATGGAGTTGCAACTCGAGGTGAACAGTATTTTCTAGCTTGTGACGGCAATCGGCGGCGATCTAGGCCAAGTTGGCTTGAACCCCAGGTATTAAAGTTGCTCTACTTGGTTTTCTTGAAATTTTGGACGGTTGGATTAAGGTGGTTTTGAGTTTGGTCCGGCGGTGCATGTGCAACCACTTGTGGCAGCGCTTGGCGGCATTTCCAGCCATGTCAGGCGCAGTTTGTTTCGCCTATTATCATCTACTCGTTGATACGAGCGTTTTGATCTATGGTACTCGACGAGGTTGTCTTGGACAGTTATTGGTGAGTGTGTTATCTCGGTTGTGTATAGAAGACGCAGCGGGATTCTGAGGTGATTAATCTCACAATGTTCATTTACGAACGGAAGTTACCTTATCGTTTTGGAAGTTATTTATTTAACTGCAAACTATAGTTGGTATTAGTGGCATTCCTGAGTGAATGACTACGTGTGTATTGGTGAGTGTGTTATCTCGGTTGTGTATAGAAGACGCAGCGGGATTCTGAGGTGATTAATCTCACAATGTTCATTTACGAACGGAAGTTACCTTATCGTTTTGGAAGTTATTTATTTAACTGCAAACTATAGTTGGTATTAGTGGCATTCCTGAGTGAATGACTACGTGTGTATATATATATATATATATATATATATATATATATATATATATATATATATATATATTTACGTGAAATATGTATATTCTTATGGGTTGATGAGTGATTTAAACAGTACGTATGACAGGGTTCATTCTGTTGTTTTGAGGCGACTTTTCGGGAAACAATGTTTTGGGAATTGAGAATTTCTATTGTTTGAAAAGTATCAAGATTTGGTGTGAGTTGCTTTAACGAGATTTAAAATGTTTTGATCAGATGACCGGGGGTCTGAAAATCTGAGTCACTGGTTGTGATTTCTCCTTTTGATTTGATTTAACATTTTGGGTCCAGAGTGACTTGCTTAATGTTTTGAATCTATTGACCGGGGGTCTGTGGATTCGGAGGTCATGGGGTGACATCTCCTTTTGATTTGGTTTAACATTTTGGGTCCAGAACGATCTACTTAATGTTTTGATCTGATGACCTGGGAGGTCTGATGATTAGGGATCACAGGTTGTGACATCTCCTTTGAGAGTTGAGTAACATTTTGGTCCTGAGTGACCACTTTGAAATGTTTTGATCTGAAGGTCGGGGACTTGAGGATCCAGGGTCGCTAGGAGTGACCTTAGGCATATATATCGGGACTTCACGCCTTTGGTCGGGTGAGTAGATACGATCAGATAGAGCTCTAGTTTGTTGCCATTGTATTCATGGGGAGTAGCGGGGAGCTACTTGATGCTCATGAGTACGCGTTTTAAAAGGCACTACTACAGAAAATAGATTTAAGGACGTTCGAAAAACGTCCTAAAAAACTTTAGATGACACGCTAAAAAAACGTCATCTATCAAGGAGTCATAGTAAGTCATCTTTTAGGACGTTTAAAAAACGTCCTTAAATGTGTATAAGGACACTGAAAAAGCGTCCTTGTTTCTATTAATAAATGTCATCTAATGTCTACAAGGACACTAGAAAAACGTCCTTATAACTAAAAAGAGCGTCATCTAATATCTATAAGGACACTAGAAAAATGTCATAGTATCTCATAAAAACATCCTTAAACATATACGAGGACGAAGAAAAAACGTCCTTGTATCTATTCCATGACACAAAAAAAAAATTCAAATCTGCAAATTTACACATGATTAGTAACCAAAATTATATATCTAACATCCAAAGTACAATATCAATGAGCATAGATTTATTTTCCCAAGTTCACTAAACTAAAATTTACAATCTAATCTAACTACAACTTCGCTCAATCCACATCATGAGCATCATGAGTTTGTCTTGAACTGCAATATCAATAAAAGTATATTAAAGAATGATAACCAGTGCGAACATAAGCCTTCTCAATCAAAACCGATATTCATACTCTCAAATAGAACTGAAGTACATGGATTCCAAAGATTTAAATCAGCATATTAATGGAAACTAGAATATGTGAGCCAAACTACAGGAAAGCTAGAATATTAAATAATAAGGTATGTGAGAGATGCAAGCCAACAATGTCATAAGTATGTCTATTATCGCTAACAACTAAGTCCCAGCAATAGACTCATGAATTCAATGAGTTCAGATATGAAATTTTCGTAATTTTTGGTTCATAGGTTCTTACCTTACTTTCCCTAAAAATCTTGGACCACATTAGAGCTAGTTGAATCTCCAATTATCACCTGAAATATCCATAATGTATTTTCAGTTCACAATACTCAAAAAATTCAGGGTACTAAATTGATAGCTCCACAATCACATTGGTCAACTAACTAAGCTTTATGAAATCAGAACAAAAAAGAGAGTTGGTTAGTTAAACTAATTATGACACAATTGATCAAACTAAGAAATAAGAGTGTAGATTTATATGAATTTGTTCATAAAAGTGTGACTAAGAGCATAAACCACCCCATGAAGCGGCATCTCCTATATGGCTGATCTATGTTCCTTAAAGTAGCATTTACAAGTTTAGCAAATTCAAATTTTCTTAAAAGGATATATTCCACCACAGAAGCCAACTTAGTATACACTATAGATTTCTGCATAACCCACCAAGCATTCACTTGACCAAATGCAGCTACAATATATATGCATAGGCATGCATGGGTCATGCAAACCATTTTCAGCTTCCTAACATAACAAAGCTTCTCAGTTTCAATGTCTTGGAATACACCACAAAAATGTGGAAAAAAAAAAAAAAAAAAGGAATTTAAGCATTATCTTACTCTCCGGGAACATAAGTATTAGGAAACCATTAATGAGCAGGTTTCAAATCCATGTTACATAATATATAAATCCTTAAAGAAAAGTTCAAAGGTTCAGGTACGAGAGAGCACTAACCAATAAAATAGTTGCTACTTGATGTCCAAAGTTCTTCATCTCTACTCCCAAAGTTGCATTGTACACCAAACTTTCATTCCCAGTACTACAACATATAAAATTACAGCAAGTAAGCATCTGAGTATATGAATACTTGATCATTCACTTAAACTCATAAACATGGGAGTATTTGCAATGAATTACATTATAAAGTCATGAACACTACACAAATCAGTAAATTAAGTTTCAAGTTTTCAACTTGTAAAGCTATCATTCAATTTAATAGAGAAACGTAAGTTCAGCAAAGAGGAAAAAGAGGGACTTACATAAGTGGCTCAATCTAAACCCAAATCATCCCAACTTATCCACCGACGGCCCATACGTCCCTTTTTTTGTACCTCACAGGTGATTCACCCTAAAATTATTCCATTAACTCAAGTTTTTAACCAAAATTGAAAAAGTTATCAAAGAACTAAATAGAAAATAGACGAATTAGTGAAGAAACAAGTACCTGAAAACAGATAACACTATCAACTTAATTGCTCTTTTAACCCAACCTGCTATGAATCAAAGAAATTAAAACAATATAGTCAAACTTAAAAATACACACACACACACACACACACCAAGAGTTTCCACTACTAGAGCGAGAAAAAATAATCTAACAATTCAAAAAACAATTAATGAATCATTTGTAGCAAACTAGGAAATTCCTTGACATGTTTAAGAAAGCACTCGACCTCAGTAGCAGTCCAAATAAGCACTTATAGCGGATTGTTTTGCATCCAAAAGCTTCACCTTATCCATTTGTCCCTGTCCAAGTTAATCACCAAAGTCAAAAGCTAATACACAGTTTGCATATTCATTGGAAGTATTTAATCTACAATGCTAAAACACTTGTGTTAAAAACAAGAGCCCCTTGCAAGAATACCAAGTAGGGTCACAGCAGCCAAGATGACCAAGCCAATAACACCAACAATAAGCATTATTACACAGTTGGTATAACATTCAAATTGTTTAACAAGTCACTTAATTATGCCCATGAATTGAATATAGGTGTTAAGACTTCAGACATGTATTGTGTAAAGTTTAATAAATGAAACATAAAATCATAGGACAATCACACAAAGAACTCAGATGACTAACATTCATTCTTAATTCACTTCTATTTCACGGCAATGAAAAAAAAAATACCCACTCCTTTTTGGCCCCTGAGCAAAACTGTAGATGGAAAAGAATAACATAATAAATAAAATAGAATAGAGAAATCAAAGAACCTGAGGAAAGCTCTTAAATCAAACTCAGAATTCCAAATCTCAGCTCCCAAATTTTTATCAAACCTCAAATCAAGACATAACTATAAAGAACAGATCTAGAACATGGATTACAAAACCTATATCAGAGAGATACTATAGATCTACGAGGTATATTTGTGCAAAAGATGAGAGAGTGTGACCTACGCCTGCCGAATCGAGTATGAGATCTTGCCCTTCACTACGTTGCAATTGATCACATGGCAGAGGTCCGCTTAGCGGTGGTGCGTGGTGATGAAGCGGAAGACTATGTTCTCGGGACACTTTGGTGAATGATAGAGCAGACGCCATCGATGAAGCCACGGTGAGTCCAAGGTCGATTTGGAGTGCTTGTGGATGATGGGTTTGTAGCGATGTGAATGATGGGGGGGTTGTGGCGATGAGAGGGAGATGAGAGAAGGTTCGATTTGGAGAGCTCAGTCTTTGCTTTTTTTTGGTCTGAAGAGAGAGAGAGAGAGAACACGAAAGCAATTGGAGATTTTTTTTTTCCTTTTTGTTGGAGAAAGAAGCAGCTAAAAACAGAAAAACACGGAGGTTTAAAAAATCCTACGTCGCTAATGAGTTACAAGGACGGTCAAAGAAAAAAACGTCTTTGAATCTTTGGGCCAGGTGTCTACGAAGCCCAGTTTTGTAGTAGTGAGGGAGTTTCGGGGATTCTTTCTTTTAAATGTGCAGGGTGGACTTGTTTATCATATTTAATTGTCAGAGTTTCAATTAATATGATTCTGTCACAGGGTGACTTTTGTTGTTTTGAGTACGTGTTTTAAAATGGAGTTTCAGGGATTATTTCTTTTAAATGTCCAGGGTGGACTTGTTTATCATATTTAATTGTCAAAGTTTCAATTAATATGATTTTTTCACGGTGTGACTTTTGTTGATTTGAGTACGTGTTTTAAAAGGGAGTTTTGGGGATTCTTTCTTTTAAATGTCCAGAGTGGACTTCTTTATCATATTTAATTGTCAGAGTTTCAATTTATATGATTTGGTCACGGAGTTGACTTTTATTGTCCAGGTTGGACCGAAGCATCATATTTGATTTGTTAGGTTAACAATGAATATGATTTGTTGTGTTGTTGATTTTCATTATCCAGGTTGGATTGAATTATCATATTTTAATTGTCAGAGTTTCAATTAATATGATTTTGTCACGGGGTGACATTTGTTAATTATTTTCTTTTGGGAAAAGAATATTGTTTTTGAGAAGCATGGTATGTGTTCCTTTTTCTCGAGTTGAAATGTTTTCCTCATTTGGTGAGAGTTGTGTGGGTTATGTTTTGAGTTACTCATACGAGCTTTCATAAGCTTACCGGGTTTGTTGTGTGGTAACCCGGTGCACTATTCGATGGTGTAGGGGTTAATCCTGCAGGTCAGGGTAATCGTGGCTGAAGCTATGTTCCGATAGTTGCAGCTTTACGATAGGAAGCCAATTTTGTGACTTTACCGTTGTTAAGACTTCCGTTTGGTAGTAAGCTCTGAGGAGCATTTACTTATTATTTTGTTGTGGCAATTTAATTCACAAACTTGTGTAATATATAACTCTGCGGAGCGAGTATGTACTTGGTTTAAAAGGAAAAAGTTTTTCAGGTATTTTGTATTGATGACTGAACCATCACGCATGTATAATTATGAGATTATAAATTAATTTTTAATTGTGTTTAAAATTAAAAATCAGGGCGTGACAAAATCATTGCTGTATATAAATTAAACTTATTAGCCAAACTCAATTCCGATCATCTTATGCATGTCAATTGAAGTGATTGCTAGTCTGCCTTTATAGATTCCAAAACCCAGAAACTAAAATTGAAGAGAGAGAGAGAGAGAGATAGAGAGAATTAGATTTTGGGATAATGATAAAAAAGGTTATTTTGAAGTGCCTTATTATAATTTAAACACCACAAATGTCTCCATGATAATTAAGGTCACATATTCATAACCTACCACTAGAGTTCAACTTAATTACAAAAACTGCCACCGTCAGTTTCTTTCGCAATTAACTAGAAGTGAAATAAGTCATAACTGTTTATCTTCTCCACATTATAATTCGGATTTTCAAAGGTCCAAAACCGCTCAAACCTACTCCGAAATAGAGAATTACTCTCATCTTCACCTCCGACGGCCACATTCTGAGACACATACATTTTCCGACGACTGTTTTCCTCCACGGTGAAGCAGCGCTGACTCTGCAAAAGTACTTCACAGAAAAAGCCCCAAATTTGAGGGTTTTGAAGAATTGCAGACCTTCAATCGTGTACCTCGACCGGGTAATCTTTCAGCCTTGATTCTCATAAACTTCTCTTACTTACTTGCGATACATTGAGATAGTGCCATAGTTTTGGAATTATAAGTCGAATATGATATAATTATTTCTGGATTTGATTATGAAACAAAACAATTCGACTCCAAGTTTTGGTTTGACTGAAGATTTAAAACTTTTTTGAGTGGAGATGATAAATGATTGCCTTTACATTTTAGTTTGATGTTGTAACATACCCAGTGACATAGGGTACTGAGTGGGTGTGATTTGATATTGGTGCAGCTGTGTTTTCATTTTGGTGTGATTTGATACAGAGACATGGACAGTAACATAACCATTTATATGGAGATAATGACCGTTTGTGATGCTGTTTAGGCTATAGGCTATACTAAAATAGAAATGCTGTTAGTTCAAATACATACTTTATAGGATCATATAATAAAACTGACCATGTAACTGACCATGCAAATTACAATGTATGTAACTGAACATGTAACTGAGCATGTCACTTACAATATATGTAACTGACCAAGTAACTTACTATGTAACTGATCATGTAACTGACGTTGTCATTGACATGGCCTGTGACTTCACTGGCTAGATCACTAGCTGGCCGAGTTACTGGTTATGTAACTTGCAAACTCAATGCTAACCTTCTTATTTTGAAAATTTTCAACAGAATTAAAACATCTGAAATGGCAAGACCAAAAAGAAAGGAAAGGGAACAAAGCAATGATGACGAAGACTACAGAGAGGTGGAATCAGAATATGAAGTGTTGAGAGAAAATTGCACACAGTGAGCGTAAAATTCACCCAACATAATTTCACTCGTATTCATTTAGTGAATAGAGTTTTTATTATTTCGGGTTCGACCCATTCAAGACAGAATGTGTCTCTTAATTACAATCCCTTGTTACAGGGAAACACCATTTGATTCCATTTATGAAGAAACCAATTGATGGGATGAGTGTTTGTTTGTTTTTGCGGCTGCACCCGGATATTTGAATGGGTTGCCTACGTACCCTTGGAGGGGGATCAAGCCACTCGTAGTTCAAGAGTTCCAATGAGTGAATGACTCATTGGAGGGCTTTGATTTTGGAATGAGAGTAGTGTTTGGGACGAATTTGGTTTAAGTGGACCAGGGATTCGATTTTTGTGTTTAGGACGCGGTTGCATCTAGATAGATTTGGTTCTAGATTGCCTACATACCCTTTGCGGGATCAAACCACATGTAGTTCCGGCATTTGAGATTTAAATGGGTAGATGACCCATTTATTTTGGATTTGTGTTTGGGAGATTTGAAAGGTTTAGAGCCTTTGAATTTTGTGTGATTTGGGAATGATTTGATTTTCTGGTGCTTGGAGAATTTGACTGGAGTCAGTGATTCATTTGGGACTGGCTGAATTTGACTGGTGGAGTCAGGGATTTTGTTTGGAATTGCGGTTGCATCTAGTGGGTCGCTAGACTGCCTACATACCTGTGAAGGGATCAAACCACTGTAGTTCATCTTTGGGATTTTCGGTTTTGTACCAATTTTTACTCAACGGATATATATTTTGAACTCGTTGAGAAAACATATTTTGGTGAACACCCGATCTTAGTAGAGTGTCCACTGATTTGAATTGGGCACCCGAATGTGCCTAGCTTCGTAATGGGCCCTGGATCTTGCAATGGGCTTTGTGCCACCTTTTTCACTTGTCGGTGAATAATCCAGCCGGGCCTGAATTTCTTGAAGTGGGCCTTGTAGAGCTTCCAAGCTTGTAAACAAATAATTCGGTAGAGCCCAAAAACTTGCCGGTGCATGGATTGCTTTGAACACCCATAAACTCACTTCTACAGCCCAATTGAGCCCAGCTCACGGCTTCAAGGTTCTGAACCCAAAGACAAGACGTCATCTCCATTTGATGAGCTTCAAATCCTCTGGGAAACTTCTTTGGCGTAATCATCAGCTTAAGATGGAGACCAAGTTCAAGATGAGGATTAGCTATTTCAATTCGATCTGGAGAGGGAGTCATATCGCTGAAGTCAATATAAATGGGTTGGCTCAAGTGCCTAGATTCCCCATTCGTTCTCTTTTGCGCACCAAATCGGGTACCAGTTCGCCTTCTTCTTCTTTTTCCCCATAGTTGGAAGCATTTATGCTAATCAATGTTTCTTGTTTTCTTCTCATCAGAGGCCTTGATTTCTTACCCCTGTTCGTGAAGCGCATCTACCACAGTTGTTTGTGTCGAACCCAGAACCGGTGGGGAACCATTCTTTCGACCCAATTGAATTGCTGGGCAGAACACTCTAATTCATGCTTTATTTAAATGATGTCACCGATTACTTTTCCACCGATGTCCACCGCGACTTAATTGCTTTGTCTGCCAAGATTTGATTATCATGTGCCTCATTTTGAATAGAGAAAAATGCACCAACAGTCCCTCAACTCTTGTGCACCGGCCAGTTTGATACCCAGACTCACAATGGTATCAATGTGATACCTAGACTCAAAATTTGCTATCAACGACATACTTCCGTCAAATTTTTGTGACGGTTTTGTTAAAGAGGTGACGTGGCAAGCATGTGGAGGGAAAATGACCAAAATAGCCCAGTTTGATAGCTTCATTGACTTATCAGTCCTCAAAATTATTTATTTATTTATTTAAATAATTCTTTTTATTATTTTTCTCTCCTCTTCCTCTTGTTCTTCCAATTTTAATTTTTTTCCTTTATTCCTCTGCAACAACGCACAACCGGACCACCAGAAACTCGCTTGATACCCTCGATTAAAACCAGAAACCAAAAATGATGAGAGCTCGTTTGCTCTGGTTCGCTCTCGGCTTCTCCTCCACCGAAGCTGCAATTTCTCACCTGATCTGGAAATATCTTATTGTCGACCGCACCGCTCTTTCCTCTGATGTAAAACCCAACCCAACCTCACCAAACTCACAACCGGACCAGACCCAGAAAAAAAAAAAAAAAAAAAAAAAAAGACTCTCAACCAGACGTTTCTTTGCGACCCGAACCCAAAAACCTGAAAAAAAAAAAAGGGCAAGGATCTGAGCGACGATCAAGTCAACTCGATGAAGGAGGCCTTCACCCTCTTCGACACCGGCAACGACGACAAAATCGCCCTATCCGAATTGGAATCCTAATGTGGTCCCTGGGCGTCATCTCCGACGATGATTCGTCACCCTCCGCCTCCGCCTCCGACAAGTCACGCGCCCCCTTCTCGAATCTGTTCTCGTTGGTCTTCAGCGACACTGTCAATCCTCTCCAGGCTCTCGCCCAATTTCTCGGTCCCCGCAGATCTTCCTCGTCGGCAAAATCCGCTGAAATGGAGGGCCGATTTCGGGTCAATACTCAAACCCAGAAGCATAATAACTCAGCTCAATACTCAAATCTCCAAGAACCCACAAAAACCCAACTGTTAAAACATACACACCCCAAGTTAAAACGAGAATCACAATCAAACAAACCCCATTTGGATTCCTAGAAACCCAAATCCAGATCGGAAATGAGAATACAAATTCGAGCCGAAATTTTTTCATGAGTTCAAAATGATTGAATGGGAGTTGAGACTTACCGGAGTAGTTGTTTTACAGGTTCGGGTTTGTGGGTGGCGGCGAAATCTGAGAGAGACGATAGAAATACAAAGGGAGGGAAGAAAGAGGATGCAAAAATTGAAAAGAGAAGGAAACTCCGAATTAAAAAAAATTAAAAAGAAAGAAAAAAACCAATTAGGTCTACTATTTGGATAAAAAGACATGTTTGCCCCTTTTTTTCCCTCCACGTGCTTGCCACATCACCTCTTTAACAGAACCGTCATGGAAATTTGACGGAAGTATGTCGTTGATAGTAAATTTTGAGTCTAGGTATCACATTGATACCATTGTGAGTCTGGGTATCAAACTGGCCGGTGCACAATAGTTGAGGGACTGTTGGTGCATTTTTCTCTTTTGAATATGGATTATTTCCAAGTTTTTCTTTGATTGGCAAAAAGACACATAGAAAGAAGCCTGCAGCACAATTGTTCACTTGCATGTTTCCAAAGCTTTTGTCTTTAGTTCATGGTTTGACAATTATGAACAGGAATTTGTTGTCTTGAAATGTGCTGATCAGTTTTCCACCAAGAAAAGTCACCATTTTGTCTTCTTGCAATGTCAATTATGCCACCGCTTTATGATTAAGGTGGAAAGTTTGATTAAACTTGCATTGTTCCATTTAACAAACAAATATATATATGTATTGCTCTGACTTGTAGCAAACGTGTTCAATCACATGTTTTAAAGGCTTTTGACTTTGACAAGCTTATTTGTGACTGCTTGCAGGTTTTAGACATTCCTCCACCGCCAAGCTTCGTGGCTACTTGAGAAGTGGTTTCTGCTTCTCTAATTAAATGTAATTGCCGTATGCTTCTTGGTCTTTTATTTTTGACTTGTTCTGAAAAGGACTTGCAGCATAGCTGCCTCACTTATGCATATTCTGAAGCTTCTGCTCTGCTGCAAATTTTCCTTTGTGTAGCCGTGACCATGAAACCAAAAGTGAGGACTTCATTTTGAATAGCAGTGAGTTCCGGCTGATCATGAGATTGCTTTTCCATCTTGCAGACATCATCTTGAAGGAACACATTGCAGGCGGTATTCGAACCATTGCTTTGTAGAGGTAGTCTTTTAACTTCATCAAATGTTGCAGCTTGGCCACACTTTTTTAGGAGTGAATAGGCATGCCCCATCCTTCATAGAAGCTGGTCCACCCCTCAAACATCTCTGCTATTATCTTGTGCCAGGTAACAGGAAGCAAACGACTCCCATCTCTCTTCCATTTTGTGGCTGCAGTCTAGTGATCCGAGGGCGAGCCAACTAGAACACGCTGCTGACTTGTGATTGAAGGTGAACACCCTGCAGTCTTGTGGTTGAAGGCAGGCACTTTTACAGCGTGATTTTGCCGCTGGGATTTGATGGACAAAGTGAGTCTAGATTTCTCACATAGAAGTGAAAGGCTTCTGCTTCACAACTTGGTCTCAAGTTTCTGGTTTCTTTCCTCCTTGCTTGCAGGTTGCTGGAAGTATTCCAAGAGACCATCGAGGGTGAGCTTTCCTCTCCAGACACCAATTTTGATGATTTGTGGTTTGTCTTGCTTGGTCAATTCTTTGTGTGGCTTGTTTGCAGGTGGTGCAAGGCCATTCGTTGTGTTGCGGTGGAAGGGAAGGCAGGAGGTAGAAGGCTTCTTGGTGGTGACCTTGCTGATTCTTGGAACCAATGAGAGTCTTTGTGGAAGAAAAGAGGCATTGGAGCCTTGTTTTCACATGGTTCGGAGGTTTGCTGACACTTTGGAGTGCCATCTCAAGGTTCTGAACACAACCTTGATGGAGGTGTATTGGATTCGCTGCTGCAACGTATTCCACCGGATTGGTCATACTCTCGTTGATACATAAAGCGTACTGTGCACGAGATTGCGACCGCTCCGGGGACCTCCACAACTCCATGGTGACACGAATAAAAGAGATTCCTGCATGAAAAACAAAGGAAGTAGCACTGGTAGATCAGAGAGATCTCAACCTTTGTATATGCTTGTTGGCTCCTCGGTGTTGGTTGGCTCCCTGAAGCACGATCAAAATCTCTGAACACTTCTCTTTGTTCTGCAGCAGGGCTTCGCCGCTTCGCCTCTTTCTTGATGTACTTCATGTGTCTTCTCTCTAGCCTTTTCTGCTTCTCCTCCGCCTCCTCCCTTTTCCATCAGTGTAGTAGCTCCTTTTATAGGGGAGTAATGGATGAGGTAGAGTTGAGGATGACTCCAATTTGAATTTGAAATGATTTGATATTCAAAATCGGTTTGACCAAGTTTGGTGCTGGGATTTGAATTGATGACAGTTAGCTTGGCTTTGATTTTATCATAATTGAAGAATCACCACCTTGGACGTTGATTTACATGCCTGCTTTTTCTCCAACTAATCATCCACTTATTTTGATGGAGTCTGGTGGTTTTGAATTTGAATTGGGATGCAAATATCCAATTAACTATATTCACTCCAATTTGAACGATAAGGCTGTGCTACCCATGAAACCAAGTAGTCATCATATTGTCTTGAACTGGTTCTGTATTTTGACCTGCATTACTCCATCTTTTGAACAAACATGTGAGTTTGTTATATTATTTCCACCCAACAAGCGACACATCGAAGGCCCTTATTAAATTGGGTTTGTAATTTTTTTTCATTTAAACAATGAAGAAGATGATCAAACGATACAGAGAAAGAAGAATTCGAAGAATAATTTGAAATCAAAAAGAAAAAGACAGGATAAAGTAGAAGAATCAGAAACAGAAGAAGAAGAAGAAGAAGAAGAAGAAGAAACATCAGCAAAGAAGATTGCCAAGAAGCATTCAAAAGAAAAAGGCAAAAAACAGAAAGTAAAACATATGGAAGATTCAGAGTCAGAAGAAGAAACAACACCAAAGAAGGGTTCGAAGAAGCATTCAAAAGTAAAAAGCAAAAAACAGAAAATAAAGCAAGTAGAACATTCTGAAGAGGAAGCAGAAGAGGATGAAAAACCTGAAGCTGCACCAAAGAGGAAGAGACATCTGAAACTAGGACATGTGCAGTACAGGTGCACATTAATAAGTTTCTTGAACACAATTAAAGATAACAAGAAGAATCTGAGTCCAAGAACATTAGATTTGCTCAGGCAGACACCATTTGGAAATATTGTTGATGCTGTCCATGGTGGCCACATAGAGGAGAAGTCAGCAAAGAAATCTGATGATTTCATTACCCTCCTACTGCATGCCTACAACCATGAAAAGGACCTCTTCTTCTTTGGAAAGAAGAAATTCAGGATCTCGACAAGAGATATTTCAAAGATCCTTGGACTGCCAGCAAAAGGCGAGTTGGTCCCAAAGACTTCTGAGGGTGCATTTCAGTCCGACTTTGTCCAGCAGTTTTTTTCAAAATCAGCGAGAATTAACAAGAAAGCTGTGGAGAAAGCTCTGCAAGTTGCCATCAACGACAAGCCAACAACCGAGGAAGGGATTGAGAAGAAGGACAAAAATGTGGCAAGATTAATCTTGCTGGACTTGTCAATAAAGTTTTTGTTCCCAAACGCAGGGGGAACAATTTCATGGGACTATGTCAGAGCATGCGAAAATTTGGATCAGATTGGATCTTATGACTGGGCAAAGGAAGTTGGAAGCTTCCTAAAAAAGTCTATAAAGGCTTTGAAAAAGAAGAATTCAAAGAGCTCATATGGTAATACGGGGGGCTGCGTTCTAATAATACTGGTAAGTTACTGTCATACTGAAATGTCATTGGTCAAGTAACTGATTAAGTCAAACTGCATGTCACTGACTAAGTTGTTATGACTAATTTTTTTTTTTTTGTGCATGCAGTATTGGTTATGTCAAAAGACTGAAAAAATCAAGCCAATATCTGGAAGGGAGAAGGAAGTGCATGGGATGAGAAAATGGGACATCCAGAGGCTAATACAGAATTGGACAACCTTTAACAGCTTGAAAAAACTAACTGTAAGTTGTTCTCTGTCAATGAAGTTGTCACTGGCCAAGGAATTATGTTGGTTAAGAGTTATTGATTAAGTCACTGTCACACTGAATGTCAATGGCCAAATCACACTTCATGTCACTGGCCTTTATAACTATTATAAACATGTCATTGGTCATGTCACATAGCATGTCACTGACATATGGAATATGTTTCTTTCAGAAAATATTTGAAAAACTGAAGGAGGATAGAGAGGAATCAGAATCCGAGCAAGAGGAGAATAGTTCAGATGAAGCAAAGACATCTTCAGAAGGAGAGGAAAAAGGAGATGATGATCAGGAAGTTGAAGTGGCTGAATAGGAAACAGCTTCAAAAAAAAGCAAATGGGAGAAACAGCTTCAGAAAAAGGAAGAGAAGATAAGATGTCTAACTGTGGAGAAAGATAATTTGCAGTAAAAACTGAAGGAAAAGGAACAGGAACTAACAAAATTCGCGGAGGACAAGGTGGATCTGGAGGAACGAAATGCTACACTTGTGACGAAGAACTTTTGCCTTGCATCATCAGTGAAGGAGCTAGAGGAAAAAGTGAAGAAATTGGAGCAGATGTTGAGCCCAAAGACTTACACCTCACCGGCAGCTCAACAGCACAACTCCCCACCACCTAACTCAACAGAAGAAAATAATGAATCAAATATAGTTGCATCTAAGGCTGCTGAGAACACAGAAAAGAGAGATCAATCAACTGTTGAGGAAGGTCAGTCCCAAGGGATCTTCACAGTCGAAGAATCTGCAGCCACAGCAGCTCAATCTCCACCTCACTGCACAGTGCAAGAAGAAACTCAATCGACACTTCCATCACAAAAGGACTCATTGTTCCAGAGCCCCACAGTCTGCATGCTCATAGTCGAAGAAATGGAAAAACAACCTGACATGTTTCAGATAGTGAAAAGTCTTGTAGCTGCGCATGGCTTTCCACTTCGTACGTTGAGCCCAGAGAAAGAGCAGAAGACACCAGAGAAAAACAACCTGACATGTTTCAGATAATAACTTTACTGTTACTAACTTGGTCAAAATCATTAACTTGAAAATTTTATTTGCCAATAGATTAGATTGCGGACCTTTTGTAATGTATTACATGGACAGAATGGCGAAAGAGGAGAAGATGCCAAATAAAGTCACAAAAGCTCAGATGTTGAAATTCAAATCTCAAATATTAAAAAAATTTGCTGAACATAAGCAGAGCTGGAACTCAGCAAATTAATAATTTTAGAAATTTGTTTGTTTAGTTCAGAATTTCAGAAATTTGTTGTTTAGTTCAGACTATGACTTGTATGGATCTTTCTATTCAAGATTAATGCATCTTCTGAGTTCATAGGACAAGTCACTGACTATGTAAATATGAAGGCCGCATATAATTGAAAATGTCATTGTTAAATTCACTACTGCCCATTATGTAATTGCTTAAGTCACTGGCCAAGTAAAAAGAAAACTGAATGTCATTGGCCAAGTCACTAGGCACGTTAATGTAAAACTCAAGTAACTGACCAAGTCACTGATAATGTAGCTGACCATGTAACTTCTCATGTCACTTGCAATGTATGTAACTAACCATGTAACTGAACATGTAACTAAGCATGTAGCTGAATATGTGACTGGACAAAAAACATTAAAACTCTAAGTCACTAGAGAAGTCACAGCCAAAATGATATTTCTATTTCAGTTTGCAGCGTGCCGCTGCACTGCAACTGCAGCGTTCCGCTGCCCATTAACAAACTAAAGTTGTTGTAGCTACTTCATTTTTTAATTTTCATTAATATTTGCAGCGTGTCGCTACACCGCAACAACCAAACAAAGTTTTTACAGCTAATTTTTTTATTTTTGGGGAAATTACTGGTCACTCCCTCAACTTTTGGGGCGTCGACAGTTCAGTCCCTCGTATCATAATTTTAACAAGTAGCTCCTCAGACATTCAAATCTTGCACAATGTGGTCCAAAATGACTATTTTACCCCTTACTTCCTTTTTTTTTTGTTTTTTTTTTGTCTCTCTCTCTCCCCCCCCCCCTTCTCTCCTCGATCTATTCTTCATCTTAACCATTTACCCAGACATAAAAAAATCGTGAGAGAGAGGTGATCTAATTGACTGTCCACAACCAACATGAACCCAGTCAATTAGATCCCTGATTCAAACTTCAACCACCAACACATATACCTGAAAACAACACATATATTAGTTTTGGGGGTTTTGCCATAGTCCTTTCTGCTACCCACGATGTCGGCCACCTCCTTCCAGTGCTTCTGCTTCCGGTTCCCTCTGCTCAGCTTCCATTCCGACTTCTGCAAATTCATCGTCTCAAATTGTTCATATTGCGCGTGACCACAAACAAATTCAAATGCAATCAACTCTAACCTTTAAACTCACAATCCACAACTTCAAAAACAAAATAAGTAAATCAAAACTGCAATCAACTTGAAAGATGAACTATATAGTCTTCGACTACACAAATACAAAGTGTTGATGAGAAATTTTACCATGGTGGTCGAGTGGTATAGGAAAACCGGTTCTCAAATCTGAACAACGAAGCTGAGAATCTCATCGGTAATTCCCAGCACGAAACCGTCTTCCGAAGCTCAGTTCCGAACTGTCATCAAGTTCAAAGTCAATTTGGTGTTCCGGCGACGGAGAGAAACGAGAGGCCTGTCTTGAAGCTCCCGCCCAATTCCATGAGATCGTTTCGGACTCCCAAGAGCGCCGACGACAGCGAAGGCGGTGGAGAATCGGAGGAGGGAAGGGAGGATGACGACGGCGGAAAGTCCAGCGAGGCCACAAGCAAGGCCAGAGGACAAGTGAGCATATCCATCAAACAGGTAATAAGATTTAGCCTTTGGATTGATCCTGGTGCTGATAATCACAGTTATGATGAGGCCGCAGATCCCAAACACTCCAACCATGACCACCGGAACGATCGATTTCATGGGTATGGATATATTTTCTGGGTAAAATGGTTAAGATGAAGAACATATCGAGGAGAGAAGGGGGGGGGGGGCAGAGAGAGAGAGACAAAAAAAAAGGAAGTGAGGGGTAAAATAGTCATTTTGGACCACATTGTGCCCGATTTGAATGTCTGAGGAGCTACTTGTTAAAATTATGATACGAGGGACTGAACTGTCGACGCCCCAAAAGTTGAGGGAGTGACCAGTAATTTCCCCTTTATTTTTCATTAACATTTGCAGTGTGCCGCTGCACCGCAACGGCAGCGTTCCGCTGCCAATTACCAAATCTATATGCAATGATCCAACTACAAGTCATTGAACAAGTCACTTCCAAGATAACTAAAAACTAATGTCAATGGACAAGTCAATGTAAATCTAAAGAAAATGGTTATGTCACTGTACATGTAACTATTAAAAACCTATAGACACAAAGAATACTGAATGATTTATAAAAGAAGAAAACAGATACACTGTTTCATAGTAAAAAAAAAAAAATTCAATGAGTAAGCACCTTACAAGCACTTCTTATCATTTATTGAAAAAAAATGAAAAATAAAAACAAAAATTCAAACTGTATTGGAGTCACTTGCTATGTCACTTGCCATGTCACTTGCCATGTCACTATTAAAGGCATGTAGGCAGAATTGAACCTATATCGGAGCTGTACAACTCTTTCTGTTGTGACCATCACATTTTCCGCACCTACCACACTTGATCACCCTGGTTTTCTCGCTCCTTTTTCTGAACCTCTTCTTTCTAGGCCTTCCCGGTGGTCTTCTAGTCAAAGGCGGCTGCAATATCACCGCATCTCTACCAAAATCATGCACTTCCTTCGAAATAGAGGGAAGAGGATTAATTGGGAAAGAATAAGTTTCTCGATATTTCTCCACCTTGTACAGCTCATTGACATACAAATACAGGGAAGAACCATGTTGTTGGATCACTACAAGGGCATGGGAACATGAGAAGCCATACAGCTGCCATTCTCCACACGAACAAAAGCGAGTTTCCAAATTTACCATACTATTGTACTTCTGGCAGTGAACTTCATACACATAGGTATCAGACCTGCTCACTCTCCAATGTCTTCCGAATTCCAAATTCTCCTTAAGCTTCTTTTCAATCGCCGGGCACAACTCAGACAACCATTCCTGAGCATCCTGCTTTCGAGCAGCAATTGAAGCCATGGACTTTACTCTAATTCCATCATTAATATCAAGAATAGGAAGACTCTTCAAAGGCAACACCTAATTATTGAAAGACTCAGCCAAGTTATTTGTAATTTCACCAAATCTTTCGCCGTTAAAGTAAGCCATACACCAGTTCTCCTTGGGGAGATCCTCCAGAAATTGAGCAACTATGTCGCCGCCTTCACTCCTCAAGATTTCCATGTTGAACTCATACATCGCCGGTGTGCGAGAATAAGCACAACACATAAACAAGTAAGGAATCTGATCCTTAAGGTAAGAACCAGCTGGAAATTTGTCAGAAAGGTTAGCCATCAGATGTCTAAAACAAAACCCATGTGGATTATTGGGAAACACCCTAGGGAAAGCACTAACAAGCCCAACATGACGATCAGAAATGAACGTCACCCTCCTCATAGGGTGTTTTGCAAACTCTTCAGCCAAAACCTCAAGAAAAAATCTCTAATTACTCTTATTTTCAGAATCCACAATAGCATAAGCAACTGGATACAAGCCTGAACAGAAAAACAAAATGATGTCACTGTCATGTAACTGTTAATGTCACTGACCATGTCGCTGACATAACTGCATATTACTTGACAGTGACATGGCCAGGGACATGTCATTCAAATCACAGAACATTTAAGTCATTGGACATGTAACTGTCAATGAACATGTAACTGACCATGTCAGTAGCTATGTAACTAACCATGTCACTTACATTACAAAAAAACAGAACATGGCAGGAAATAGAAAACAAGAAAAATAAAAAACTAGAAATAATGAAGGAGATTCAACCTTGATTGGCATCCTTTGCCGATGCAGCAATAATCTGCCCCTTGTACTTGTTGGTAATGAATGTAGCATCAATGAAAAGAATAGGTCTACAAGATTGAAAACCCTTCATCCATGCACCATAGGTCACAAACATACGCTGAAACCTGTGTGTTTCTCGATGAAACTCAACCACTATCCTAGAGTCGGGGTTTGACTTCATAACAGACTCACTGAACCAAAGTAGCTGAGCATAAGACTCAGCTTCATCACCATGTAGGGCTGTTTTTGTCAACTCCGTACCATACCAAACTGTACGATAAGGAACATCCAAACCATAATCACTCTTGATCTCATCAGCTATATCAATTGGCTTTTTGTTTAGATTGGCACGAATCTTATCAAGCACAATAGACTTGACAACCTTGGATCCCATCATCTTACTCTTCTGCAAACGAATCACACCATGACAAGTGTGAACATTAACCAACCTTTTAATCATAAAGAAACCATTAGCCCTGCATAAATGAGCCTTCACAAGCCAATTGCAACCCTGAGAATGTTTCTTAGAACACTGAGCAATAACACGAACCTTGTCATTTCTAACAAACTCATATGAAAAGCCAATTTCTATGGCATACTTACACAGCTTATCCCTAAACTCAACAACCCCACCCGCAAACTTTTGGCCTTCAGAATGAATATAACTCTCCCAACCTTTCGTCACATAACTCTTCGGTGCCTCTGCCCTATAACACCCCAAATAATAATTCTCCTCAAGCATGGTACTAGAATCCTCACACACTGTATTACTCACCACGCTTTCACTAATAGAAGGCAAATCAGTCACAAACACTTCAACAAAATCAGAATTGTAAAGAACCAAATTCCTAAAAATCATTCTCATATCAACTTCACTCTCTAGAAAACATGAAGTAGAATCCGGAGGAATAATACCTCAACATGAAATTGCCTTGAATCAAATCCGGAAAACGAGAGCGTATGGAATTGCATAGGTCAACAAACGACCAATTATGCAACAATGGAACTGTTGCTGCTTCACCAGAATAAATAAACTTGACAACATAGCTAGTATCCATAACAACTGCACAAGAATAAAAAAAATCACTAGCCATGTCACTACTAAGGAAATCAACAGAATCAACTAGGGCTGGGCGTCCGGACCCGAAAGACCGAGGACCCGACCCGAACCGAGGAAAAAAGCCCGATTCGGTTCGGTTTTAGTATAGAAATTTTCGGTTCGGTCCGAAGCCCGACCCGAATGCATATTTTTGGTTCGGTCTCGGTCTTCATATTTTCAGGGCCCGAAAGCCCGAACCGACCCGTATCTTTAGCATATGCCACATGTCGCTCCATAATTGGGTGTTTTAATAATATGTTAAATATTAAAAAATAAAAAATAAACAACCCTAAAAGTCTAAAACACTCACACCAGTCGTCTAAATCGACCTCAGCCTCCCTCACTCCCTCAGTCCCTCTCTCGATGGTATCGACGATCTCAGCCCCAAATTATCAAAATCTGAAAACCCAGATTTGCAGCTGAAATCTCCCTCTCAGTCCCTCCGTCACCCCTCTCTGAGTTGTCTATCTCTCTCTCTCTTCGTCCATTACCGGCTCCTGCTCCAGGCTTTATGCGCCACAACTTCTTATGGGAGACGACGGAGCCTCCGCAATCGCCAAGCCCTAGCTCCGGCAAGCTTAGGGTCCCGCGGAAGCATAAAGCCTCGAAGGAGAACGCGCCTCCGTCTTCAGATCTCAACTATACGGCCTTCGATTCGAAGCCTTCGCCCGCGGCCAAGTTGAAGAGTCCGCTGCCGCCGCGGACGCCGCCGTCAAATCCTCTCAAACGGAAGCTCGAGATGCTCCCTGAGAACTCCGTCCATGGAGCCTCTGATTCTGGCGTCCGCGACCGCTTCCGCTTTTCTTTAATCCTGAGATTGCTAATTTGGGAAAGCCGTTTGTTTTGTGTGAAATCTTGTGGTTTTTGCTTGTGATTTGGACTTTTGTTGATGTTGATTTGGTGTTATTGATCCTGTAAATTGATTCTGTCCGCACTTCAGTTTCTTCATTCTTGACTTGCTTTTGTTTGGCTGCTGTGAAAGATCAAATAGAAAGAAATAAAGAAAATCAGTGTTTTTATTTCAATTAAGGAGTTGTTCATCTATATTAACCAGGTTTGTTACTAGTTCACAAATTCGCTGTATCGTTTGCTAATTTGTTCAATTGAGGAAGTATGTTCTCTTCTGAGATAATTTCACAGCATTATAATTTGATATGCATTCCAGTCTTCCAGGTACCAAAACTGGCAAAATAGGCAAAGCTGAATAGCTGAATGATGAACTGGCATTTTGGGCCCGAAAAGCCCGAAAACCGAACCGGCCCGAATGGGTTCGGTTTCTGTCGGTTTTCAGTTTACAAAAAGCCCGAACCGGCCCGAACCGACAGTTTAGGGTTCGGTCCCGGTCTCACTAATTTTCGGGCCCGGCCCGACCCGAGCCCAACCCTAGAATCAACACGAACAAGTCACTGCCAAAGTAACTATTAATGCCTGAACAGAAGAACAATATTATAAATGTATATGGCCATGTCACTACTAAAGAATCAACAGAATAACACAAACAGATCACTGCCAAAGTCACTATTAATGCCTGAACAGAAGAACAACATCATACTCTCAAAATAAATGATAATTCCTGAACAAAACAGCAGTATTAAAAATGTAACTGGCCATGTCACTCATAAAAAAATCACAGTATAGAACAAATATAGTACCGCAATAGCACAAAACATCATCAACAATTCAACATAGCACTGAGTCGACGAAGGAGAAGAACATAGTAATCCAAAACGAACAATTCAACAATTTAACACAAACAACAAAAATACACTGCAAAATCCAAAACGAACAAATTCACAGAGAGAAGGCTTACCGATCAAATCAGAGAAAACCAGAGAGAGTAAGAAATAGAGAGACTGTAACTAAGCACTGAGTCGACGAAGAAGAAGAACACAATAACGTGATCAAGACAAACACTGACGAAGCCAGAGATCTAGAAAAAGAGAAAAGAGCTGCGGAAGCTCCAAAACCACTCAAAACTGAGATTTCAGATCGTCGCAGAGGCGCAAATCGAAATCGGAAGCTTCCGACGGAGAGGGCGGTGAAGAAAGAATCTCGGAAAGAGATCTCCGATCAAATCGAATCGGAAGTTTTCTGATCAAAGGAGAGAGAAAATTTGAGCTCCCAGATTTTGAAATGGAAGGTTATAAAGGTTTATTACCTTAGGGGCAGAATCGGAATGATAAAAATTAAAAACTGACCTTTTTTAACATGACCTCATTATTCATAAGGACTAAACTAATATTAGTAACAATTCACAGTGAACCTTTTTATCAAGTGGGAAACTAGGTGACCTTATTATCATTTCACTCTCTAAAGTGACCCTTTCCATCATTTCCATTTTCTTTAATTGTAGTTTGATATGATGATATTAGTATTTCTGGGTTTGTATTGAACAAAAAGGAATGGGAAAAAATAAAATGAAAAAAATAATAGAAAAAGATGAATGAGTAGAGGCATGGAGCAAAGATAGAGAGAGAGGAAAAAAAAGAAAAAATAAATGAAATAAGAAAAAATAAATTATTGCATTAATTATGGGCAAATTTGGAAGAAATAAAAATTGATTTTCACAACATTTAATTTATAGGATTAAGTGAAGTTAGAAGACACTTGACAGACAATAAGTGGGGAAGGTTGAAAGGGAAGGTACATGGAGAAGGTTACTAGCATAAGAAATTCTTGCGTAGGGTCAGCTGTACCACTTGGCGGTGTAGCTGACCAATCAAAAGCCAGAAATTTTTCTCCCTTTTTCGAAACTATCCCTGCTTTTAAAAGTGAAATACCCAAAATATCCCCCTGCTAGGGCCTTGATTGGTCAGCTGCACCGCCACGTGGTACAGCTGACATACGCAAGAATCTCTCTGCTAGCATTCCTCCTTAAATGAAATATGGTTTATGTTGTGTGTGATTATGGAACCTTTAAGGTGATATTAGTTCAGATTTTTTTTTTTTTTTTTTTTTTTCACTTTTGAAAAAGATGATCAAATGATTTCACTCATACCCCCATGGTGACTCGAACTCATGACCTTGATCTTAGGTAGTGGGTGCTCTAACTATTGAGCTATCACCACTTCTTCAAAATAAATTTCAGATTTTGAGGTTGGGGAGACTTGAACCCCTCCCAACACACATGCAAATGAAAGCCCCAACCACCGGGCCACTTGCATGGTATTCAAAGAGATTGTTGAAAGGGAAGAATAAGTATAGAAACATTGCAACTAGACAATAATGTATGTGCCGCTTAATTAGATGATCTTGCTTTTACGGTACAAAAACACTTTAACGAATTCACTAAAGTATCACTCGAAATAATGATCATGACAGATTAGATATTAACTTGTACTAGTTCGCTACTAATTTATATGAATAGAAAGTATTTCACATGAAATTAATATTACATTTTAAACAAGTTTAGATGGAGCAGCTAGTAAAGTGATTGATATATGTTGAAGCTCCACTAATTGATGGATCAGTATATAAGTAAGAAAGTGTCCAAATATGAAATATGGTTGGCCGTTCTTATGAATAGTGTTGAACTTTGAAGTCAAGAGGTCATGGTCGATTCCTGAACCTTCTGGGCTCCGGCTGATTGCAGCTCTGCGGCCCCGGTCAAATATGAACCCGTTGTCTTAGTCTCACGTCTCAAGTCTTGGTCGTTCATTTTACGGCTGACGCGGTTTGATTGCCAAATTAGCTTGACGCCTCGACTTCAAAAGCTAACCTTTCTTGGAAGTTTAGGGACGTTTGCGGTAATTGACCAAGTGTCTAGGACTTTGGCATGGCCGCATGGGGACACTTTTACCAAAACCCTTTCCCTTAGAATCATGGCAAGTTATATTTCTGTTGAATGTTGAATGCCGTTAAAAGTAAATCATATTTCATTGGCAAAAGAGAAGCTATTCGTAGATTATATTTTGGTGGATTTAGAAACGATTCTTCTTTCATCTGTTTGCTTTGCTCACAAGTCGGAAAGGTTCAAAAGTTGGTATAATGGGAGGTTGATGTTGGTGTTTCTGCCCTCTTAGCAGGAAATGAGTACTTTAGTTTTTGGTTTTCATTGTTGGGAGTGACCAAACTACTGAGATCTCTTGTTTGAAAACAACCGAGTTAACCAACTCCGAAGGCGACAATGTATATTAATCTGTATTTAATATACGAGACCAACTTGCTGATTAATATTCAATTCTCGGTGGAAAGGTAAGCATGAATGTAATAGGAGATTAGGAGTATTGGACACTAATAAAAGTTCATACACCAAACGTCACTCCATCTGTGATTATGATTGAACATTAGGTGATGTAATTTAGTCTTCTTCAGATGATGGCAATTAACCCACCCTTTTTTTTTTTTTTTTGGGAAAATGAGAGAAGGACTAGCTCATCGTCCTCTCCTAGAAATTTATTGATAACTCAAAAAACAGAAGGGGTGGAGGGCACCACCAAAGCCAACCCCAGTATATATGCACTACAAAACCCATGCATACCAAGTACATTATAGATGCAATTATTCAAAAAAAAAAAAAAAGCACTTCTTTCCTCTCTAACCCAATTCATCCAATTAATTAGTTTATAATTTAGGGGGAAAAAAAAACGATTCCTTTATTTTAAGCTCTTAAAAAGCCAACGCTAGTCATTTTTTTGGTTCAAATTTGGACTTTACTAGCTAAGAGGAAGTTTCTGAATTTAATTTTCTAAGGGAAAAAAATGGCTTGTTTATTTTTATTTTTTGATACCACCAAAAAAAAAAACGGCTTGTTGATATATATGTTTTTGTCAAGTTGTATCACTTGCCAAATCGACCCTAATATTAAAATCGTAAAGACCTACACATGAATCATGTGGTTGACTTTGATAGACCATGAACTACTTGGAAGTTGGAAAGAGAGTTCACCTATATTTTCAATGGGAACAATAGCTAGGGTCAAGATACTCTGAATTCATTCAATTTCCCACTTCTTTAGAAGGTACGTAGGCCTTAAAATGTCTCATTCAAATTAGCACACTGCATTGATTATGAAATCGGTAATCTTAACTTTATTTGTAAGAGCTATGAAAAATTTATCACACTCCAAAATCATACTCTATTATTTTTCAACCGCTCACATAAAAGCAGTTGTTTCTATCATTTCTAGAGAGTAGAGACATAATAATTTGTATATAATATGCTTTTGATTCAAATAAGTATTATATAAGGCTTTTTATTATTATTATTATTATATATTAAATCATATAAAAAAAACCTTATGTAATATTGATTTGAATCGAGGGCTATACTAGAGCTTTCACACCCAAATTATAATTGAAAAACAAAGTTCTCAAAATACAAGGACAATGGTTCCAAGTTTCAAAAAAGTAGAGGTTATAGAAAAATAATTTCTAATGTACTCTATAGGCCAAGAAGGTTCAATTTCTAACAAAATAACAAGACCATGCTGCCCACGCTAAAGTGAAAAATCTATATATCCATACTGGCACAGTTTAACCCCCTCTTATCAATGTCAACCTAATAAAACGGAGAAACTTGGAAATGAGATTGGCTAACAAAATAAGATCCGTATGACAATATCTGACCTGGGATTGGGCTTGTTCTGCCTAATATGGGTTGGCCCAATGTGGAAAAGTTTTTAAGAGCTGTTCAAAAAGAAGGGTTTTTTGCACCAACAGTGTCTAGAGACTTAGGTGACTGATAATATGATACCCGAACTTATAAAGCTATCAAAGTAATACCCAGACTCAATTTTTCATATCTCTGTCATACCCACGGTCATTTTCCGTCACAGCGCCGTCAATCTTGACCACGTGTGGCGCACATGAGTTGCAGAATGAGGGCAAAATAGACTTTTCTACTCTATCAAAATTGAAAATAAATTGAATAAATTATTATATATTGAAAATAAAAACTGAAGATCCCAATCGGTGGAGGGAGGTCCTAGTCGAAAAAAAATCGGTGGAGAGAGGTTACGGGACTTGAAATCTCATATTCGCCTGAATTTGGGAACTGGATCATGTCCGGACCAGGGTTTTCTGTTAAGAGAGAGAGTCACAGAGTGAAGTGAGAAGCTTTCATGAATTCCGGCAAGTCGAAGTTGAACTCCGGCGAGGAGGGGAAATGGTTGTTCAAATTTGGGGCTACATGCCTGCATGGGACCTTCTTCTGATGTTTTGTTGCAGCAGGCTGGCAGAGGTGAGACTGGGATCGAAGTTCTTGTTCACTGATGTTTTTGTACACGTGATTCTGCGATCGAAGTTCTTGTTCACTGACCTTGGTTTGGATCAGATTGTCCGGATCTGAATTTAGGTCGGTGGGTGAGCGTGATTCAAGAGGCCTCCTGCTGGTCTCTCACCCCTCTATTGTCCCTCACCACGTTCTGCACACAGAAAAGAAAGGCGGAAAAGAGCTGCAGGGAGACCAAGAATAGCAACTGTCGTCGGACGAAGGAGCGCTTGAGAGCAAAAACCAGGGTTCCTTCCTGTCCGGCGGCGTGCCCTTCCGCCTTCGTCGGTCGGGCCATTGTCGTCTCCGTTTTGAGGCTGGTGCGAGGCCGGATTCCTCGATCGACGTCCTCGTTCTGGTCGGGGAGTTTGCAGTGGATGTCTGGGAAGTGAGGGAGGGGGAGTTCACGGCAGTTGGCTGCAACTGGTTCGCTCCTCGATGGCCCGATCGGCAGTTTGTAGTGCAGGTTCGGAGGCGGTTGGGCAGTGAAGCTTTGGGGGCGACGTAGCCTGGGTATGATCGGAATGACCCGATCTGGTTTGGGTCGGACAGTTCCGATCTAAGATCGGTGTTCTCCACGCTACTTCTCTTTGGCTCGATGAAGCTTGTGCTTCTCCATGGTTTGAATGCGATCTGGGATAACGTTTCTCCAGAGCACGGAGGCTATGGTGGGTCGACGGAAGCGGTTCGGTGGAGAGGGCGGAGAGGCGCGGTGAAGGGCCCGACGACGGGTGTTGTGGTGGGGCTGGGCCAGGCGTGGCTGGTAGTTTGTGGGCTTCCTCTCTCCTGGATTGCTGCTTGGGTTTGGGCCCTTTTGTTGGGCCAGGCCTGGGCTAACTGTTTTATTTATGTTCATTATTTTATTTACATTAATTGCTTATGTTTGTCACATCTTTGGTAGGGCTAGTCGGGCTGAATGCCTGTGTGTGCACTCTAAGTGCCTTGTCTGGCCTAGCGAAGCGGCGTTCCATTTTTAAATGGTCGCATCCTCCTAGTGGCAGGATGAAACTGAGTGTCGTCGGTTTTCTTCACCGGCGGCAACATATTGGGAAAGCTGTGTTTTTGGTAATTATGCTTCGTTGTAATCGAGTTATCTTTCTGGTATGTCACCGTTATGTCAAAGCAATTGGAGTAGCCAAAAGTGCACTCTTTGCTAATTGGTGCTTGTTTGAATACATGTATTTTGTAGAGACTCCTGATATAATTTCGAGACGTACTCTAGATGCTTATTGTAATCAGGGGTTTAGGCTCAATGTGCCCCCCCCCCTTGTATTCGGCAGTTTCATTAATAAAGGCTTGAGGGCAGCCACACCAGCCCTTCTTTCAAAAAAAAAAAAAAAAAGGCGGAAAGGGTACCAAAATCACCCTCTTGATTGTTGGTTCAATTTGAGATTAATGGCTGGAATGGGTTTCTTCCAAATTGAAGCTCAATCCCATCATCAATCTTTCTTCTCTCAAAAGCTCAAATGGGTTTGCTGGGTTTAAGAAGATGAACATGAATGGGCTCAAGAATATGAACAATTGCTGGGATTTCTTAGTTTTTTTTTTTTTTTTTTGCTTTTTTAAGAAGATGAACATGAAGAATTGCTAAGTTCAAATACTTATCTTGATTGTTGTCACTGAGGTAGATTTGAATAGGAAAGGAAATTGCAAGAGGTTGAATTTGATGAGAGATGAAATCAGAACAATGATAGGTAATTGGTTTTGGATTTGATCTGTTTCAAGGAAGAGGATGATGAATGAGAGAGAGAGAGAATTTAACAAATTGAGTATTCTAAAAAAAAAAAAAAATGAATTGAGGGCAAATAAGTCTTTTTTTGTCTCATTTAATGAGTCACGTGCGTCGCATGTGGTCAATTTGACAACGCCGTGACGGAAAATGACAGTAGGTACGACAGAGATACGAAAAATTGAGTCTGGGTATTACTTTAATAACTTTATAAGTTCGGGTATCATATTGTCACTCACTCAAGTCTCCAGACACTGTTGGTGCAAAGAACCCCAAAAAGAAATAGGAGAACAAGTAACCTAATTTGAATAGGATTACCAAATTACCCTCGCAGGTCCTTGCTCATCGACCTAAGGTCTCTAAATCACTTTGTATAAACACACTGTATGGGCATATAGGTATAGAGACGCAGTTGTCATATTTGTCTTTAGAGATAAGCGTCTCTTATAGAGATGCAGACACTTTAGGGTTTCTGCGCTATAATCGCCAACAAACTAAGAGGGAAAGTAACAAGGCCTACGGCCAGCGGAAGCAGAAGGGGAAGAAGAAAATAGTCCCCCCGGATGGCGGCGTTGCTGAACGGCCTCGTTTTTACGATTCTCGTGCGTATGCAAGTCATGGCGTGCTTTAATCTCCAGTACTTGTTTCGTTAACAAGCATCTCAGACACGCAGCTGTCACCAGTAGATTACAGGTCCTTGAGTGTATCCCTAAGGTATATTGTGCCGGCGGAGTCCATAAACCTGAATCGAAGGTTACAAATTACAGTGAGCCTGATTTGAAGGTTGCAAGCACAAAGCTTGATGTACCAAGATGGTGCTCTGCTGACGTATTTTAGCCTATTGTGGGTTCGTCCAATGGGTTGATTTGTCTTAAAGTCTCAAGCGGCTTGTTTCTGTTATGGAACCCTGTACTAGAGAAACGAAGAATCGAAGATGTTACCTCAACTAGTACATCTTTTTCGAATTTTAGGTTTTATGGCTTTGGTTATGATTCTGCTAGCGAAGATTACAAGGTCTTAATGGGCAGTGAATCTAAATCTGCATGTGGTTCCCTTACGACCAAAGTTTCCGTTTTTACTCTGAAAACGGGTTCATGGAGGATACTTAATTGAAGGTCTCGAGCATGTTAGCTTGACAGAGAGTGGGTGCTTATTAAACGGTGCTCTACATTGGTTAGAGTTTAAACAAGACAATGAGGAGGATATTTTTGCAGCTAGTTTGAGAATAATCTCTTTCGATTTAGCGGAGGAGGAATTTCAGGCTGTTCTGCCATTACCCAGTAGTTTTCCGAAAAGGTGGTCGGTCTTATCTCTGCGTGGCCGTGGTATTGGGATCGGGATCACTACTAGAAGTCTAGAACTCGTCTGTTTGTATATCATTACGATCACAAGACCGCACTAACCATATGGACGAAGGAGGAGTACGGAGTTTTAAAGAATCTTGGACTAAAGTCTTAGAAATTCCTTTTAAAGTTTTAAGATATTTATGCCTTGTGATGTCTCTCGTGTGGATTATATATCCATTCTAGAGAATGGTGCGGGTTTGATGAGTTGGGAATTGCAAGAAGGTGGTGTTATATAATCCTGAGAAAGAGACATGTACGATCGTTTTTGGAACTCACACCCTGAAACCTGTTGATATTGGAACCCGAGCTCGTTTTACTGAAATTAAGGCAATTATGTGTCTAGAGACTTTAGTTTCACCCGAGAGCTGCTTTTACTCCTCTCTCTCAGTATGAATGTATGATACTATTGCCATTGTGGATCCTATATGTTTTTAATTAATCTGGAGATGGTTGGTGCCATATAAACCTATAAATTGAAGGTAATTTGGTGTTGATCTGCGACCAGTTCTTGCAACTGTGTGCTTACGGACTTATGTTAGTAAACTTGGTTTCCTTTGCTCTTTCATCAATATGATACTAGCAATTTGTGTAATAACAGTGGGTGCACCTTCAAACAGCTACGTGTGTAGACTTTAGTTTCGCCTTGTCTGCTCTTTCAACATGATACTAGCTATCCATTTTGTGTTATACAGCACAAGTTCTTATAGCGTCTTTTCTTAGAATTTTTATTTTTCACTAGTTTTTAAATAACAATTTCATATATAATTATGTGGAACCTTCTCGCTCCCGATTGGTGTGGTTGTTTGTCTTTTTGTTAAGTACAAATAAGGATCTCTTATATAATGAGAGGTTATTGTTTCATATTGAATGCCTTCAACTATAAATGCGTACATTAAGTCTCCTAAGCCATATTGAATGAATTATCATATGAAAAACATCAAATCTCTTGGGGGGATTGTTCACCACAAAATGCCTTTGCACTTGTTTCACTCTTTCCTGCATTCTTCTATACTTCTCTTCAGGAATCCCCATTAAGATTTCCTTAAGTTGTGATATTTCACTCACAGATACTTGAATAGAAAAGGACTCCCAATCTAGAACATCACTGAAAGGCAGAACATAATGCTGTGAAATCAAAACTGGAACACACTCTGCATAAATTGCCTCTACGATCCTTGGACTAGCGACTTCATGACCGCTTGGGCAAATGCAATACTTGCTTTTCTTCAACATGTCATGGTACGAAAATTTTTCGGGGAGTGTTTCATAAACCAGTAGATCTTTATCTTTTTCTTTCCAGTGTTGGAAAAGCAATGGTCTGATTCGTCCATGCATTCGTCCTGCAAAGAAGGCTAGGATAGAACGCTTGGAGGGGGGGAAGCCTCCAATTAAACCTGTAATTTCACCTGTTTTAAGATTGATTTCGGGGAATGATGCATCTTTCTTAGGGTTGAAGTGCTCGGAGGTGTTTGCATTGCATAGTACACGAATGGCAACAAAGTATAGCTGTCGAACATACCATGTCGCCCTTGGCCCCTATACAAAAGCCAAATAGCACATCAACAAATATAACTTTTTTGTCAGTGTATTCTAAATTATCTGAACTATTCATTAGATGGATTGTTATTTGAATGTGCAGTCTAAAATAGCAGTGTGACAACAAATATGTCAGATAAGATAAGGTGTCGAGTACTTGGGATATCTACTTACCCAATCATGGCAAGAAAGCACTACATGATCAGCCCCAAGGCTTCTATTCCAAAATGGGTACTTGTTGGATATGACTCGAACATAATCAACCACGGTGCGTTGTAAAACAGCTTTGTCTCGAATAATTGGATGAAAGAGGTACTCAATGATCATCACCACACTAAAAGGAAGGAAATAGACATGAGCTTTTTCTGGATCCAAAGTTCGGAATTTGGTATCAGTTTCCATGAAGCTGAGAAAGAGTCCTTCCATAGAGTATATGTTCTTGCAAGGACCATTGTGGAATATTGGAGGCTCTCCCTCTTCATAGACAAAAATCTTAAAAAGGCTTTCCATTAAGAGGTAGCTCCTATATACAAGTAAAACACATAAAAATCACGTGTGTAGGTAGTGAAATATTCAAGATTCTTATACTGATCAGAGTAAAGTGGCACATACCGGTGAAAGGCATAGGCGTTCCTGTAAATATCGCCGTGTGGAACATAATCGGCATCTTCAAGTGTACTTGTTTGGTTTAACTTTGTTGCTTCCCTTATCAACTCTCTAGCAGTAGCAAGACCGGCCTCAAGCCTCTCCAGGTTTACATCTCTTTTATCATTATCTCGTTTAGAAACAGACTTGCCTGTGAAACCCTTTTTGAGATTAAACAAAAAAGGTAATCAATGAACAAAAATGATCAATGATGAGAGAACAAATTAGCAAATTAACTAGGAATGAATGTGTAAGAAGATCGAATTCATACCCCGTGTCCAGAAATATTGTTGAATCTGAACTGAGGAGCAGAACTCATACCGATGGTACTAGTTAAACCCAACCAAGTAGATATTCCTTTATGGGCCTTTGGCATAACAACCACTGAGACTATAGCAAAGAAAGCCATTGCAAACAGTACAAAAACATTTTGGTATGATCTTCTATGAACCTGCTTTGCCATCTCTTTCTTGTTGGAATCTATCTCTCTCACACCTACAATCACTCTCTAAACATATATTTAAGTAAAGAAGAAAGATGTAGATGAGAATTTTAGAAAGAAAATGAGATGAACAGAGAGCAGACCATGTAGCTCTTCTATTTTATATTTTGATCTGAAAAGATTATACAGATGCTTAGGCTTAAATCCTAAGACTTGGAGATGCTGCTGGAACACACTAAACCACACAAGGCTAGATTTTTCTCAGCCACAAAACACATAAACTTTGGTCAACGAACTATTACATACAAAACTCAGACCATTTAACCTGCTAGGAAGTATAGTACAAGTATACATTATTTCCAACCATAGTACAAGTATACATAATTCTAACATTTCTCTCTTTCAGAGTTTATTTTTTCCAGAAAACTGTGTGACTCTCATGATCTAGAATCTTCTAATAACGTGGTAGGAGACATGGAATTTATGGAAAGTATCGATAAGATCTATCCCTGTTCCAGTTTATGTGTAAATTATTAGATAGAACATAATCTAATGTTATCTGGGATCAGTGTAACTATTAAATAAGCTTTTGGTATTCGCTACTGGTCTTGAACTCTTGATTGTTCAAGCTAGCTAAACCAGACAAGTTAGATTTGGAGATTCTCAAGACCACTGACATTTGCGTCAACAAAGCACATAATATATTAATTTGATTTATATTTTCATGAAAACTAGACAGAACAGACCAACGTCTAAGCAAGGTCATCTCTCTCAAAATTTACATTTTCAAATAATTTTAGGCAAACCGTTGTGAGATAGCGGTGTAAAATTGGCCCAAAAATCCTACATTTCAATAGACTCTACAAAAGAGCTTAAGGCACACGCTTCTGATCTTTTTTTTCCTTGTTGAACTATATAAACTCAGACTAAGGCACCAACCCTTACCTCACCTGCCCAGCTGCATTAACATTTGATCGTTATGTGAAATGACACAAATTTGTTAACCTTTACTGGTTAAACGTGATCAAAATTCATTGATGAAATATGTAGCTACTATCTTCATTCAGAGAAGTCTTGTGATCAAAAGCTTTTACTTTTTCCCTCTCATATATTTCATAGATTATCTCTTCGAAAGCCTAATTCAATCAAAAATTGATTAAAGTAATTGAGTTTTTGTAAAAATAATCTCTAATAAGAAAGGTTAAAAAAATGAATCGTTTTGATCGTTTAGGGTTTACTGGCCTAGGACTCTAGGTTTAGGTTTCTGTTACGTATTCTGCAATCTCCACGTACCCAGAATAGTCATGGTCCTTTTGGGTCGTAAACGATCTTGTTCTGACGGCTACGACAACGTTGATGATATTACTGAGGAGATACTGTCAAGATTACCAGCCAAATCTCTACTAAGATTTCGGTGAGTATGCAAGTCCTGCTGGCATGCTTTGATCTCCGATTCTCGTTTCATGACGAAGCACCTCAGCGCGCCGTGCAGTGGCTAGCTGCAGGTATCAACATGAACCGCCTCAGGCTCTTTTTTCGAGTCAATCCTCTCAGATCTATAGACATGGAAGCGTTAATGCTGAAGCACCAACATTCTTATCATGATATATCTGGGCATTATTTACCACCAACTACTCATGAGACTTGTAAGTGTAAGGCTGAGTGTCATGATTCACATGCACGAAATTATTTCACGAACATTGGTTCTTGCAATGGGTTGATATGTCGTAGATGGAATACATCGTAGAGTAGAATACATCTGCTGCTGCGGTTGCTGCCAAAGGAAGGTACGTGTCTTACTCTTATGGAACCCTTGTATTAAAGAGACCAAACATTTTTTCTCTTGTCCTTTAGAACCAAGCTTTTATGGCTTTGGTTATGATTCTGCCACTGAAGATTACAATGTCATTCTGGGAAGCAGCACCATTGCGGTGTGTACAATCAAATGTTCATGAAGGACTATTGGTGTTGGAAATGTCGATTCTGTCGAAAATTTGTACCGGAAGGGGCACTTACTAAATGGAGCTATACATTGGCTTAATATGATATAGTTACAGAATAATGGCTTTTGATTTAGCCACGGAGGAATTAAAGGAGTTGCTCCCATTAGACAATCTTATGAAAGAAACTTCTACAGCTAGCAGATATTGTAACCATCGGAAATTCTCTCTATCTTCTTTCTGCCGAAAGTGATGCAATTACATTATGGGAGATGAAGGAATATGGGGTCAAAGTGTGTCTGACTAAAGTTGTAGATCTAGCAGTTATACCTACATTTAACATTGCATACATATGGTTCGAAATTTTTATCTATTTCACAAACCGGTGAAGTACTTTTGAGCGCTTCAGGTCCGAGTTGCACAAAGGTGGGACTATATTATCCTATTGAAAAGAGAATTAGGTATGTTCATGAGACTCGCAATCCGGGCTGGTTGCTTCAACCCTTATGTAGAGACTTTGGTTTCATCAGTAAGGGGAAATGAGAGTCGTTTGCTGATATCGCCAGTCGTCGGCAGCTTGCAGACCCCATCTTCTTCTGTCTTCATTAGCTGCCATAGTTTCATCATGGAGCATTTCATCTTGTTTACCGTTCAGTATTCAACATTTCAGGCGAGTTCGATTCAGTGGCCTGTTTTATTTATAAAGTTTCAGTTTTAATTTTTATCCTGTTGTATTCAGTGCTTAAACTGCTTATTTTATAGACATTGTAGATGATAAAGGGTGCCATCAGTTTACATAGGTAGAATGTGTGAAACAAACATATAAGTAGGTGAGCCTCGCATGTCATACAACAATGATATAGGTAAAGAAGAAGAATAGAGTGCCTCAGCACACAGCCCTGCCGTATAGATGTACTTAAACCCAGACTAGTCCGCAGGAGAACTACACCTGCAATAGCTAGCATTAACTAAGTCATATGCACAAAACATGTGCTCTTTACAGATTCACAGCTCGCTGATTGCTGCTTACTCCTGATATGGTTCATATCAGGAGCAAATCCATATGCACAGAAACAACTAGTCAGAATACCCTACCATAGAGTCAACTAAGAGCAAGCAAAATATGTTCCTCTCTCCATAGGCCTAAGTGCACCACCTTAAGTCTGTTACTTCAGAAGAACATCAGTGCTAAGTCCAAACTAATACATATAATAAGGTTTAGCTACAAACTTGAAGGTGTAGCTCTCTCCCAGTGGAAATTTCTTGTTGCTGTCAATGCCACCGCCTCTCTTATTGTGATAGCCAGGGTAGTCAGACTTTTCGAACCACACTTTCTCTCTCAAAACCAGGCCTGCTTGAGCGGCAAGTTCCTCCACATTCCATATGTTATATGGGTAGTCATCCCTGGTTGTCACATGAATTTGACCACCAGAGCGAAGCATCACTCGGGCGCTTGCAAAAAACCCACTGAGCAATTGCCTGTGCATCCTATTCCATTGAACCCACAAATCAAGCACCAAGAGCAGAGAGAGATTAAATAACAAATTAGGGTATGGATGATATTTAATGAAAGGCAATCATATGCAGAGCAATGATTATTATAGACCTGCAGCCTACTGTAACCCGAAACTATACAAGGCACATCCCTTTGGTGATAGTGATGAAATTCAACAGTTTTTGTTTTTCACTAAGAAACCATTTTCTTGCATTATTTGTGCATAAATATGATCACTGTTAAAAATTTACAGCATATCATCCACTTGTGACAAACTTGAAGTGCATCGAAAATTCGAAATAATAAAGATCTTGATGAATGATTTCCAAAAACATAATTGGTTATGAAACCTTACTGTATGAACTCACTGATCATGCTATTCCAACAGATTCACAAAATTTATTTGATTTTTTCTATACTAATCTTGGTGATACATCTTAATGAATGCAATTCTTGAGCTCTGTATATATGCAATATACTATTTTTGGAGCATAGAAATCAAAACTTTTGGATTCAGAATGTCACTAAAATCTCATTTGATTAAGGAAAGTTTTTGATTTGGTCAACTAAACCACATTTCCTTTCATCTCTAAGCTAATTAGCCTATGGTGCCAATCAAACATTCTTATGCCTCTGCTCTACAGTCTACATAGTAAATGGAGTCTAAAAACACCACCCACCCATATATACAATTAATGTAGCTTCATTGGGCACACAACAGAGTAAAGGCAAAAAATTGTCACTTACTGAATGAGCTGATTATCTCTCTCACGGAGCCAGGGGTAATGCCCTGCATGAGGAAAGTTGAAGATGATAACATCAAATTTCTTCCATTTCAGGATGTAATGGAGGTCCATGTCATGCACATTCACATCATGCAACACTAGGCATCCTCTCCCCCTCAACTCATCCAAGTGTGACACACAGCTCCAATGCTTTTCCCACAGAGATTCTGAAAAGTCAAATTGTAATTAGTCACTCGATAACAAAACTTTCACCTTAAGACATCTATGCTGCTCACACAAATTCTTTTCCCCAATTTAAATTCAAGCAAAAATGACCAAAACACTACTCCACCCTTCCCCAAAATTAGTATTTTCCCCCGAAACTTTCTCCTTCCAAGCTCCAAAACACCACATTTTAGCCCCAAAATTTAAACAAGAGAAAAATACAAACTTTACAAAGATAAAGAGGAAAGATTTGAACTTTAGGGTTGAGAGGTTGTCCCCATCCAAGACCTTTCCCCCAAAAATTAACATGGGCTAGAGGTTAAAAAAAATATATGGTAAAGGAGTAAAATTACTAGCAGAACAAGGTATTGTTACTTGTAGCACTAGAAATGATCCCCTAAAATCATTATAAAAACAGGGTCTTGCTACTTGTACTAGTCCAAATTGATGAACCCTAAATCAGAATAGTTACTTGCACAACAGGGCTTAGTATAAACCACTAATGTACCTTGGGAGTCGAGAGAAGTAGCCACCATGTTAGGAGCGTAGCCAAAAGCTCGAGCCAAGCAAGCAGAGAATGAGAAGTCGCCTTCCCCAACCAGCAGTATCTGCTGTGAGCTAGAGTAGTGCTCAATCCACCGCTCCATTTTTCTCCAAACACCTCCAAAATCCCAAAAAGCACTTGAAAGAGAAGCACTTGAAAGAAGAGCTCGCTTTCCCAAAACGAAAATGGAGTTGGAAAAAAAAAAAAGCACAGACCTTTGGAGAAACGACTGTGACAAAGTTTGAAGTTTGTGTGTGGGAATCGGGTCGGGTTTTGGGCCGCGTGTGTTTTGGGCCATTATTACATAGGCCCGTCTTTTTCGCGATGTGTTTCTTTGGGCTTTTGGTGGTCCGATTTTTGGACCGGAAAACGACAAAAGTCTCCGGAAAGTCGGTTGTTTCCCGCCAAAAGCGTGACTGAGGTGTGTTACATTCTCACGTGTCCCTAACGGCCTTTCACGCCTGACGAGCTCCAAAGCTCGACACGTGTCCTGAATTCCCGCCACGTAACGCTTCGGGACTGGAGAGGCGCTTAACACCTCTCTCTCTCTCTCTCTCTCTCAAGTCTCAACCTTTGACGAGGCCCCAGAACAAACGCTCTCTATTTTTCTCTGTAAATTTTCATTTCTTGCCCTAAAATTACAGGGACAAGAACAAGGTGTGTGTGTCCTAATTTGATGGGGGTTCCGGTGAATTTTCTGTCCCAGCTATGGAGTTTCATCTCCTTCCTACCTTTCTTCTTCTTGCTTCTCATCCTCGGCCTCGTCAAAGGTTAAAACACCATTTCATTTTATTTATTCATTCCTTTGTTATGTTATGCAACACAATAGTTCTAATTCGGAGCGCTATCTATCGGAACATTTACGATTACACAAGAATTTTTGATGTTAACACTGTAAGTACCGGGATGCCCAATTGCTAACTGTATCATATATGTGCACTGTATCGATAGGTTTTTTTCAGTTTTGATGTGTCAGATTAGTGATGGAATAGTTTTTGTTTGATAGCTGCGATCATTGGGCCGGTGGCGCTATGCATTATTTTCATTGGAAATTCAGCTGTAATTGCTGGGCTTTGGATAGCACATTTTGTTTGGACGTACTACGGCGTAGCAAGGTAATGCTTTACCTTGCACCTATCTATCTCGTTATGTATATATGAACGTGTTCTATATCATGATCTCGTTATGGATTTGGTTATTTATGCTAGCTGCGTGCTTCTTTACATGGTTTCAACCTTCTGTGTCCTTATTATTTCAGAAGCAAGAGGCTTGGACTTGTGTTAAAGATTCTAGTGCTGGTATTACTTCCGGTGCCGCTTGTCCTTTGGCCAGTTGTTGGAGTTGTCGGGAGTCTTTTAGGTGGGATTGGATATGGGTTTTTTTCTCCCCTTCTTGCGACATTTGAGGCTGTTGGCGAGAATGTCCCTGACAAGTTCTACCACTGCTTTGTAGTATGTTTCTTGTCTCCTTGACTCTATTTGTTTCATCTGCAAGTAGTACTTGTGTTGATGTTTCTGTAATTGTCATTTTAACAAGCATCTTTTTATCTGAACCCAAAAGTAAACATGGGTTAGTGGGTGTATGGCAATACATTGCATTCATTAGGTTTCTCTTTTTAAGGTATTATGAAGTAAATTTTATCAGTTTCTAGCCATATGGCGCCATTACAAACCAATCACAATGTTATTATGTGATGGTGTACTTGACTAAATAATAAGTCTTGGGCTCTTAGCAGTTCAGATAGGTTTCTTACTTTTTTCTTATTCTAGGATGGTTCCTGGTCGACAATCAAAGGAAGCTGCATAATCGTCCAGGATCTCACAGATTTTTGCTTCCATTCTTACTTCTCCTACATGGATGAACTAATGGAACAGACACCTGCCGATGAAAAGCCCATGGATATAGAGTAAGAAACCTTACTTTTTCTTTCTTTCATTTTTAGAAAAGTATGTAAATTGGAATTTCTGAGGAATTTGCCTTTTAGGTTGATGAAACTGCCAGGTTGTTTGTTGGTGAGTGTGATTGGAGTCCCAGCGGACGTGTCTTTGATTACAGCTGTTGCACTATGGAAAAGTCCATACATGCTGTTTAAAGGATGGAAGAGGCTATTAGAAGACTTGATAGGCAGAGAGGGACCATTCTTGGAAACAGAATGTGTTCCATTTGCTGGTCTTGCCATTCTTCTATGGCCTCTGGCAGTTGTTGGAGGTGTAGTAGCTTCTTTCTTCTGCAGCTTCTTTTTAGGACTATATAGTGGTGCTATTGTGTATCAGGTACTCTATTGTTTTTGCTTTCTCATCGTTTTATTGAGTTTGGTTATATTTTCTGAAAGTATTGCCGTGTGGGTACTCTTCTTCTTCTTCTTTTTAAATTTATTTTTGTTGTTTGTGTTGGGATGAAGTTTATCTGAACAGAACTATATAATTTCCAGGAAGACTCAGTCCGCCTGGGACTTGCCTTCATCGTTTCAGTGGTTTCACTGTATGATGAATATGTAAATGATTTACTGTACTTGAGGGAGGGATCCTGCTTTCCCAGGTACATTACGGATCTCTCTTGTAAAGTCTAAATCGATGTTACTGCATGTTGAAATGAAATGGTATATTAGAAATAAAGTGAAGTTTGGAATAAGCTTTAATTTGCTTGAGTCTTAGTTTTGATTAAAGACATCCCTGTGACAGCCAGGCCGATATACCGTAGAAATATGAGCTTTTGCTCGGAGATGAAGAGCTCTGGTGACAATGATAATAATGATTCGAAGAACGGTAGAGAAGGCTTATATAGATCAAAACTTGTGTCGCAACAATCAAGAATTTGGAAGCAGGCACTCCACCGATATAAAGCAGTGCAGGTAAGGACTTGCCAGAAGTAATAGAACAAGATCAATATTGTTTTACAGATATTACACTTGTGTACATGTTACTTTTTGAGTTCTGTTGTTACAGGTGTGGGGCTGGCTATTCAAATCTTGCGAGATTAATGGTAGAATTCTCCTTCGTGATGGTCTGATAGATGTCAAGGATGTAGAAGAATGTATCTTGAAGGGAAACTGTAAGAAGTTGGGAATCAAACTACCTGCTTGGTCGATATTTCAATGTCTTCTTGTGTCAGCCAAGTCTAGTTCGTCCGGGTTGGTAATATGTATGTTTATGCCTTATACGTTCATTTTCTTTGCTTCTTATTATTGAGTTACTTTGACCTTAATGATAGAAATTCTAATTTGATTTCCATAGCTGATGATGTAGAGTTGACAAAGTCAAATGGGCCAAGGGATAAAGTGTTCGACTGGTTCATTGGACCATTGTTGATCATGAAAGAGCAAATAAGGAATATGCAACTGGACGCGAACGAAGAAATGGCTCTGAGATATGTGTTTATGAAATGCAAAATTGAAACACCTGAGGAGTGGGATGGCACTGAATTTCCATCTGCAGATCCTGTCCGAAGGGCACAGTTGCAAGCCATATTTAGAAGGTGCGCTTATTTATTCCATGTATGATATTTCTTCTGGTGTTTGAAAACAGAGATTTGGTAAAGGTCTTTGGGAATGAAATTACTACCGACACAAATGAATTGTTAATGATAATAACATGATACTAAGAATATCAAAGCGCTCTGTTTTCATTCCATGGTTCAGATTATGTTGCTCCTATTTTAGTTCACATGAAGCACTGTCAGCAGACTTAAGTTCTCATACTAACAAGCATTTTCATCTCAGACTACAGGGTCTCATAGCTTCCATGTCTAGGGTGCCAACATTCAGACGCCGCTTTAGAAATTTGGTAAAGGTTCTGTATCTAGAAGCAGTTCAGTCTGCTGCTTCTGGTCATCACATAGGAGGAATATTAACTCCTGGAAAGGGCAACCAGAGTGTGATGGGAAGTGAGGACGAGAAAGAATCAAAGGAAGGAGACAAGATTGTTGTGGATGTAGCAGAACGGAATACTTGTGACAATGGGAACAACAGTTTGATGGTAAGTGAGAACGAGAAAGAATCAAAGGAAGGAGAAGTAATTGTTCTGGATGTAGCAGAACGGAATACTTATGACAATGGGAACAAGAGTTTGATGGGAAGTGAGAAGGAAGGAGAAGAAATTTTTGTGGACGTAGCAGAACAGAATACGTATGACAATGGGAAAAGGAGTTCAATGGGAAGTGAGAGACGGAAAGAATCGAAGGAAGGAGAAGAAATTGTTGTGGATGTAGCAGAACAGAATATTTATAACAATGGGAACATAGTATGAGTGTGATTTCTGTAAAATGCATTTACACGTAGGTTTGGGAATTGTAGAACTAGGTTGCAACTAGCAAGAGTATTATGTTTCCTTTTTGTAAAGTATTGTGGACTGGGGATGAGAATGGCCCCTTTTGAGTAGAAGAACTGATTTAGATTTGTAATGACAACACAAACTGAGAGGATATTAGTGTTTGTTCTTGCAATACTTTGGTCCTTTACAAGTATCCAGTTAAAAGGTGGTGGTTGGACAATCTTCTTCTTCTGTGTTTTTTGTTTTTTTTTGGGTGTGGACTTTGCAATACCATTTTTCAATGAGATTTCTCGTAACAGTACCCAAAAGTTTAGGCGAACTAACAAATATATATGAATCTCCAGGGAAATAATGCAACCTAAGTGCTAATTGCAAAGATATGATACAAGAGTTTGATCTCTGTTTTATCCACCACATTCATAGGGAACATAATTTTGTTGCAGATATTTTGGTAAAAGATAATATCAACTTCTCTAGAGAGGAATAATTATCTAGGATCAATCTCCCCATCATATAGTTTAGACACTCCTTGATGATGTTGCTGGTAATGGCCATGCTAGAGTTGTAGGCTCTAATTTTCTGTTCTCTAGTTAGCTTCTCTCTTTGTTAGGCCATTTTGGGTCTCCTTGTAACAAAAAATAAATAAATAATGCACCTAAATTACCCAACATAAAAAATAAAGAGTAACCTAGTTACCTAGCCCAACAAACTGATCTAACACCAAAAGTTCAGCATATGCCCTGACTTTGACCAAAAAAACAAACAAAGAAAAGCCCTCTGAGATTGGATCTGGTGACAACAATATGACAGTTGAAAAATCCGAAGCATTCTAGTGAAAATACAATATATGGTCAAGTAGTATCAGCATATTTAGGATGTGAAGACTAATAAGTGTCATGTTACCAAGCTTGGAAGCCGCCTTGATATCACATATTGAACAAATTAAGGAGCTGTAAATAGTAAAAGATCTTGCTGGTATGATTTTTCGTTAGCCCTTCTCTTTCGGCAATTCTTTAGATTATAACCTCTGAAATGTGAGTTGTTTTCTCCACAAAATTAACAATTGCCATGCCTGTATCTCCTGCGTACTCTCTTTTGATCTTTCTATCTTCACCAAACCCCTTGTCAAGCCATTTCCCATCAATTTCCCATTATCATAGGACTCCCATTGATCAAATCCATATAACACATTTGCCAATTAGAGGGCAAGTTGTGAGTTTTCAATCCTCTCATTCTCTCAAAGCTTTCGTGTTGATAAGGTAATCAATATGAAGTTTGTTCTTATGTTATTTGTTCATCAAAGATTTTATCCCCAAAAGTTGTGCGTATTTTGTTGATATGAAGGTGCATTTGATATGAAGGTGGCAAGAAATATATGATTATTGAATGTTACCCCCAAATCCAATACATTTATACAGATCTCTCATTCTCATGTTTGTTATTCTAACCTGATCAAGATTCTAGTTTCTTCCATCATTGATCCTCGTCGGGAAATTGACCGGCGTGACCGCATTACAAGTTCTTATACATTTTTTCGATCAAATCCTTTTTTTAAAAAGCCACTGCATATTATTTGGGAAACAAATTTGGTGACAATAGCATCTGCAAAGATGCAGGCTTTTAGTCGTTCTATGCGGGGTCATTCGGTACATGAGCCTCCCCCATTAGCAGAGAAGCTCACCGAAGACCCCGTGACATCAAAAACCGCACAAAGCACGGTGACATGCGTCTACCTTGCCAACATTGCAATGAATTGGCGGAAGGTCACCGTCATTTGGTGCAAGAATCTCATGAACCATTCCCTAAGCATAAGGATTGATAGTCTAGAAGGCGATTTTCATATAACTTGCAAAATCGACCTCAAGCCGTGGCATTTTTGGAGCAAAAAAGGGTACAAGTCATTCGAGGTTGAAGGGAATCATGTTGAAGTCTATTGGGACCTTCGATCTGCTAAATTCGTAGGAGGTCCAGAACCGAATCAGGACTTCTACGTTGCCCTTGTTTGCGATGAAGAAGTTGTGTTACTCTTGGGAGACATGAAGAAAAAGGCTTACAAGAGAACCAAATCAAGGCCATCAATGGTTGAGGCCGTTATGTACTACAAAAAAGAAAACGTGTTTGCCAAGAAAAGCTTTGCCACTAGGGTGAGATTCGACGAAAAGAGGAAAGAGCATGACATTGTTGTGGAGAGCTCAACTTCCGGGCTCAAAGACCCCGAAATGTGGATCAGCATAGACGGGATTGTGTTGGTTCATGTCAAGAATTTGCAATGGAAATTCAGAGGGAACCAGACTGTGATGGTGAACATGTTACCTGTCCAGGTTTTTTGGGATGTTCATGATTGGCTTTTCAGTAATCCAGGAACAGGACATGGTCTGTTTATTTTCAAGCCCGGGGCACCTGATTCGGAGAGCGATTACGACAGAGAAGGAGGCGAGTTCTGTGGAGACAGTGACAATAGCATTAGCAGTGCCTATTATTCAACTCAGAGTCTTAACACAACAGCTTCTGACTTCTGCTTGTTTCTTCATGCTTATAAGCTTGAATGAGGGGGCTAGCTTCTTGCATATGATGCATTCTCACAGGTTTTTTTTCTTTTGGAATAGCTAGCAACATTAAGATAACATACAATGGGTTTAACTTTTGTAAATTGTAAGTTAGCATCATTCATGTATCTGTTCCATTTAATACAAGTATACTGTAAATTATTAATGTATTTCAATGACTGATGTGACCCATGCTTAATACATCTCCTTCAAGTTTCTTTTGAAAAGGTCAAAAATCCTATGTTGCCCTTGCTTAATACACCTCCATACTTCAACAGTTCAACAATCAACCTAACCTCCATCCACCTCCGCCGGTCACCTCACATTCGCCTCGGCCACCTCGGTGACTCCACATATTCCTAACAATCAGATAATATAGTGACTACATACAAAATTCTTGACATTTATGTAAGATAGTGATATAGATAGGCCGAGATGACATGGAGAGAGATATGATACATAGAGACTTAAAAGAAGAGAAAACGTCATTGTTTAAGCGATGAACTCAGTTCATGTTGCCCTTTTTTGTCAATTCAATTGTGAGTATAATGGAAAACTTGTAAATACTAAGGATTTGTTTGAGATTGTTTCAAACTTTTCAAGTTTAGCAAAAAACACTTTTAGTTTAGGAAACACTTGTCAGTTGCTTCTCAAAACCATTTTCAAGTGCTCTTGAATCTCCAAAAAGTAGTCTCAAACAAGTCCTCAGAGAGCCATACTAAGAATGATATAAGTAGTAATACAAGTTGTAGATTGAGACGTGTGAATAGAATTCTCATATTCTTTTTCTTCTTCTTTTTATCACATCAACAACTCACAATTATAACAATTAGTTTTTTGTGAGTTGAATTGATCACGACCTCCCATTTATGAAGGGGAGACTTATGTCATTACACCAAATGAACATATTTCTCATCTTCTAATCAGAATATTCAACCATAATAAATCTCCTAAAGAAATAAAAAGTAATGCTAGATGAACCACATTTTAAGGTACCAACTGCATCCCACATTATGTGACAGCTGATGTAGCAGAAAGTCTAACTTATCACAGAATCTCATTAAATAACGTGACTGTGCCACATCAGCTACTAGATATGGTGAAATACAGGTGATACCCAAAAAAGAGGTTAATCTAGCATTATTCAAAACAAAAAAAATTAGCAAAAGAAAAAATGCATAATAATAAGAATAAAATAGGAAGGATTAATGAAAAAGAAAATAAAATGGACCGGTATATAAATAGAGATGAACCGCCGCGTTTGGTTTGAAGGAAGAGCAGAGAGAGAAAGGAAATGGAGGTAGGTCCAAAGGTAGTGCTTCTGTTGAGAGACCCAGAGGGCTTCGGCCAAGCCATCTCCGACGCATTCCACCCTAACCCAACTGCTTCCGTCACGTAAGCTCTCTTCTTCTCCAAGCTTCAATTCTAATTCTAATTTCTGTATGAATCACTCAATTTAGGGTTTGTAATCTTGTTGCAGAGAGGAAAGCTTCGAGCTTTCGCTGGAGCGCTATGGGATCCGAAATTGCAAAGCTTCTGGAAAAGTTCGTCACTTTCTTGATCAGCACGGTCAATATGAGGTTTCTTTCTTGTAATCCCTATTTTTATTTCAGTCAAATTAGGGTTTCAAATTGATGTTCTTGTATGTGTTTGTGTATTTTTTATGTTGGGTTTTAGGCATTGAGAAATGGGGTCGTGCAGTTTTTCAGAGAATGTGTTGTAGTGAGCATGGGGGAAGAGAAATTAGCCAATTTGGGTTAGAATGTATCTGTTTCGGAATGATGAAAACCCTTTAGCATATGAAATCTATTTTGATTTTACAAGTAAGAATGCTCTGTAAGATGTAGAGGGCTTCAATTGCCGGCATTGTTTTTCAAAGAAAGCATATATGTTCCATATATTAAGCTCCAAGAGGTAGGAACCCAGTAGTGACTGTCTGCAAATCTTGTTCCCTTCTTATCTGATATTTCAGAAGTAAGTCCTGCCATAACTACAGGGGCAGGTACCTTATTGTTGATTGATTATTACAGTATCTGATAAAGTTTATAGTTTTGCCACTATCTATGAAGGTTTAGTTGTTAATCTGTGAGCTAAGTGCTCTTAGCCTCTAATGCTGACACCATGATGAAATTTGTTGGTTTGTCACTCTTTTCAAAAGATTAACCTCTTAGGTCGGAGTTGAACAACTATCTATATTCTTATGTATCTTAGCGATTACAGATTTTAGAGAACATTTATTATAACTTTTTCTGTAATTCTTTGTTTTCAGGTGTCAGTGTTGCTTATGGAATATTATGAATCACCGATACTAGCATGTGCTTTTAATGAAGTTCTGGCTCAACTAGCAGGACAAAAATCATCCTCAATGCCCACCATTGTTGCCCCCTTTTTCGTTGCATCATCCAAGCTTAAATGGGACAGTAAATCTGCAACAAAGTTTGACAGCAAAGGTTCACTTTATGGTATACAGATAGGTCCAGAAACAGACATAAGCAAGGCCATCATTGCCAGAACCCAGAAAGCACCACCGTCATTACAGATTCATCATGAACCTCTAGCCTGCCTTCTTCAGTTGGTCCGTGTCCTGAATTTGCCAACTCTTGTTCTTATAGGGCAAAGGGGTCAGCGAATTTCTGATAAAGAAGAGCTTGAGGTAACCATTTTTTGATTTACTTTTTAGCTAATGCAACTCTCAAATTCAGTTCACTTCAAAATTGTGGTGTGATATGGGAAAATTCAAGTTATATTTAGAGGCCATGATAGAATATTATCTTTCTTTCCATGAACTTGCTTGAGTTATATGCCAAGTATTTGTTAAGTTCTGTTGTGCACAGTAAATGGCTTTTAGTCTTGTTCATCCTCTGTTCTTTTTTCTGGTTCTGTTCTACATTTTATAGACCAAATTTTCTGGATTGATCTTTATCATCTAATTCTATGTGGTCCCTTGTCCAGATACTTTATGAAATTGGGGAACTTTTGGCAAACACTTGTAAGGTAAACTTCTCAAGAGGCAAAATCACATGGAAGCCAACTAAAAAATCGAAGGATGAACAGGAGCCATGGCGTGCATTGTATGGTTAATTCGGAGTCATTTGTGTCACTTACGGCTTGAACCATTGAGTGGACAATGACTTTATGCAGATTCTCAGTTTGTGAACTGAGCATGGAGATAATGAAAAATGCTTTTTGCCATAATCTACTTTTGGCTTTTCTTTTTGTTATTTCGTCCCTTTGGTTTGGTTAGTGAAGTCCACTGTCTTAGAAATAGGGGTTGCACTGAGGTAACTAAATCGGTAACAATTGTAGCTTTTTGTGGCCAAAGCTGATTCTACAATCATTCTGATATAAAGTAGCGTCACCTTGTCTATATCCTGTAGTCTTTTTAACATTGGTCTGGTCATGAACGCCCTTTTTCTGTGTTTAGAGTTGGGGGAACTGCAATTGGTTGGTTTTGCATGATATCTTGTCACTACAGTCTACAGCTACAACTTTTTAGTCTGAAATGATTTACCTCCCTTTTCCTCTATTTTCCTACTTGCATTGCACTATCATCTGAATTATTCCTTGACAAAAGGATCATACAAGAACTGATGTGATACAATCATTCCATGCATAAAAACTTTTCATAAATTGATTGGTTTCCTTTTTGATGAAAGTTGATATTATCTGGAGGCTTCTGTCCGGCCCTGAATTGTGTATTTCTGGTATTTATGTAGCTCATATTGCTCACATGTGAGAACGATTATCAACCGTTGAACATGCCCGTCAACCACTCTTATAGTAATGATTGAAAAAAAATTTGATGAAAAGAAATTGATCAATAAATCACATTCATATGTATAATTATAATTGAATGCAACATTTGAGAGCTACATCAACGGATGAAAATCGTTGACGCATCTAACGCCAAACTGACCCGATCATCTTCGCATATTCAACATATTTCTCATCATGAGAGATTTTACTGGAATCGTACATGATATGATTAATAATTGTCCTAGAGTCCTAAACTTGGAGTATCCTCTGTCTTCTTGTCACGCAAGGACTGGCCTCCCCTAAATTTATATTATAAACTCTAGAAGAATATGCTTCAATATAGAAAAAGGAAAGAAAGAAACAAGCGACGGAGTTAAAGCAAAGTCATGACTTTGTTACACAAAATCTAAGACAACACCGCACATGCCACATGTCACACGTGACCAATCCAACCCACCTCTCCCCTCTTGACGTGAAATGCCATCCACTTACTAAACCACTCGGGATTTGCGATATCATTTTTTGGCTCTCCTTCCACTCCGTTTTATTATTTCTATTAATTACTTGGCTAATCACTTTTCATTACCAAATTGTCCAAAATACCCCTCCTCTCTACCGTTCACGTTCGAATCGCACTTTCACCTCCCGAGGGCAGTCGTTGTCCAAAACTCCCTATCATAGCCTGAGATATTTGCCACTTTCCTCCCACACTCAAAACAAACACTCCTCTCTCCCACTCTGCAAAAATACTTGTTCTACGTTCCTCCTCCAATGGCTTCCTCATCAACAATGGCAGCGAACGGGGTTCTCACTCTCCGGTCATCCACGTATGCCAATGCTTCGAATCAAACCCAGAAGACGAATCCGGCCTCCGCGCCGAGAGGGCTCTCGTTCAGCGGCTCTCATCTCTCCGGGGCCAAAATCCCGACGACGTCTTTGAGGACTTCCCCCAACAACACTCAAAGGGCGCCATTGGTTGTGTCTCCCAAGGCCGTTTCGGATTCCAAGAACTCCCAGACGTGTCTTGATCCCGATGCGAGCAGAGTGAGTAGTTTGTTGTTCATTTCTCTGTTTTTTCATTGGCGAAATGCCTTGTTTTTGATTGAATGTTTTCTTGTTGTGATTTTGTGTAGAGTGTGTTGGGGATTATACTGGGAGGTGGAGCCGGGACGAGGCTTTACCCGTTGACAAAGAAGCGTGCGAAGCCTGCTGTTCCATTGGGAGCGAATTACAGGCTGATTGATATTCCCGTCAGCAATTGCCTCAACAGCAACGTTTCCAAGATCTACGTCCTCACACAGTTCAATTCCGCTTCTCTTAATCGCCATCTGTCTCGGGCTTACGCCAGCAACATGGGAGGGTACAAAAATGAAGGCTTTGTTGAAGTGCTTGCGGCGCAGCAGAGTCCCGAGAATCCCAATTGGTTCCAGGTGATTGTATTGATTGTGTTTTGATTTTACGCTGTCGGCGATTTGGTTTTGATTGTTGTTTTGAGTTGTGATTGGTTTGTTTTTGTGGTTTACAGGGTACTGCAGATGCTGTGAGGCAGTATTTGTGGTTGTTTGAAGAACACAATGTGTTGGAGTTTTTGGTTCTTGCCGGGGACCATTTGTATCGGATGGACTATGAGAAGTTCATTCAGGCTCATAGAGAAACTGATGCAGATATCACTGTGGCTGCTCTCCCCATGGATGAGAAGCGTGCTACTGCCTTCGGTTTGATGAAGATTGATGATGAGGGTCGCATTATTGAGTTTGCTGAGAAGCCTAAAGGGGAGCAACTCAAAGCTATGAAGGTAAAACACCCACTTGCAGATTGTTTACATTTAATTACGCATTAATTATTTGTTTATTTGTGAGCAGGATCCCATGTGGTTTTGGCCGTGTCATTGATAGCAAAATATCTTGTTTTTGTTTTTGTTTTTATTGTAGGTAGATACAACCATATTGGGTCTTGATGATGAGAGAGCTAAAGAGATGCCTTACATCGCCAGTATGGGTATATATGTTGTGAGCAAAAATGTGATGTTAGATCTGCTTCGAGAGAAGTTTCCTGGAGCAAATGATTTTGGGAGTGAAGTCATTCCTGGTGCAACCTCCATTGGGTTGAGGGTAAGTTTTTGTTTCACAGATATTTGTTTTGTAATTCCTACCTTCCTATCAATTACAATAGCTTTCAGTTACCATAGAAAGAGTCTAATATGACTTGGTTTCATATATCTCTGTTTCTAGTTTACCAAATAATAAAATGCCTTTCTTTCTATTGAAGCATTAGTGCACTGATTCACTATGGCTTATTAAAGGTTTCCCAGTGTTGCCATAATTTTTTTCGTGCTTCTTGATCTATAGAATTCCAGCCCTCTCAGATTACTAATTGTTTTGATGGTGACAGGTTCAAGCTTATCTGTATGATGGCTACTGGGAAGACATTGGTACCATTGAGGCTTTCTATAATGCTAATCTGGGGATAACTAAAAAGCCAATTCCAGATTTCAGGTACCTTTTACCAAGTTCTGCCTTCTTATTTCTAACAATTTAATCTTGGTTTTATATGCCTGCCTAATTCTGAACTTCACATTGTAGCTTCTACGATCGTTCATCCCCGATCTACACCCAACCTCGGTATTTGCCCCCATCCAAAATGCTTGATGCTGATGTCACAGATAGTGTTATTGGCGAAGGTTGTGTGATAAAGGTAAGTTCTTGGTTGCAAAAGTCAGCATTTTGCTAACTTGTATGTCAATGTAATTGGCCCTTGTTCTCTTTCATGTCAAAGAAATCCACATCTATATCCTATCATTAAGAATGTGATGCAGATCAATACATTATTCCAGCTATGCTAATTTAACACACCTCTTTTTATGTTTTGCTTAATGCAGAACTGTAAAATTCACCATTCTGTCGTTGGGCTTCGTTCTTGCATATCAGAAGGTGCTGTTATTGAAGACACATTACTGATGGGGGCAGACTACTATGAGGTAAAACCTGTTGTAGATGTAATGTGTAACCCACTCCATTTAAGTAGAATGCATGATTAAAAAGAAGAAACATCATATGTCTTTTACAAATGAGTGGAATTTCCTTAGAAATCTGGGGATTTCCACAGCTTAACATATATGTGGGTTGAATGGATAACTGATGCATTAATTATGACTGGCCAGACGGATGCTGACAGGAGGTTTCTGGCTGGAAGAGGCAGTGTTCCAATTGGTATCGGAAAGAATTCTCACATTAAGAGAGCTATAATTGACAAGAATGCTCGAATTGGGGACAATGTGAAGGTTAGAATTATTAATTAATCTTGAGTCTCAGTTTTGCTCGTACATCTTTCCAAAATGGAATAGAAAATCCATCAAGAGCTTATGCCTTCTTGGTGATGCTTTTTCAGTCATCAAAGTTTAATGCTCACAAAGAAATATAACGAAATGAGAGTTATCACTGAGAAACATTAAAAAAGAAGAAGGGAATTTGCTGCAAATTAGTGTCTATTTGAAACCCTAAACCCAAAAAATAATCCTGTTCTAGCATCCTATTTCCAGCTTATTACTTTGTATGCAATGCATGTAAGACATTCGTGTTGAGTTTTTCCCTTGAGATTTTGACTTCGTTCTTTGTCTTTGCCGCCGCTTAGACGTTATGCATTCTCTCTTACTGAAATTGTATATTGACAATGTAAATTACAGATTGTCAACAGTGACAGTGTGCAAGAAGCTGCAAGAGAAACAGATGGATATTTCATCAAAAGCGGGATTGTCACAGTGATCAAGGATGCCTTGATTCCTAGTGGAACTGTAATCTGAGCTCCGCTTTTCCACCTGTTTAAATTTTGCTGACCACGAAGGCTCTTCTTTACCACCACGCTGATAGAACAATGATGCTCTCTGCAGCCAAAGCAAACTTAGCAAGTCTACTTTGAGGGTTCTGTCTTCTGATCATGCAATGTATATTTCAGGGTACTACAATGTAATTAGAGGAAGAGACCTCAAATATTTGCTCTTGTAGATGTTCTATTTCTATCTGAAATAAAGTGTCATTATTTAATATGAGAACTCAAGCAGCTGTACCATGCTTTATTGATTCCCTCTTTGCTAATCATCTTGTGCCTTCATAAGGGGTTCACTTCGAGTTGGCTGGGTTTACATTAGAATTTTGGTTGGTAAATAACAATCATATGGCAATTTAAAAGTGCTGAAATGTGCCAACAAGGAAAGTGAATTCAGAGGTTGCCTTCTATTGGAAAAATTAAAATTCTGTATAGCAAAAGAAAAACTGACACCATACTTTCTCTTGATCTAACAACCATGTCCGTATTTACTAAATTTGACCCACAACAATAAGCTGTTCCCACATATAGCATCCTTTTTACAAACTCCAGAAATGGTGCGCAGGCTGAAGCTCCTTCCTCTATGAAGTTTCTATAGCTTCATAACAATGCTTGCCTCCTGAACAATGAGGAATAGTGTTATAGACTACTACCATCTCAAAATTAGAAATAACAAAGACAAAGGTCAGCATGATGCAAGATACTAAAAATGACAAACTACTATCACTTTTCTTCCACTTTTTTTTTTCGACATATTGTGCCACAGTACATTAAATATGCTTCCAGTTGATTTTTTCAGTGACAGCAGACTTGAAACCAAAATTTGAATAGCTCCACAGACAGCTATTCATATTGCAAAAGAATTGGACAAGACAAGGAAACAGGCTCAGCTTGTGCTTGTGACTTTATTCAGTCATTACATATAAAAATTTCTGATATATATCAATCTTAATGCAGGGCTCTCTTAAACTCGGGCGATTTACATGATCAATCCTAGCTATCAATCAATGGAAAGTGAATGGTTCAGGCATTCATAATTCAATTTAAGTGAAGCAGTAGATGCAGATTAACTCCAATACACCACTTCCCAAATTCCTAATATCAGTATCAAAATGTTTTCTTTTTCTTTTCCACTCCCAACAACCTATCCTCTGAAGATAATTCTAACTCAGTTAAAATGCAAAGCTTTTGACTTGCTCCTATGACATACATTAAGGGTTGCTTTTCTCTCCCAAACTCTCTTGCAGATTATCAGAAAGATGTTAGATTTTAATACCACTTGTTACAAGGTTTAACACCTCACATGTCACAAAGAGCATATCATAGAAAAACATGCTGCTCAATATCCTTTAGCGCCATTAGGCAATAAGCACTTAAGTTATTTTATTTCCAGCACACAACTGTACATGATATCATCACGATGGTTGTTAGGCAAGAAAGTTCATGTTCAGTTATCCAATTGGCAAACAAACGTATTTGAGCATATAGTTCAAAGTTCAAACAGAGAGACTAGCTACAATATTCTCAGCTATATTAAAGTTTTCCTATATAATAGTCAAAACTTAAAACTTTACATAAATATTAATGCATAGGTTCACTGACATAGTTTCTTTTAAAGACCACAGAATAAATAACGCGTTACCGAAATTACCTTTTCACTTGGAGTCCAAGTGATCAAGTTTGTTTTTTTTAGCTGCTTCTCTGCTTAGGAGCTTCCATTTATCCTTGAGATTATCTGGAGTCCGAGTCTCGTGGAAAACAGCCTTACCAAGTTCCAAAATTTTCCTCCAGGGAAGATTTTTGTTTACTTGGGCTGAAAATAGTCGTACTCCATCCTGGAGCATAAGAATATCAAGTTAGATTCCAACTACTGGACCAAATCAGAAAGAGACACTGTCCCTAGTCTACCCAGATCTAAGCTGAATTTCAGACATGTAGCATTAACCATTCCCTGACCAGCAATATCTTTAACTTTGTTATGACCTGTCCAGGCAAATCTTCTGAAAGAACAAAATCCGAGAACTTTCCAAAATTGGAATTAAAAAAGAGAACGTAGCATATGTGACTGATAACTACAGGATAAATATAATATGAAGATTTAAAAACTCCCGGTGATTCATATTACTTCTATTGATATGCTTCTTAAGTTTTTGAATTTTTTTCCCCTATCAATAGAAAGTCCATTAAGATACCGATTAATAACCCACCCTATGCCACACTTTTAACATTGAAACCACAAAAAACATAAGGTGGTTGAGAGTTGTGGTTTGCTCTACATTGCATAAAGTGCATGCCATGAACTACATGACATGTCAATATTTCCAGCATCTGAAAAAAAAAAAAATGTTTCTCATAATACATTTTTCCTTCTTAAGAGACAACAGATATAAGTTTCTAACTGAACCCAAAAGAAAAGGGGATTTAATGAGTTATATAAGTGGAATGGTTCATGCATCAATGGTACTCTTGGCATGGGTTTAGGCAGGCTCAACTGATACTATTTCAAAAGATGACATCTATTCCAGAGAGGCAGGAAGGCTGTGATCACAAACATATACCTTTAGCATTTTCAACTCTTCAGCTGTCCACTTAATTTTCCTCCGCTTGGCATTATGAAATAACAATTCTTCACTGCATATAAGGAGACATAATTGATTTTCAACTGGTAATTCTATGGGATTTTAAATGACTGTAAGAACTATTTGCATTAACATAGGAAACATATAAAACTTAATATTTAGACTAAAAATGAATAAATAGAACTGATAATATAACTCATGATCACCTTCCAGATTCCAGAACTTTTATCGGTTCAGTGGAGGAGGTAGTAGTTTTCTCATTTTGGTTCGAGTCTGGATCTTTTCTTGACTTGGAGAAGGCGGTAGTAGCTTTCTCATTTTGGTTTGGCTCTGGAATTTCTCTTGACTCAGAGGACAAGGAGGTGGTAGCTTTCTCATTTTGGTTTGATTCTGGAACTTTTCTTGACTCAAAGCAGGATGTAGTAACTTTCTCATTTTGGTTCGACTCTGGACTTTTTCTGGACTTGGAGGAGGTAGTAGCTTTCTGATTTGGGTTTGACTCTGGAATGTCTCTTGACTTGGAGGAGATAGTACCTTCCACATTTTGGTCTGATTCTGAAACTTTTCTAGACTCAGAGGAATAGGAGGTAGCGTCTTTCTCACTTTGCTTCTCGGCATCCTCCTCTACAGCATCAGTTTGGCAAGAAGATGATTTTGTTGATGGAGAAGGCACTATCCTTACTGGAACGGCATACGGAAGCTGCACTATCTTTTGAGCTCTTTGTTTATAACGCCTCTTACGCAATAGAGGAGAACCACTCTGGAAATCACCAGATTCAGGCACAACAGTGTCATCTGCAGGCACCTCCATTGCCTCTGGTCGCATCAGTTCTTCTCCCGGACTTTTGCCTTCATTCTCCTCATTCCCCCTTATACTATCCCCATCTCCTCGGTCAATTCCATCAACTGCATCATCTTCATTTCTCTTATCAAACTCACGCCTCTCCGACACACATTGTTGGTCCGAATTTCCCTTACTCACATCCTCATCCATTTCCCCGTGTCCATTTTCTTCTACTTCCAAAGACCGATCCTCAGTTTCGCCACCATCCATCCCTCTGCCTACTGTCACCTCATCCCGAACCGCCCCAATGCCTGCTGATGTGCCTTCACCTCCACCATTGCCACTACTCCCCTCTCCATCATTCACCGCAAAATTAACCCTACCGCTATCGATAAACATGGACAGAATCTCCTTAGCTTGCATTGCCTTCCTCCTCAGCTTCTCTTCCCGCACCAACGCTCTCTTGTAAGCACAGTAAGGGCAGTAGAACCTTCCCTTCTCATCAATTTCAGGCTTACAACACATACACTCCTCGTGAACAGAAATCGGGCACCCAATCACACTACAAACTAGCAATTTTCCACTAGCACAATCGCCGCTACACCTAAGGCATTTCTCTACCACTAAGCTATCTAATTCCATGGAGTCTTCTTCATCTAACATTGCTTCTCTATTTGAATTAGGGCTCATTTTCTTCGTCGTCGTCGTCGGCTTTATCGTCCAAGCAATATGCGACGGGAATAGAAGGATTCGAATTTGAATTTGAATTTGAATTACGAGTGAGAAATGTGAGATTAGGAGGAAGTTAGGAGTTACTGACTGACCTGAGTGGAAGAGGTTGAGGCGGTGGTTATGGAAATTTGCAGAGGCTTTCTTCCATCGTCTCCGACGCTTCTGTTGCTATCTCTAATGAACCGCGCCTCACCGCTAATGATCTTTACCGACGGGGAAGTAATACGACATCGTGTGGCCGGTTTAGGAAACCACTGTGTATGGGCTTGCAGGTTCTGGACTTCATGCTGGATTAGTGGATTGGCCCAAAGATGAAATCTGGATATAATTCATAAAAATAAATAGATTTTTTTTTAAATAAAAAATAAATAGATTATAAATTGAGAGATTTACTGAGATCTCATTGGTTTAAGACTCTAAGTAGTATATCTATCTGAGTCACTGAGTGACAATAATGTTCATTACCATTGGATGTAAATTTAAGGGTATATTAAATTATTTTTAAGTTGAGATATTTTATTTTTCACTGTTGGGTTTACATTATAGTGATTGAATATAATTTCTTTGATCAGTTACTGACCAGGTGAACACCACTGATCAGAGTGAAATTCCGTGTTCAATTTTTTTTTTTTTTCTTATCAAGGTGAGGTAGCAAGTCACTTCGGTTACGTTAGCGAGTTAGTAATACACCCACCCAACCAATTTCGGACAGACTCTATGAGGATATTCCAACAAAGCCATGCTAGCTAATCCCCTGTTGTAGGTGCACGAACCCAAACGCCCCTAAAACCTGCTAGCCACAAATTAGTGGGAGTTGAAATTCAAACACTAGACACCTAGTGTAGCGTGATTCAAATTTTTTATTTATTTATATAAAAAATACAATCAAGAGATGAGATGGAGATGTTTAAGGAAATAAAATAGGTTTGAAAGAAAAAATAAAATTGTCAAACAATGAAAGAAATTGGTTATGAGTCAAGCTACAAGAACAAAAATGTGGACGCATACAATCATACAACAAAAGGTGATGTTGGTTCATCCATTTATGCTAAACCTTTAGCTTTTAAGGGAGACATCTCTGTTAAATATTTAAATGATCGAATATTAATTATTAGCCAAACCGAAGAGGATACTGGATACATGAATGAACGCTTTTAATACATCAAATAGAGGCATATACATTGCCTTTTGTTATTATGAATCTATGAAAAGAACTCAACATAAGTTTTATCTCTGTGTATGAGAAATTACACACTTTTGTAACTAATTGGAGTAACTAATGAAAAAAAAAAAGCGCGGGGACGGTCGTTGGCAACTACGTAAATCACACCCAACGTGTTTTGTCGAATGTAAACGGAAAGGTTCACTCGACCATTAGAAAAGCATTGAATTAATGAAAGAAAGCAATGTGCTTCGCATGTCTGAAAATAGGAATAGATCGACGCAATGCGTTTGTGAAATCGTTAGGGCGATAATGGCGGGGTCTTCGAGTGGCTGGGGATCCAACCCATTCACTATGTTTGTTTTTCACACTGTTTTTAATTTTCCCCATTTATCAAAAAACCACTTGATAACTACCTTCTTCTAACCAACCCTCCATTGTTTATTTAGCTTGGGAGGGATTTCAGATCCTGTTTATCCACACAAACATCAAACTCTTTCTCTTCTGTTTTGGTTCAGTTTTGGACAATCTGCTGGTGTAACCCAAACCAAACCCCACAAAAACTCTTATTGGGTTACATGCACGTATATTGTACATATATATACTCCATTGATTGCCTAAGGTTAGTTCATGTTCTTGTTAGATTCATTGGGGTTGATAATCATGCTGTTATCCAAAGTTTGATCTGGGTTTTATTAATATCAGGTGAAGAACATACTTTTGGGTTGACAGATTGATGCAGCTATCCAATTTTTCATCTGGGATTTGTAGAATCAGGTAAAGAATGTATACTGTTGTTGAGAAATTCATGCTGTTGTCCAATTTTCATCTGGGTTGTGTTAGAATCAGGTAGAGAATTTACATTGGGGTGGAGAAATTCATTTTGTTTCCAATCTGTATGGGTTTTATTAGAAACAGGCAAAGGGAACATATGTATGTATCGTCCATTTGGTAGGCTATAAAAAATGTATCAAGTCCTTGGAATCCAATTCTTGATTTGTGCCATGATATATGTAGTATGTGTTGATTGTGGATGACTGTGATGAAACAGTAATGCCCGTGTTTGGAGATGGAAGTCTTGTTGATTTATTGGCATAGCTTTGTGTTACCACCCCATGGAAATTGACAAAGTTAAGGATCCAGCCACAGTTAAATTACATTCGCAAGTTGAGGTCAGGTTCTTATTCATCATTAGAGCTAGGCATTGGCTATTGGTAGTGAGAATTTATGATTTACAAAGATTTTGGTTCTTCAGATGGGATCGATGGAGCTCAAGTCGATATTGGGATATGATGATCAGGGCTTAGTTGCTGCTCCGGAGAAAAAATCTTCGGATGAGGCTCCCCTCAAAGTTCTATATTCTAGTGGTTCAGGAAGCTTTAATCGCAAGGTCATGAGGAATACTGTGGTTCATAGCATCAGAACTGTAGTTTTCTCTTCAAGACTTAACTTGCTCATGCCTTTTGGCCCATTAGCAATCTTAGTTCAGACTTTGACTGGCCATCATGTGAGTTGCCTAAATCTGTTTCTGGGTATATATGTTTTGGATTATATGTTTGTATATGTATTAATTAAGTGCATGCCAGGGCTGGGTCTTCCTTCTAAGCTTGTTGGGCATCATACCTTTGGCCGAGCGGTTAGGATATGCTACAGAGTATGACTTCTTCCATTCTCTTCTTTATTTCTATATTTCACAAGAAAATGTTCAGGACTTCCTTCAGAAAATAGGACTGGGCTGTGTGAGTGCTGATTATAGGTCCAAAAATCTAATTCAGAAGGGAATCATCAACAGCCTTAAATTTTTCAGTTAGCTTCAGCATTTGAGTAACAATATTATTTATAGTATTGTAGCCTGACATACTAACCTTGAAATCTGTGTGCAATAATGAGTATCTAATACAGTTTGGCTGGTTTTAATGCAGGCAGCTGGCTTGCTACACAGGACCTACAGGTAATTGTGTAGCTATCCTCTATATTACTGTTTTATTTTCCCCTTCACGCCATCTTTGCGTTCTATGAAAGCTTAAAGTTTGGAGTCAACTGGTTAATCCACATTCCTTAAGTATTCATAAAACTTTTAAGCTTCATTCTCAACCCTGTAAAAATTGAACTGGGTATGAAGAACAAAATTTTTGTGATTCTTGTAGCAACATATAACCAAGTGCTCATCCGGCCAATACCCTATCTGGATCACATGTGTTGTTTCTCGATTTGCATATTGGTAAAAGCAATTGACATAATGTAATTTAAAATCTGTTAAAAATTTTCTTAGGATTTTGCTATGCATTAAAAACCCTAACTCAAATAAAGAAAAAAAAAATCCCCAACTCAATATGGAAAATGTGAAATCCTACGAAGAAAACAGAAATCATTATGCAGAGTTGAAGTAATGTATGATTGTTAGTATGGTTTTAACATTTCCTTAATTTCAATAATAGTTAGAAATGGATGATTTTCAGCCATTTGATAGCACTAACTTTAGAATTAGCAGCCTTTTTTTTTTATCTGAAAATTTAAACCCATGGCTCTGATTATGTCTTCCTGAAATTTTGCAGTTGGAGGCCTTCTAAATGCCACTTTTGGAAATGCCACAGAATTGATAATCTCAATATATGCTTTGCGAAATGGCATGATTCGCGTTGTTCAACAATCTTTACTGGGCTCAATATTGTCAAACATGTTGCTAGTACTTGGATGTGCATTCTTTGCTGGTGGACTCGTGTTTTCTAAGAGGCCACAAGTGTTCAACAAGGTATGTTCTTGTTTACGGACAAGTGTGGTTAATCTTTGAGAAAAGGGAATTGTGCTTAGTTGGTCTTATTTTCTATTCTGTTTTCTTTATCTTCTATACCTTTTTGTGACCTAAAACCCACAGTTTTCTATATTCCCAGCCAACTGCTGCTGTGAACTCGGGATTGCTGTTGATGGCAGTAATGGGTCTTCTCCTTCCAGCTTTACTTCACACTACTCACACAGAGTTGCACTTTGGGAAGTCTGCACTAGCCCTTTCAAGGTTTACTAGCTGCATTATGCTTGTGGCATATGCTTCCTATCTGTTTTTTCAGCTGAAGAGCCAGCGGAGTCTATATGTCCCAGTTGACGAGGTTGGTTCCAAAGGGAAACATTTATTTATTTAATTCTTTCTTTTTGGGATCCGCCGATGAAGGACCTTATATACTACATTACTAATTTCTACACTTTATATATTCTACTGTGGGATGAAATTGGATATGGACAAAGCATAACCATTGGAAATTCCATAAAATTCATCTTCTCCTCATTGCAAATGCTTTAGAGAATGTATTGTTTTTGGATACAGAATGACTCTTGCTGGTATGATTTGCTTGAGCAACTTTTAACTCATTCTTCCAGTGAACCATACCATATGAGAATAAATGCCTTTCTCTTTTTTTGGGTCTCATAATGAATATGTTATTGGCTCAACGTAAGTGAGGTTTGGTTTTATGCTCACTGGCAGTGGCAGAAGAATGATAAGCAATGAAATAATTAAAATGGCTGTTCTGCTCTCTCCAAACATTTGTGCAATGTCTCCTTCATGTGTTCTGATATCATGTAAAATTTGGTATAAAAGCAGGGGGAGGAGATTCACAGTGACGCCAGTGATGATGATGACGAGGTTCCTGAAATCTCTAAGTGGGAATCCATAATTTGGCTCACTATTCTAACTGCATGGATTTCAATCCTTTCAGAATATTTAGTTAACGCGATAGAGGTAATACTTCCTGTAGAAGATATTATTATCCTACTAGAGTTTGGATATTGTTTTTAGTCCTTTTAGATGTATGACAAGTTCATATTTTTGATTAGTTTTTTATATGGTTTTTTTCTAATGAGGAAGCTCTTTGGACAATAATGTTTTTCAGGGTGCGTCTGTTGCACTGAATATTCCTGTAGCATTTATCAGTGTTATTTTGCTCCCAATTGTTGGGAACGCAGCAGAGCATGCAGGTGCTGTTATGTTTGCCATGAAAGACAAGCTTGTAAGTGGTTGTCCTATTGGTATCATCATACAATCATGTATATGACAGATCATCCTCTTGTTGTTGACCTTGACTCCATGTATCATGTAGGATATAACTTTGGGAGTGGCCATAGGTTCATCAACCCAGATATCTATGTTTGGAGTAAGTACCAAACCTTATATGGATTGCAACTAACCTATACATTCTGATGTTGTGGTTGACTAATGTTGTTGCTATTGCTCTAGATTCCCTTTTGTGTGATGGTTGGGTGGATAATGGGGGTCCCTATGGACTTGAATTTCCAACTGTTTGAGACAGCCACGCTTTTCATAACCGTTCTGGTGGTAGCTTTCATGCTACAGGTTAGTCCCTTGACCACTTTTCCTTTGCCGCTTTTATATGTAAATGGCTGCTTGTGTAAGGAAAGATCGAAATAAGCATGGGTACATGGAAGTTCTTTGAGATATGAATGGCCAGTTTTGAAAGCTTATAGTCACTGAATTTCTTACTTTCATGTCAGTAGGGGAGTATTAAAGATAAATTGTGAAAATGACATCCAATAACAATACATACATTGATTACACTATACACACAGAAGCCCATCAATCTTTGGGTTTGTGGTGTTTCCTTCATGTAGAGAGATTTATTTTTGTGTTTTTACTCATGTGAATTTAATTTGAACTTGCAGGAGGGAACTTCCAACTACTTTAAAGGAATAATGCTCATTCTTTGTTACATTATTGTTGCTGCAAGTTTCTTTGTACATATCGACCCTACTGCAATACGTGAGTTATTACCTCTCTTTTTACTGTTTATCCCTTTATAAGATTTGGAAGTGTCTTTAGATTTTCTGTGAATGCCTTGGGCCTGATTAGTTATGAATATATGAGGATGTTCACCTCTGAAATGCTATCAATAAGTTCTTTTAAAAGCATATAAACAGTTATGAGACATTATGCTGGAATCACCTTTATCTATCATACAATACAGGGTATTTGCATATTGTCTACTTGTTCCTATATGCATGTTCTTTTGTGGAAAATCACTTTTCAGGCATATATATTTGTCATTAGTGTTTACATCATTATTTCATACTACTTTCATTCTGAAGTAATACTATGTCCATGTTCATCGAGGTCTTTTTTATATAAACATTTCTTACTTTTGCTTTATGCACATTTCTGCAGAGGACAAGCCCCCGGAAACAAAAGAGTAAATGAATCCATTCCTAATACTCAAAGTCAATGGCATATAATGTAGAAGTGGTTTTTCCAGTAGCCTCTTGAAACCTCGGCGATCAAGAGTAGGTGGAGTTTTAGAAGATTTGGCATCATATTGATGCTGGATAGCTTTACAAGTTGAAATATCTACCATGGTGCCAGGAAACGGTGTTGCTATTTTCTCATTTTGACTAGGCAGCCAGTGGAAATGCATTTCTGTCAAATGCTACATTGGAGCAGAGAAAAATGGCTGGATATAGGATATAGTTCCACATGATTGTTTCATAAATAGGAATGGTAAAGTCAAATGTAAGATTTAGAAAGGAATGTATGTCTTTCCCTTATATTGTGCTGCTAGAAAAAAGAAAAGGAAGGAAAACCAAGTTGTGGGTGGAATTTTAATTTGACGTATTATATAAACAATTCTTTCCAGTCAATTATGGCAGGTACAAGATCGCTATGAACTACTTTTACTGTTAGCTGATCCTCATCCATGTACCAGTGTACATGGTTAGACTTGTTCTTCATTAGTGGAGTACTGTTTGAGTGTTTTCTCTCCTCCAACTTCAGAGCTCCATAAATGGAGGCCTCTTCTATAGGTTATGGAACTACAAAAATTGGAGTCAAGTTTTGAGATATCTTGAACCTGAGAAAAGAAAACAGGATCCTACTACCTCACAGGAGCCTTAGCACAATACAAGTGAAAAAAAAATTAATGTTGTTTGGTAAGAGCATCTCCAATGAGTTTTCTATTTGAGCTCCTTAGACAAAATATAGGGAGAAGCTTAAAATAAATAATAAAAAAACGCTCCAACTATTTTCGCTACTGCGCTCCTAAAAGGCTAAAATAAGAAACTTGTGAGCAACTTTGTTATAATTGTGAAATACATACCTACAAGGCTACAACCTATAGAAGACAACCTAAAAATGACACAGTAAACCTCTGTTTCCTCAAGGAGGTACCATTAGAGCATCTTTAGCAATGCTAGCCATTTTTTAGTCAAATTTTAGCCAAAGTAGCTAAAAAGTCATTTTAGCTAGCCACTTTAGAAATACGTATGTATCAGTGCTCTCTATTTTAGCTAATTTTAAATTTACATTACTTTTTAAATGAAGATTAAATAGTTTAAATGTATTTATAATTTATATAAAATAACTCAAAATGAATGTTTTAAATTATAGAGAGCCTCATCTCGCTCTCTATATTTAGGAGCAAGATAGCTAAAAGTTATAATAGAGAGCCACTTAGAGCATCTCCAACAGTGATAGCTATCTTCATAGCTAAAAGTAGCTAAAATTAGAATATAGTTAGTTGAATATTGAGTTATGCTCCAGCAGAATACCTAAATCTCAAGTTAAATTTAACTTTTAGTTAAATTTCTCTTTTCTCTAGCTAAATATAGCTAGGTCTTTTAGCTAAAGCTAAATTTTTTGTTTAGCTAGTCTGCTGGAGATCAAACTTAGCCTAAAATTAGATAAATTTCAAATTTTTTTTGAAATAAGTATTCTGTTGGAGATGCTCTTAGGAGTCTGGTGCAGCTGCTAAAATAGATAAAAAGTTAAACATGCTCTTTAAAATAGCTAATGAGCTAAAATAGAGAGTCTGCTAAAGATGCTCTTAGGAGCTAAACTTTCTCGAGCTTAAATTAGCGTTGCAGAACACTTCGCCCATCAAATTTCAATATCGTAAAAGAAAAGCTAAACTCCAAAGCTAGCAAAAGGAATGACTCTACCTATCTGAAGCTTGTAATTAATCACCTCCCCAACACATCCCACTCTACTCTTCGATAGTATTTTATATTCTATAGTGCTCCGAAATATTGAAACTCCAGATACTAGAGCCATTGGATTAACTCATTAGGTGAGACACAATGCAAACAATTTGCAATTTAACGATTTCAAAATATAAATTTCAATATTTCAAATCACCATAAATTCTTTCGCACTTTTGCCCTTTTTTTGATATATGAGGGCCGACCCAAAAAAAAAAAAAAAAAAAAAACAACAACAACAACAACAAAGCTCAAGTAGTCATAGCTACCTCTCTAAATCTATGAGTGTCACACAAGTCATTCAATAACACACCGATGACAAGTGGAGGAGGTTGCGACAGAGATTGAACTCCAAAATCAGAATTCCAACTGGCCTTGGAGAGAATGTCATGATCAGCAATAATATTCACTTCTCTGTACACATGCTTGATTTCACACACAGAGAAGTTACCTTGAAGATACATGCATCTATCAATCATAGATTTCAAAGGATGTAAATCATCAATGCCATTGTTCACCATTTCCACCAAAATAGCAGAATCACATTCAACCATCAGTTGGTTGCAATGGTTATCAATAGCCATCTTAAGCCCAAGCAATAAACCCCATATATCAGATTCCAATATTTTAGCTATTAGCAACAAAACCTGAAATCCAAGAGCCCCTAGAGTTCTACAAATCTGACCACTTCTATTCCTGGCACCATCAACATTTAGCTTGAACCATCCCAGTGGGGGTTTAATCCATTTAAGCTCTTAGCTAACGTACCAGTAGCTATTGCATTGGCAGTACACCGTTTCTAAAATCACATTGATAGGATTAAAGGGGAATTAAAAGTTGGCATCAAAGACTTTCTTACATCTCCATTTCCAGATGTACCGACATGTAAAGATGAAAATCGAACACATACCATTTAAGACCATTGTAGCAATCAAATTATAGTGAGTATTTGCTTACAGCCATCCCCTCCAATATAGCTGCATAGCTCTACCAATGGAGTCATTGCAGATAATATTATTCCATATACGCTTTGCCTGGGAGCAATCTCTAAGAAGATGAAGCATCGATTCAGTAGGATAAGTATGGCATGTATATATATAGCCATATAGGACAAGTAGAATAAGTGGTCAAATGTCTTTTAACCCTTGCAACCTTCCCTGACAAACCAACCATGCAAAAGAAGGTTTTTAACTTGGGAGGAATAGATGGTGTTGGTGATGAAAAATTCAGTAGAGGAGTTTGACTCACCAATGAATGCGGACCAATGGAGTCATTGCAGATAATATTATTCCATATACGCTTTGCCTGGGAGCAATCTCTAAGAAGATGAAGCATCGATTCAGTAGGATAAGTATGGCATGTATATATATAGCCATATAGGACAAGTAGAATAAGTGGTCAAATGTCTTTTAACCCTTGCAACCTTCCCTGACAAACCAACCATGCAAAAGAAGGTTTTTAACTTGGGAGGAATAGATGGTGTTGGTGATGAAAAATTCAGTAGAGGAGTTTGACTCACCAATGAATGCGGACTGGAGCGGGAGCTGTCTGGGAAAGATCAAGAAGCTTCCTTGGTGCGTTGACTCGAAGTTTGACAGTCGGCTCGAGGAGGAGGGGGTTACCTGCAGAAAACCCTCCGATACCTAAATCAGTACATTTTTTAGTAATGGAGTAGCAAGAATCAGAATAAGGTGGATTACCTGGACGTCGAGCCTCCTTTATATAGGCGATGACTTACTTGGAGAACAAGCCGCCATTATTTCTGCTTTTATGGCTGCATTTATTTACACACTTATGATGACAATTATTGCTGCACTAATAACAGTTAATCATTGCGTACTTACTACCGTCATTCATTGCGTATTTACGATAGTCATTCATTGCGCACTTATAATCGTAATCATTGTGCGTAGTTATTGTCGTAATAATTGCCGCATATTTCAATCATGATTAACGCCATGCTAACTATGGAGTTAATCGCCTTAATTGCGGGCCCAGCAGAATTTGACCACTCCCATAATGCCCCCAAATTTTCTCTTTGGACACTCATCCTAAGAGGAAATTTCCATTCTCTAGCTGTTTTGAATCTTGCCTCAAATATTTCCTTGAGCCCTAGCCGTTCCTATTCTTTCCTCGAGCCCTGGCCGCCCTGATTCTTTCCTCGGGGTCTGGCCGCCTCGATTCTTTCCTCGGGCCCTAGCCGCCCCGATTCTTTCCTCGGGCCCTGGCCATTCCGAAACTTTCCTCGGGCCCTGGCCGCCCTGAATCTTTCCTCGAGCCCTAGCCGCCTCGATTCTTTCCTCAAAGTGAAGTTTCATTTTCAGCATGAGACATGGAATTACCCCCATTTCCCTTTGAATCTGATCAACAACATTTTATTCTCCTTGGCCACCAGCCTTGGGTATTTACTCTGGCCACTAGCCTTACACATACATTTCAACAACACTGACCACAAATATATTTCAAATATAAAAGGAAAAAAATTAGAATATGATTACGAAAGGAAAGAACGCTAGTCTACGTTACCCAGACTTTTGTCACTTCGGGGCTTATATTCCATCACTCCCAGTCCTTAGTGACAGAAATGAGATTTCCAATGGTGCAGCTCCCGCCATCACTTTTTAGGAAAAAATGTTTCCCACAGACGGCGCCACTTGTTGGTGACGAAAAATTCCGTAGAGGATTTTGACTCACCAATGAATGCGGACTGAAGCGGGAGTTGACTGACAATAATCGAGAAGTTTCTTTGGTGCGTTGACTCGAAGTTTGACAGTCAGCTCGAGGAGGAGGGGGTTACCTGCAGAAAACTCTCTGATACCTAAGCCAGTACGTTTTTTAGTAATGGAGTAGCAACTATCAAAGTGTACCTTTGATTCCCAAACCACCTTTATTCTTTGGCTTACACAGTACACCACACCATGCTCACTCTTCCCCAAATTTGGACCATCATTTAAATCATAAAAAGAAAATTATAAAAAATACTGAAAATAAAAAGAAAAAAGAAAAAAGCTGATTGGTAATAATATAAAAAAAAAAGCTGATTGGTAACGTGCCAAACCCTCCACTGAACATATAAATTCTTTGTTTACAAATTACAAACGTGGATTGGTTCAGTTGGTATGAGCGTATTACAAGCCCCAATCTAAATTTGATCCCCGTCGCCAGCAATCTTGCATTGGGTCACTCGATCTGTAATCTCCTACGAAAATTCAAATATGAGAGTTGTGGAGACTTGGTACGTGTTCCACATCAGTTCGTCAGGGTTAAGTTCATAGGTCAGCCGTGATGCGGAGGTGTCATGAGAAGACATTTTATATCCACATAAGGAAAAAAAATAAAAAATAAAAAAAATAAAAAGCTGATTGGTGCCGTAGCAAATCGTCCACTAAACATATAAATTCGTTGCGCAGGCCTATTTCTAGTTTTCTCCTATACCAAACACTTGGTTGCTCAACCCCCAATACCCAAACCCTAAACCGTAAATTTGCGCAGGCTGAGATTACAGTCACACTCTCACCCTCGCTCTCCGCCTTTGTTCTTTACCCTCACAGAGAGAGAGAGAGAGAGAAGCCATTCATATTGTACATATTCTTCAACACTATGGTAAGTTTCTCTGACGAAGTCGCTTGCTTTCGATTCTGGAACTTCGAAGTTGATTTGATTCGGATTCGCTTTTTGTGTTTGATCGGGTTATCAGGCGGGTCGGGGCGGAGGACGCGACAGGCTGAGCGGTGGAACGCGGCGTTTTGACGGCAAAGGCGGCAGCAAGGCGCCGCCGTCGAGACACTTGTGGATCGGGAATCTTTCTCACAGTATCACCGAGGACGACCTGACACGTCACTTTTTGCAGTTCGGAGACCTGGAAAGCGTGGCGTTCCAGCCCGGCCGGAGCTACGCCTTCATCAATTTTAACAGGGAGGATGACGCAATCGCCGCCATGGAGGCTCTTCAGGGCTTTCCTGTTGCAGGCAACCCGCTCAGGGTCGAGTTTACCAAGGCGGTTAGTTACTTTTTACTGGATGCTTTTTACTTTCTGCCTTGTAACTATGCACTGTGTATGTGGTATGACTTCCTTTGTCGAAATTAAAGGCAACCATAGCAGCCCAGTTTCATCATCTCTGAGCTTGGAAAATTGTTACTGCAACAAATAAACTGATCTAACATTCATATTCGGCTGAATTAAAAATCGATCAGATACTGTAAACCGGCATAATAAGAAGGCTTATATAACTAAAACTTTGAGTCCCCCTTTTATGTATGCAACATTTCTAAGGCTAAGTGGGGGAGCATATGCTATGCTCTCATAGTTTCATTCCACAGTTTTCAGCGGTACCATAGCATTCAGATTAATGATTTGAAAGTCAGTCATGCAATAGAATGCAAGCCAATCTCTTGCCTTTTCTTTTTATTTCCAAATGTCTAATCAGTAATCACATACTGACTTAACTTGAGCAGTGAACAAGAATATTCTGTGTTACATGCCTATCTAAGAAGTATGGTGAATAACAGGAAACTAACGCTTTCTATCCTTATATTTAAGAATTGTTGGAAACATGTACAAGTTGGACAAATTGAAGTTTAACTGCAGAACCAAAGAATGGCAGGGGTGGTACATACCGTGCCTAGAATAATACCATCCATATTCATATCCATATCCACTGCCATCCTTCAATTAATTCTGAAAAGGAGCGCAAACCACACCATTTTTCACCTCTATCGATCTTGTCTAACTGGAGTTATCTCTACTCTATGTCAACTTTGCTGGGCTTAATAGTCATATGTATAGTTATGGACATTTGATAATTAGACCAGGTTCAGGCTGGACTTCTAAAGTTCAAAGTGTGATTGTGAAGACACTGCTTCATGTGAACTTAATGATTGGGTATCATTTTATACATAATGCCAGAATATTAATTGTACAGATGAATTTGCGAGTGTAGTCTTCCTTTTGCAAACTTACCATAGAAAAGAGAAGGTAGTACCAGGGTCTATAATAGAAAGAACTTGTTATCCTTCAACAGCTTACCTAGTTGGTAGTACCAGGGTCTCATCTAGGGAAAAATTGTAAGAGTTGATCTGCTTTACTGCTTGTATGTTCGAGCCTTTAGAGAATGGCATTTCTAGCTAGGTACTTTAAATTCATGAAGTTTTGAAGAGATGTGAAGCTATATTTTCCAGAGTTTAAACTCTGCTTATGTAAGCCTGAGATTGCTTTTTATTACTGGAATTTGTTGAACATTCATGTCAAACTATTTTCCACTTAAGAGAGCAAGATATACCAATTGTTATTTGATTATGAGATGTGTGTACATAAAAATCCCTTTATATGTATCTTCTCTAGGTTGACAGCTTGTTTAGATGGGGCCAGTATTAATGTATACCCCTTAAAATTCAACATATGCAAGTTTAACTTCAGACTTTGTTACTTGCTATTGTCTGTTATTCCTTCTCCTTTGTCTAAAAGCATTTACGTCTTAATTTGCAATTTAACGCATTTCTTGAGATTTTATAGAATCTTAAAAGAATCTTTCCATAAGATAGTTGTGAACAATTGACAATAAATATTGAATACGCCTCCATATCTTATCCTTTGTAAAGAAAAAACAGGTAAAGATGCTTTCCCTAAAAGAAATAAACAAAGAATAAGCATGCAACAGAAAAAGAGTGTGTGTATGGCCGGATGTTCATCAAAACTATGAATCAGTACATCCAGTATTTTTCCTAAGGAATAAATGAGACAGGAATAAATAATTCACTATAAAGGCATATTTTATTTCTTATACTGGATAAGTAACAAGCCCTTAACATATTTTTTAACAAATGCAAATTTCTTTGTACATCTCTTTTCAAAAAAGGAGACCAATTAGCACCAAGACCGATAATATGAATATCACATATCCAATCTTAGATATCGTCTATCACATGAAATTGATTCCACAACTGGCAAACATCAAAATCCCTTGAACTGCAAGCTACTCAGTATAACTAGTCACCTTTATATGCAATAGCATGAAAATAACGTTTACATATGCAATCTCTCCAAGCATGGCCAATTATAGATTGCATGCAGCTAGACATGGGTGGGTTTACTTTTTTCGAAAGCATGAGAGACTTGGAAGAGGATTCTTGTTTCGAGATGTTTTTACAAGGTTCATAAAAGGTCTAGGCAAGGTCCAGTGCACCTCTAAATTCTGTTTATCTCTGGAATATAGCTGAGATCACAGTGCCTTGTTGGTGTTGGCTATTCATACAAGTCTTCAATCGACTAGTAGAGTTTGGATTAATAACATATGCATAATATTGTGATATAAAACCATGAGATGCACCACTCATAGTTGAACATTATGGTTAATTGGTCTTGAAGTGTGTTCTGTATGTTGGATTAAAATGCAGCACAACCAATGACTGCATATTGCATGTGAATGACCAGAAATCTGACTGATACTCACACTTCAAACATCATTTTATCATCGTGACAAAAAAAAAAAAAAAAAAAAATCCTTTTATAAATTAAAATTGTATCCATTGTCGAATCTTATGAATATTGCGTCATATTAAATGGTCTATTTAGTCTTCATTCCTATGAGGTGAAAAAAGAGAAATCTTGTATTGATAGAATCAAGCAATCAAACTGTGACAAGATGTTCACCTCAGACTCCAGAACCAAAAGCATAGACAAAATCTTCTTCATTATCTTTTTTTTTTTTTCAAACTTAACCAAAAAGAAGCTTCTGAGAAAGTCATTTCATTATAATAAGTCAACAACTATATGCATAATTCTTCAGATGACTCAACCCTGCAATGTTCATCTTTCATTCTAGTCACGATGTTGAATATCATGCAATTCTCAGGGTACAGTAGAAGGTATTGTTTGATCTATTAAGAGTTTATCTAAGAGGGATTAATATGAATTGAAATATGATGCATACATTCAGCAATACAGCTGGAATATTTTGAATTTACTTCAATGTGAAACTTCTCAACACCTCCAGTTAAATCGTGTTCCATCATTATGTTTTCCAAGGTCTACAGTTTCTGCTTGGAGACCCTTTTTCTTGGCTCCTCAGTCAGTGAGTCTATAGGTTTTCACCAATTCAATTTTAGTCAAAATAATGCAGGTCTGTATCCTAATGGTTAAGCAATGGAAGTTTACAAATAAAAAGTTTTTCTTTTTTGTTCCTTCATCCATTCTGGTGCATAGAAACTGCCATGTTATGTGCGTGGTATTCTTGCCACAACTACCAAACTTTATGTACTTGAAGGAAGCCATCTTAATTACACTATCATGACCTGTTGACTTTCCCTACTGGTTTTCAGTCTGCTTAATTGCATCTCCAGGCTTTCACTTTAATGGGTCCGGCATACATATGTATTATGTGTGCTGGTTTTGTTGTATCTTGAGGGTTACTTTTCGACTAATGAGTCATCTAGATAATTTCACTTGGTGGAGGGAAGACTAGTGTTTCAAAAATTTGAACAGAAGGCAGATTCTGCTTAATTGTTTGACTGTAAATGTGATTGTCTATTATTGTGCATATTGAATTGTAGACCAAGTATGTGGCCATAGTAGTCAAGTGTCCAATTTGTGGAATATCTGGATGATTTGGCATCAAACAGCACTAGCTCATTTTGACACAAAGGGCTTGTTAGTTTTCCAGTTTGCCAATTTGACATGATTGCAGCATGGGGTCTTGTCCATACATTTCAACGACTGTGCTGTATTTTTAACTTGAGGCTAATTATTGACCAAGTATATGCGTGATCTGACGAGCGTTGTTCAAATATTTTGTGTTTGGATTGATAAGACTTGATCTTTTGTTTCCTGTAAAATAGATTCATCAGATGTAATTTCAATGCAAAGCTATAATTTTTTTTTGGATATCCTCACTATCTGTTCCCATGTCTGATTTCTCTTTTCAATTTAATTCAGTGGTTTAGATTATCTGTCTAGTCTTTTCCTTGGTTTGTGACTCTTGTTGTACTTGTTTCCTGCCAGGGGATCAGTGGTAGTGTATGAGAATTTTTAGGTCATTGTTCACTGTTGATTATTCTTGAATATTATAATGTTTCAGTAATATTTTGGGATGTTTGAAATTTCTGCTTCTATGATCGTTTCTGCTTTTAGATTTAATGTTGCATGAGATGGTTGAAATAAGTGGTAGGAGAAAACTTCAGGGTTCTGAAAATTCCTGTCAGAGAGTTTGTAACTTTGTATTAAACTTGTATTTGTCTTTCAATATGAACTTATGCGAACATGTGACAGACAGGATTTAATTGAGCATAATACATAAGCTAGGCTCAGTTGTTTTTCTCATTTTAAATATCCCTAAGATATGAGTGTTGTTATATGCTTAAGTTGATGAGATCGTTTTAGCCAAAAAAAAAAGTTAATGAGATCTTGAATCACAGGATAAATCATCAGTGCCATCACGTGAAGAAGACTACTCCCAACAACGTTCAGCAGTAAGAGGATCTCCTTTGTTGCAAAGGGAGTTTAGAGCACGCCAAGATACTCCTGAACAATTTTATCAAGAAAAATCCAGTATGGGTGATAAAAACACAGAGCCTAGTGAAGTATTATGGATAGGTTTTCCAGCTTTATTGAAGGTGGATGAATTTATATTAAGGAAGTCTTTTGCACCATTCGGTGAAATTGAGAAGATAACTGCCTTTCCTGGTCGTAGTTATGCGTTTGTGCGATTTAGGAGTGTAATGTCAGCTAGCAGAGCGAAAGCGGCTCTTCAAGGAAAATTATTTGGAAACCCCCGTGTACATATTTGTTTTGCAAGGAGCGACACCAGCTCATCAAACAGTGGAAGGAATTCAATCACTGACACTCCATCCCCACATTTGAAGTTGAATGGTCGTTCTGGATCATCTGAGAACTTTCGACAAGATAGGAACTTTGGGAGCTTAACAGAGGATTTTAGCATCAGATCTCCTCAGTATTTCTCAACTTTGGATTCTGGTGCTTATGAGCCCTATAGTATAAAGAGGAAAGGAAATTTATGGACAGGTGAGAACAATACATTTGAACAGAGGAGGCCCGGTGAAGTATCTGATCTAGAACTCTCACAAGACATGTATGGTTATCGGGGTAGTCCTACGAGAGAGAAATATGCTCGTTTACATGATTATCCTCAAAGATTTCCTGAAACAAATCCCCCGTATGAAGAACCATGGGACTTACCAGATGACGTTAATTTCTTTCATGGAGCCAAGAAATTGAAAACAGAGTCTTACATTCCTGAGAAAGAGCTTCCAGAGTATCCAATGTCTGTATACGAACAAGAAAAACATGGTTTCCCTAGATTATTCACTGATTTTCACCAAGCTGACAATTCCAATAGAAACTTTGAGGCTGATCCATTTGGTTACAAACAAATCCCTGAACGACCAATGAATCTAGCTCTACCTCCAGTTGAGAGGGGTGACCCTTGGAAAGAATCTTATGGTAATTTGCAGGCGGGTTCTCAGCTACTAAATTCTGTTGATAGAAAAAGATTCACTCCTGAACCAAAGAAGTCTTTGGAAATATGGAAATGGGAAGGGACTATAGCAAAGGGAGGAACTCCTGTCTGTCGTGCCCGTTGCTTTCCTGTGGGGAAGGTCCTTGACATTAACTTGTAAGTAGTATAATTTCTTTTCCTCAGATAAGGATGCTTTTAATTAATTAATTTTTTTTTTTTTTTTTGTGTGTGTGTGACTTGTTTAAGCAAGTATTCCTCATATATGGCTGCTTGATATGATTAGACTATACAGATCCACGGATGTCAAAAGAGCACTTTGTTAACCTGTTCCTTGTTGCCTTGACTATTTTCAGTAATATGCTGTTTATTTATTTATTTTGCTTTTACATCAGTAAATGTGCATTAACCACTATGTATGTCATTATTTTTTCTATGTTTAGCTGGTTACTCCATGTCACAGTGCATTTAGGAGTATGACAAATGGAATAATTCTAATCTGTTTTCCATGCATCCGAGTGTTCATTAATCATGTAATGGTATTCTAGTAGGTTGCTGATGCTCTAGCCTAAAGGGATCATTGTTAATTAGGTGACCCAAATTTATTAAAATTTCACAATCATCTCTGGTCTTAACTGATTTAAAAGCTTCTAATTGTATAGTATGTTCATATAATTGGAAGGCTTTTCCTAATTTTGTTTGATTGGCTTGGTCCAAAATCATATGTGTTTTCGCTTCATGTTTGAACTTTTCTTGATGTTCTTGAGTCTGTCTGATGTGGAAACTACGTTGTGCAATCTTCAATTCTTCTAAATAGAGTAAATTTGTTCAGATGTTTTGATATTGGATCTAAATCATTGTTATCACTGGTGCTATGCTGCAGGCCTGAGTTTTTAGATTGTACTGCAAGGACTGGTCTAGATATGCTTTCTAAGCATTACGATCAAGCAACCAGTGCTTGGGTTGTGTTCTTTTCCCCTGGAAGTGATGCTGATATTGGATACTACAATGAATTTATGCATTATCTTGGGGAGAAGCAGCGAGCAGCCGTTGCTAAATTGGATGACAGGACCACCTTGTTTCTTGTACCCCCATCAGAGTTCTCAGAGAAAGTGCTGAAGGTACCTGGGAAAGTCAGCATCTCTGGTGTTGTTTTGAGGTTAGACCAGCCTAGTTCCAACTTTGGATCTTTTCACCAGCAACATGAAAGAAATGATACTAGATTATTGTCATTTACTGGCGACCCACCATATTCAAGATTGCCAACACCTTCAGTATCCATTCCTCCGTTTACATCTTTGCCTGATTCAAGTAAATCAGGAGTTAGCAATCTATCTTCCTTGGGGAATTTTTCATCAATTCCAACAGCTTCATTTTCTGGTTCAGCTCATGGTGTTGGAAATGGATATGAACCTTACAATGAGAACAGGCATGAGTATCCACTTCATAAGGAAAGCCCTATGTTGGGACCAAACTGGTCTTCTCACCACCCACAGAATTCAGTTTCTGTTGCTAGAAATAGACCCAACCAAGTGTCCAATAATGCTGTTGATCCAGTTCTTCAGGAGCATCCCTCGGTCATTCAAAGGCCCCTGCAAGAGGCAATCCCTACTGGTGGAATGCCTCGTGTTCAAAACAGCAATTTCCAGGACACCCAGCCTTCGGTTTCTTTACCTACGCCTCTTGCAGCCCTGCAACCGGAGCAACTTGCCCAATTGGCATCTCTTCTCGGACAGCAGAGGCAGTCTGGGAGCATTCCAAATCCATCCACCAGAGAAGATTTCAGGCTCAGAAATGCAGTACATGAAACTGAGAACCTGCCAAGGACATACCAGAAATTTGCGCAGCAGAATAATCAGGTGACTTCTGAGCCCACGACATCTCAGTTTGGTCAAGCTCAAGAGTTGCAGCAGCCGCAACAGCAGATATCACATGTGCCTCAAATGGTTCAAAGAGATGTTCAAGCAGGGGGTCGGGGAAATCAACATCTGCAAAATATCAATACAAATGAAGGTGGAGAAACAGATTGCATGCAAGCGACATTACAGCTTGCAGCAGCTCTACTTCAGAAAATCCAACAAGGGAAAGGAAGTTGACAAGCGCCAGATATTAGTGTGTTGAGTCTCATCTTGTGGGAGATTGTGACTGATTAGATTTTGACAGTCCGGTCGTAGTGCTAATGCAATGGAAATTTCAGGTTTAAAATCAGAGTACTCTTTGCACATAGATTTTCTTTTTCCCTGATAAACTTTGTAATTAGATGTGAATATTATTAATATTTTTCTTTTTTCTTGTTGGCTTCCAGCACGTAGATTACTTGGTTTCTGCTGTCCCTTTTGCACTGTTGTCCCCAAGATTCCTGGTTAGCGTTAGCACTCAGGCAAAGAGTCCAAAATTTTCAAAAATTCCACTATTTTTCTTCAAAATCCATGTGGTGTTGTAGTATACATGAATCATATTGTAGTATATATGAGTCATAGTATAAATGTCTATATCATGTATAAATAGGCACTTGAGTGTATAGATAAGGTACTTGAGTGTATAATATAGGTATAGAGACTTGTGTGACAAGCTTTATGCCAAAGGGCAACAAACATGGCAATTATCATCATCACAGCTATCATGTTGAGCTGCAGCTGTAAATCAAGTTGATACCAAGCTTGATATTATCTTTGAGCTTTCACACTTGTAATGTATTCCTATAAATACCCTCTTGTATGAGATGAATAAACACACATGAATCTCCATTCTCTCTGAATTATTACTCTCTCTATATTTCTGTCAATTTATGCTTGTCCTCAAACACGTTATCAGCACGAAATTGCTTTAGAATTAGAATCGAAAATTGACAAGATCGAGTAGAGTTCATCATCAATCGAAGTCATTTTTCCAAACCTACAAAAAACCTCCAAACCCTAGCTCATATCAAAGCCCCTGATCCCAGAAGCTCAGAACCGGCCTCAGAATCACCGGAACCGGCCGGAAACCACCTGAACCGGCCGCCGGAAGTTTTTGAACCGCTGCCGAAGTCCTGCCGAGACCTACCGAAGCCCTGCGCAGAAGCTGCCGAGTGCTGCCGAGACCTGTCGACAGCACCTGTCGAGCTGCTGCCGAGCAGCTGTCGACACATCTGTCGACAGATCTGTCGAGCAAGTTTCCGACAACTTTCCGGCGACTTTTCCGACAACTTTTCCGGCGACTTTCCGGACACTTTTCCGGCTACTTTCGGGACACTTTTCCGGCGACTTTCGGGACACTTTTCCTGCAACTTTTCGGTCATTTCGGACAACACTATTTCGAGGTATTGCTTATTAAAAGTTCTCGTTTTTGAGTTTTTATTCATTTTTCTCCTCTTTCTTTTTATCGGGAACTTACAATCAAAAAGCGGAATTATAGAAATTCACGCTAAACGAACTAAGAGCGTTCGTGACCAATGAACTAAGAGTGTTCATAATATTCGGACTAAGAGTGTCCGCGAGCATCGATTTATGACCCTATTAAACATCATTGTTTAGGTCTAATCCAAATATTCTTGGAAATTGATTTCTTGGTAGCATAGCTCGGAAATCTGATTACTTTAGCTTTCGTGGAAGTTTAAACTCCGAAACTAATATATCTTTTCTTCTTATCTTCAGGATGTCGAATGAACCTAGACTCGATTTTCAAATCCTTGACTCAACAGGTTTGGAATACCATAGTTGGAGAACCGACGTTGAGAACCATCTCACATCGAAAGGGATATTGCCCATCATACAGGCACCAATTGCGGGCCTTGTGTTCCAACGAACATCCATAAAGCATGCACAAGCAATTATCTTGATGCGACGCCATATGGACAAAGCACTCAGATTAGAGTATATGTCCATCAAAGATGCAAGGGACCTATGGGCAGCGCTAGAAGAGCGCTTTGGTAATATCCAAGATTCCCTCCTCCCTGACTTGAAGGTTCAGTGGAACAATATACGCTTCTCAGACTTCAAGTCTGTTTCTGAATACAATTCAGAAGCTCTTCGCCTAAAGGTCATGCTGAAGTTCTGTGGAAAACCTCTCACAGAAGAAGAGCTAATTGAGAAAACTCTCTCCACCTTCCCCGTCTCAGCAATTATAGTATCAAAGCAGCATCGCACTGAATTTAATGCTGGACGACTTACAAAGTTAAATGAGCTCATCAATATTTTGTCGGTAGCTGAGAAGCACGACAACATCCTTGTAAAGAATTATAATTCAAGGCCCGTTGGAACCAAAAGCGTTCGTGAGGCGAATTATAATGCACCCAAGAGAGGGCGCAAGGAGCGGTACCCTACTAATAGGGGACATGTGTACCCTAATAACAGGGGACATGAAGGACGAACGGGTCCATATAACCGCCCCAACAAAGAAGGCAGCCGCAACTATAGTGCGGGCACACGTGGTGGTAACTACACACGTGGGAGAGGTGGATATAACAACACCATAGGCCGTAACACTGTGGGCCGTGGAGGTCGCACCATACGCCGTGGTAGTAGCAGTAACAACCCGCCTAGGGAATATCCACAACGTGCACCACCTGCACCTCAAATCAAGGGAGGCAACCACAATGACATGTGTCATCGGTGTGGTTCAATCGAGCATTGGTTTAAGCAATGCCAGGCAAGTACTCAACTAGCTGCACGCTACAAGGAGTACAGGGAAGCAAGGGAGCAAGAAGCCAACCTTGCTGAAGAAGAAAATGGTGAAGATGTCAATCTCACCATAGAAGACTTCAAAGCTGTAAATGAAGAGCACGAGGATGCCGCAGACTTTGATTAGAATAGTCTTTTCTATTTTCCAATAAAACGGCAAATGTGCCTTAGTCAATAAATGACAATTGTATTAACTCTTTCTCATGTGGCGTACCTAATGAAGTATGATGTCTAGGAAAGTAATTGAGATCGGGGTATTTAAGCGAGCCTCGCTCCACCAACATCTCTCTACTTCCCTGGTCATATTTCATTGGAATTACCAAACGGATTGAGCAATTACAATTTGTATAAGTTTGATTTTATTTTGGAATAGACTTTGGAAACTTTGATGTAATCATTGGCTTTTTCCTTATTAATAAAGTATCGCATTATCATTCAATGTCATGGACATGTGTTAATATTCCGAACTTTATTTTTTCAGTATGTTTTCGGGAGAATTGGAATGCCTTCTTGATAGTGGCACCACACATACTATATTACGACATAGGCAATTATTCTTATGGATGACGCCTAGTCAAACTTCAGTAACTACGATGGCAGGACCATCACAATTGATTCATGGTCGAGGACCAGCTCAATTTTTGTTGCCAAATGGCACAAATATTAATATCACCGAAGCTCTATATGCTCCAAGGGCTAGAAGAACCCTATTGAGTTTTAAAGATATAAGAGCCAATGATTTTCATGTGGAAACACATAGTGAGAATGGACAAGAGTTCCTTTGCATCACCTCTAATAACTACGGAAATACACGAGTATTAGAGAAACTTATGTGTCGCTCTAGTGGATTGTACGCAACCACTATTAGAGTCATTGAATCCAACCATGTCATGAATGAAAATTTATGGGATTCTGACACATACAGGCTTTGGCACGACCGTTTGGGACATCCAGGTCGTGATATGATGATCCGTATATTAAAAACTTCACACGGACATCCATTCTTCAAAACGAAAAGAAGTACGAACCCAAGAGAGGTTCAAAGAATTACTTCTCAAGCATATCATTCGTTTTGCAAAGCTTGCTCTTTAGCAAAAGTAGGATTGAGACCATCCTATGCAAAGGACACTAAAGAAAATATACCATTCTTGCAAAGAATACAAGGTGATATTTGTGGACCTATCCATCCAACTTGCGGACCATTTAGATATTTTATGGTGTTGGTTGATGCATCGACACGTTGGTCACATGTCATGCTCTTATCCACAAGAAATGCTGCATTTGCTAAACTCCTAGCACAAATCATTAAGTTAAGGGCTCACCACCCTGATCACCCTATTAAGTCAATTCGTCTTGACAATGCTGGGGAGTTTACATCAAAGACTTTTGATGATTATTGCATGTCCATTGGGATCGAGGTTGAACACCCTGTCCCTCATGTACATACCCAAAATGGTCTCGCAGAAGCTGCCATTAAAAGACTTCAAATGGTTGCTAGGGCATTGGTTATGCGCACCAATCTCCCTATTTCTGCTTGGGGCTATGCAATATTGCACGCAGCTGTGCTTATTCGTCTAAGGCCCACTGCCACACAACCCTTTTCTGCGTCCCAGATGGTAACTGGGTATGAACCAAATGTCTCACACTTACGCATATTTGGGTGTGCAGTCTATGTGCCAATTGCGCCGCCACAGCGCACTAAAATGGGTCCTCAAAGACGATTAGGCCTTTATGTTGGCTATGACTCTCCAACCATTATCCGCTACATAGAACCCTTGACAGGTGATCTATTTACCGCTAGATTTGCGGATTGTCACTTTGATGAGACAGTCTTCCCGTCATTAGGGGGAGACATGAACACTAATGTTCAACAACAAGGACAGGAATTGTCGTGGTTTGTCCCCACTTTGTCTCATCTTGATCCCCGAACCGCACAGTCTGAAATAGAAGTGCGGAGAATTCTCGATCTTCAGAACGTAGCAGAATCGATGCCTGATGCGTTTTCTAATATCGCTAAAGTGACGAGATCACACATACCTGCTGCAAATGTACCTGCAAGGATTGATGTCCCTAAAAGACATAATGTCATCTCAAGAGTACATGAGAATGGCGCCAACATCCCCTCTATGGGTGACACATTGGCTAGGCCCACGGCTCCTGCCAGGAAGCGCGGGAGGCCCATAGGTTCGATGGATTCTCGCCCAAGGAAGAAAGCGAGTTTGGCACAAAATAATCCATTAATCATCGATACAAATAATCCATCTCATGAGAATATTCCGGATTATGGTTATGTCCAAGAGACATCATTGGAGGACGCTCCAATGACAGAACCAAATCCAGAGAATAGAGAGATCTCCATGAATTACACTAGTATACATGTGATGATGGATAGAAATTCTATGACTATTGATGATGCATTTGCATATCATATTGCAAAAGGAATTATAGAATACGATGATATCGAACCTCGCTCCGTTGAAGAATGTCAACGAAGAGCAGATTGGTCTAAATGGAAAGATGCGATCCAGAATGAATTGGATTCACTAACAAAGAGACAGGTATTTGGGTCTATAACGCTGACACCACCAAATATAAAACCTGTTGGCCATAAATGGGTCTTTGTTAGAAAGCGTAATGAGAAAAATGAGGTTGTTAGATACAAAGCCCGCCTTGTGGCGCAAGGTTTCTCACAACGCCCTGGAATCGACTACGAGGAGACATATTCTCCCGTAATGGACGTTATAACGTTCCGCTACCTTGTCAGTTTGGTAGTTTCCGAAAAACTTGACATGCAGCTTATGGATGTGGTTACAGCATATCTCTATGGGGATCTAGATTCAGAGATATATATGAAGGTTCCAGATGGACTTCAATTACCCAAATCAAGTGGCTCTAAACCACGGAGCGCGTTTTCAATAAAATTAAGACGCTCACTATATGGATTGAAACAATCCTGACGGATGTGGTATAACCGTCTAAGTGACTACTTGATTGGGAAGGGATATGTTAACAATGAAATATGCCCTTGCGTGTTCATTAAAAGGACAAGTTCCGGATTTGCAATTGTAGCAGTTTATGTCGATGACATGAACCTAATTGGAACTCTAGATGAGTTAAAGGAAACTGCTAAATATTTGAAATCCGAGTTTGAGATGAAAGATCTTGGGAAAACACGGTTTTGCCTCGGAATAGAACTCGAGCACCGTAGTGATGGGATTATGATCCATCAGTCAGCATATACTCAAAAATTACTAAGGCGCTTTAATGAAGATAAAGCAAAGCCTGTAAGTACTCCCATGATCGGCCGTAGTCTTGAGCCCACAAAAGATCCGTTTCGTCCAAGGGATGAGGACGAAGATTTATTAGAGGCTGAAATACCCTATCTAAGTGCGATAGGCGCATTATTGTATTTAGCTCAATGCACAAGACCGGATATCTCATTCGCAGTGAACTTGTTAGCTCGACATAGTTCTGCGCCAACACGCCGTCATTGGATTGGCATAAAGACAATCTTTCGATACTTAAAAGGTACGATTGATATGAGCTTGTTTTATCCCTACAGAGAGAAAAGAAAAGACGGAAGCATGGGATCAGACCCCAAGAGGCAAAAAGCCATCTTCCGTAATGTAGACGCCGGTGACACTATCCATGGTGACCGACATTCTCCTCCTCCCCTCCATCAAAATGATAATGATGTTTTGATGGGATTTGCTGATGCAGGGTATCTCTCTGACCCTCATAAAGGTCGCTCCCAAACAGGTTATGTCTTTACCATGGGAAGCACGGCGATATCTTGGAGATCTACAAAACAGACCCTTGTTGCTACTTCCTCAAATCATGCAGAGATTATTGCTCTACATGAAGCTGTGCGTGAATGCATATGGCTAAGGTCTATAAATAGACACATTCGAGGAACTTGTGGTTTGAAGTTTACCACAAATGAGCCCACATGCATTTATGAAGATAATGCAGCTTGTATTGAGCAAATGAAATTAGGTTTCATCAAGGGCGACAATACCAAGCATATATCACCGAAATTCTTTTACAATCAGCAACAGCAAACACTTCTAAAAATTGAAGTAAATCAAATCCGATCAGAGGATAATGTAGCGGACTTATTTACTAAGTCGTTACCAAAAACCCCTTTCGAGAAACATGTGAAGAGCATCGGATTAAGAAGGTTATCCGAACTCCCATGATCTTCAAGGGAAGTCTAAATCAGGGGGAGTATCCAGAAACATACTCCACACTCAAACGCGCGTTGTGCTCTTTTTGTCCTTCGACCAAAGTTGTTTTTTCCCACAGGGTTTTATTACTTGGCAAGGTTTTTAACGAGGCAATTTCGAAGCGCACGGCCTAGACAATGCTATTAAACATGAAATATCCAAGGGGGAGTGTTGTAGTATACATGAATCATATTGTAGTATATATGAGTCATAGTATAAATGTCTATATCATGTATAAATAGGCACTTGAGTGTATAGATAAGGTACTTGAGTGTATAATATAGGTATAGAGACTTGTGTGACAAGCTTTATGCCAAAGGGCAACAAACATGGCAATTATCATCATCACAGCTATCATGTTGAGCTGCAGCTGTAAATCAAGTTGATACCAAGCTTGATATTATCTTTGAGCTTTCACACTTGTAATGTATTCCTATAAATACCCTCTTGTATGAGATGAATAAACACACATGAATCTCCATTCTCTCTGAATTATTACTCTCTCTATATTTCTGTCAATTTATGCTTGTCCTCAAACATGTGGTATTTTATTAGTTTTCAAGAAACATGTGGTATCTTATTGAGTCTTCAAAAAACATGTGGTATCTTATTGAGCAAATCAATCAATGAACTAATCGTACGACTGAAGAATTACTGGAGAGAAATAATTTTGCTTTTTATATATGAAGAAATTATTACAAGGTATCTTATTGCTTTTTATTACACAACCAATATGAATGAATGAATGAATATAACTAATTGTGCACTATACATGTATACTATCATATCTTCATGAAAACTCTATACTGGTTAAGTCCACGATCAGCATGAAAAATCAGATGCCATATGATCCAATCCTGCTAGACGTAGAAGTATGTAGATGCGTCTGCAGCATTTGGTGTATCTCTACAAAGAATTGATCGAGCTTCAATTACTGAACGAGGGGGCTCGATGTCTTTTTCTTGCAGAGCACATGAATCTCCATTCTCTCTGAATTATTACTCTCTCTATATTTCTGTCAATTTATGCTTGTCCTCAAACATGTGGTATTTTATTAGTTTTCAAGAAACATGTGGTATCTTATTGAGTCTTCAAAAAACATGTGGTATCTTATTGAGCAAATCAATCAATGAACTAATCGTACGACTGAAGAATTACTGGAGAGAAATAATTTTGCTTTTTATATATGAAGAAATTATTACAAGGTATCTTATTGCTTTTTATTACACAACCAATATGAATGAATGAATGAATATAACTAATTGTGCACTATACATGTATACTATCATATCTTCATGAAAACTCTATACTGGTTAAGTCCACGATCAGCATGAAAAATCAGATGCCATATGATCCAATCCTGCTAGACGTAGAAGTATGTAGATGCGTCTGCAGCATTTGGTGTATCTCTACAAAGAATTGATCGAGCTTCAATTACTGAACGAGGGGGCTCGATGTCTTTTTCTTGCAGAGCATTTCCTTGTAATCTTTGCATTTGGGAAGCAAAGGTATCGTCCAATATCTACAAACAAAACAGAGTGAAGTTAAAAAAATGCAGTACGTACTCATTCTGGCAGTACAAAAAAATAGTGGTTGGATTTAGCTCTAATAGGAATCCCTATATCTGAAGATGCTTACCCCAAGAGCATAATAAGATCCATTGTACCACACTCGGTTTTCCTTCCTGCCTTCGAGGAATTTCAACACAATCTGATTCAAAGGAATTGAATATCGTCAGGATCAAGAGATTAAGTATAGCAAGTGTTGTATGTTATTCAACTCCTCATTATTTACCTGTCCCATTCTATCCCAGAATCCACGACTGATTGCAATAAATATTTGACTTGTAAAGACCTCATGCAAGTTAGAAATGGAGTCAACAAGCTGGGTGTTCAGTGCATGCATTCTTTCACGGACCTCAGCCTCTCCATCTTCTTCCTTTGTTTCTTCTAGAATCCTTTGGAGCCTTGTATTACGGTTAGCTTGCAGCTGAAACAATTTTTTCAAGTGTCAAGAATGTTTACTAGGTTGGCATAAAGTGGCCAAAAGTTTGAGTACTTCAAAAGAAGAACAAGGATACTAGTTTGTGGCACTTACATTGCTAATGAGCTTCCCAACTGTTGCCTGCAAGTAGGTTTTGTATTTTGTCCTCAATAGAACTGTGATTCCATTCATCTGCTCACCAAACTGTGCCTTCTTGTTATCTCCCATGACAGGCAGATAGGAGGCCCAAGACTTTAAGATATCTTCTACTTTACAGTGTAGGACGTCAAGAATTCTCTTCATCGTGTTTAAAAATTTCCCAAGCTGGTGAATAAGATATATGGGTAAGATATTACTAATATGCAATTGTGACACATGTATCCGTGTGTGTGCTTGTAACTGGATGGAGTAGATTCTACATCAGATGACAATTGTATTCTGATTCCGTGTTTAGTTCCTGTAGGAATATTTTCACTTACCTGATTAGGGACAGAATAGATCGTAACTGATTGTCTTCTTGTCAGCTTCTGGACCTGTATATTAAGCCTCTTTTGGATAGTATCTTTTAATGGAGTCAAGATATCATTGTATTGCTTCTCCAGTGCTTTTATGATTGCTCTTTCCACATTTGCAACAGCCTTAAACAATCCAACACAAGCAGACATGAGTATTAAACAACCATAGATGAATGCGTTCCAAACTCGAGGAGTATAACTCTTTAGGGATGAGATAAGAACTCACATGTTCCAAAATCAAAGAGTACTGAGGCCATCGATTGATTACCACTTCATACTGAATGAGATTCTCTCTGATTTTTTCATACATTTCCTCAGCAAATGGTGAGGTGGAATGATTTGTTGACACTCCAGACCATGGCACCTGCAACATTATCCGGACATCTAGTTGGTTAACGCTAGCACAGTTCCAGAATAAAGCATTGCCTGCCCCACAACTTTGATTGAGGTCATGAAGGCAAGTGAGAGTAGAGGGAAAATGGGGAATGAGTGGAGAAAGAAATGGATATCATATGCATGTCAATCAAAGGGTACCTTTTCTGCCTTGCAAAGATCAAGTAAGTTAAGTTGCATATCTTCTACCCAGAGCATTATATAATTGTCAAACAGATTCTTTGAGTCTACACCACCGTGCACTGGACTGTGAAGTCAAAAAAAAAAAAAAAAAAACCACAAATCAGAAAGCAATTTACATTCTAGGAAAGAACATAATTTTCTGGCTGCAATTTGTACTTAATGCTAGCCCAAGTTTCATTCACAGACCTGATATCCCATGATTCAAGGTTCCTTTCAAAATCAGCAACTACAACTAAAAGCTCATTTACATGTGGCTGTGGACCAGATGGGGGCCAGGCAGCAAGGAATGCTCGAAGCCTGTTGCACAACTCTGTGCTGTAAATGGCAGCGGTGATGTTCGAGAGATCAATTGAACTGGAAATCGGTAAACTTTGTGAGAACATATATGAAATAATAAGAGTAGAAAGTTGATGGGGAAAAAGTTTATAGTATCGCATTCAACTATAATGTTGAGAAGAATGAGTCGCATAAGATGCAAAAAGAAAGGTAAACTTTGTTAGAACATATATGAAATAATAAGAGTAGAAAGTTGATGGGGAAAAAGTTTATAGTATCGCATTCAACTATAATGTTGAAGAATGAGTCGCATTAGATGCAAAAAGAAAGGTCAGCACCTGGGGAGTACATTCTCGTTGTGGATCTTGATGTCTGCCTGAATTTCCTTTTGTATATTTGTACACAAATTCTTCATTTTCAAATATGCAGTTGAGATGGATATGGAATCCATAAGGAAACCTTCAGAGTTACTTGACACAAACTCATCAGTCTCAAGCATGTGTTTCCGGTATCGTTTTTTAGCTGCCATCTGTTAAAATATACATTTGTTAGACTTCAATTTGTGCCAAGTAGGCAATCAAAATGCAGTGCAATGTAACCCAAGAAGCTGGCCTCCATATTGAGGAGTTTTGGCAGAAAGTCACATCTACATTCTAGACTCCAGAAGAAAAGAAGCTAAAGCCTGTTTTCAACTGTTGCTTCTAAAATATTTGAGTATGCAGAGAATTCAGTAATAACAAGTACACTCTGTGTGGCAAAGTAAAACCTCGTTTTTTTTTCTCTATTTCAAATTTCACCAAAAATAAGATAAGGGAAAGTAGTATTTTCTTTTACCAAATTTGTAAGGCATGATGAAAGTAACTTTGAAATCTTCACGTGGTTGGTGCATATTCTGATTATTCTCTAGTTTAGGTTATAGATATTGAGGATAGGAAACTAAGACTACGAAATTCATCCTGAGTATTCATACATTTACAATTCCACTTACAGAAACATGAGTACATATCATATAGATTTTTCATGTACCTGCAAATAGTTTCGCAGCATAGTCTGGGCATCCAGAGTAAGGATATCATGAAGGAGGGTGTAAACTTGTACTGCGGGAGTCAGAGCTGGTGCTGCAGACTCTGGAGTTGGACCAAACAAGTCTGCTAACCCAGAAGGAGAGCCTTCATCTAATGACTTATAGTTTTCAAAAACACTTGCCAAAAGACTTTCAATTTGGGTTTCACAATCCAACAGTATACTTTTCTGAAAGAAACCAAAATCAAAGCCAAAAATAAAAATAAAAGGTTAAGATCAATTCTCACAGAAAATGAAACAAATTATCGCAACAGAAACAAGTAGATGTCCCAGTTTAAGATCAATTCTCACAGAAAATGAAACAAATTATCACAACAGAAACAAGTAGATGTCCCAGTTTAAAGTAACAAGACTAGATTGGGTTATGAATAGATTTCAATTCATAACCCAATCTAACAACTTGGCAGATATATAAAGAAAAGCACATACCCAATATAACCCAATATGAAATAGATGTAAATAGGTATAATGGAAATGTTTCTTGTTAGCTGTCCCAATATAACCCAATATGAAATAGGTGTAAATGAAACAAATTATCGCAACAGAAACAAGTAGATGTCCCAGTTTAAGATCAATTCTCACAGAAAATGAAACAAATTATCACAACAGAAACAAGTAGATGTCCCAGTTTAAAGTAACAAGACTAGATTGGGTTATGAATAGATTTCAATTCATAACCCAATATAACAACTTGGCAGATATATAAAGAAAAGCACATACCCAATATAACCCAATATGAAATAGATGTAAATAGGTATAATGGAAATGTTTCTTGTTAGCTGTCCCAATATAACCCAATATGAAATAGGTGTAAATAGCTATAATGGAAATGTTTCTTGTTAGCTGTAGAGCCATACCTCCTGCCTTGTCAAACATTTTTCACTCCTGGCCTTTATTATAGGTACAAGCAATTCATTCACAAGCTCTAAGCAATCTTTTGTTGGAGTTGCCACATCCATGACTTGTGAAAGATATCTACAAAAAAAAAAAAACAGAGGGCAGTGAATGTGTTATGCAATCACAAGGAGGAGCATAATTTTGCCGTTTCTTTGTTTCTGGTCAGAAGCACCATAATATTTTCACATCAATAATGCTGTTTACTAAATTTTGACAAAAGTACATTAGTACCTCAGCTTTGTGTATGACTTGGAAACTTCATAATAGTCTGCAAATTCCTCCAACAACCACTTCCATGGTCCGTGCAACCGCAAGTTTCGGGAATGAAAATTTTGTGCTCTCATAGCAGCCTCCAACAATAGATCATAGGCTAGAGTCTCTGCAACTGGTCCGCTCTATATTATGTCAAAAGAGTACATATGAGAACCTAGGTAAACTTACACACAAGTATGGCTACCTACACCTTTTCATGCATTCCACTAATGATGAAATTAAAATAACAATCAATATTATTGGACTGAAATGGTAAGAAATGAAATGTGTGACTAAAGGTTGCTTAGATGGGGCTGAGTTGGAAGAAATGAAACCTTTATATGATTAGCTTCATCATTTGTTATTGTACTACCAACGTAAAGCTGAATCTTCCCAATACATTCTTGATCATCATGGTGTAAAGGCCACCACCGGACTTTATCACTCTGCATATTCAAGAAGATCATATCAAATAACATGTCGATGGTAGAAAGATTATTGTTTTCTTTTTAAGAAATTTGACATTGGATGATAGGAGAGGAATGCATACGGTGTTATCTATCAAGGAGGCAATAGGAATTCTGGTTCGACCTTGGACTGATTTTTTCGTGTCTTGAACTTCCACCAGAAGAGCGTCCACTTGACTCTCTGGGAAACTGAAAGTACACAAATATATAAGATATTATCCATTTTTAAGTTTTAACATAATATGATCTGTCAACCTGAAGGGGCAGACCTACATTCTAGGGTAGCAACAGAATATCCGGTACTAATCTAGAAGAGATATGAGAATTGCAATCATTTTATTTCAAATTCTTTAAACATGAAGAGAATAAAGGCATAGAAATAGATCATTTTCCATTATGTACACAAGAAACTTACAAGACATGGTAATCACCGCTTCCAGGGCGCAAGCAAATTGCCGAACTTGGCTCTACTACAGAATCCTCAGTGGTGCTATTGAGTTGGAATATGCATGAAAGTGACTCTGCAAGCCCAATTCAGTAATTGTTAATCTCCACTGACACATGGAAGGTCGTATCACCTTTTTATTAATCGCAGTATAAAATATACAGGACAGGGATCGAAAAGATCCACCAAGAGATCTAGCACAAAGATATGCATTTGCACTTATCTTAATCAAAAACAATAAAGCTGCAGGATTCTAATAGAAGTTTCAGATTAAGCCCTAAGATCAATTTTTATTTAGTAGAACATGAGAGTTTTGATGACAGCACACACCTTCAGTTGTAACTGCTAATGAGGAGGACTTTAAAGAACTTATGCTGGTTTTTACTAGTGATGAAACATGTCGGACATATTCAGCCCCTGCTTGTATGTACATTGAACCTCGCTGTGAAAATGTGCTCTTCAGTTTCCTTCTTGGTATTACCCGAAGTTTCTTCACTGCCATCATTCCAAGACTATAAATTACAAATGCACTATATATGGTTTATAACATTTACATGTCTGAATGCTAACATAAAAGCCCTCTATTAGTTTTAAGAAATAGATAAGAATCTCTGTTATAGTTTTCGCATTCCAAAACAGTTGCAATTAAATCAGTTAATTGTATTTAGCAGAAAAGGCATGTTTTAGTTCAAAACTTCAAATACAGTGGCAATGTATCTTTTGAAATGAAAAGTAAATCTTAGTCCGTTCGTAATAACTAACTTATAAATTGAGTTAGTTAGATCATACCTTCTACTCTTATCTTTCCAACCACCTTCTTTGCCCTCGGATGGGATATTTGTTCTCCATTCCTACTAGTCTTTGCCTCTAGTGGTTGCATACCTCGGGGTTGCAGCAAAAAGGTGTTTAGTCTGTAAAAGTAAGAGTGTAAAGCCAAAATGTCAATTCAAAGCGGAGAACCAGACATGTACTAAAATATATCTATCATCAAGAGGAGAGAGCTGACCCAAAGGCATTTCGAAGAGCTAGGCACTCATCACGGAGAAAGTCAGGTGCCTCGGTGCAGCCTCTTGCCCATGCTTGTAGGCATAAGCGTATACATGCCTCATGTGCAACCAACGTTTGCCAGGCATATTGACCACTGCAATGATTGAATTAAGATGCCATAAAAAAAATGAAAATGAATAAATTCAATAATAACAAAACTAGTATTACTTTTCTATGCTACTACACTGTACATGCCCCATAATCTAATCTGACTTCATATGAAATTAAACATTGGACATACCTGGTACTATAATGAGATGAGTGGTCCAATCGGCTGGCTTGCACAGAAGGGATTTTTGTTTCTCCAGCTATGCTTTCGTTGACCCTGCAGAATTTAAATGTCAGACAATTCTATAACCCTGTAACCATCAAAAGCCCAACAAAGAAGATAAATAACTGCTTCCATACCTGTCATCAAGTTCAGAAGCTTTCAAAGAACTGGTACCGACATCCGCTAAACCTTCTACACTCTCACCATAAGCCATTTCTTCCCTTGGTGGGCAAGTCCAATTTTCATTTCCATTGCATTCCCTTGATTCACTCTCAACCTCAAAGCCCTTCTCATCACTTGCAATCTCAAAAATGGGAGGCGCACTTGGAGTTCCCAAGTCTGAAGAATCTCTAACCATCCCACATTCATCACCACTTGGGGTAGTCCCCTACAAACAATCCCACCAACACAAAATTCAAAATCACAAATCAACATAATGTAATGAAACAAAAGCATCAACACAATATTCGAAATAACAAACAAAACTTTCCCAATCCATAAAACCAATTCTCAAATGAAACCAAAGCACCAACTCTTACATTGACATTTCGAAGATGAACCCTTTTCAGAAGCTGATTGGCAGTTGAAGGTGTATAAGTCTTGGGTGGACATCTCTGCTTAAACCCCACCTCACTCTCAGTAAACCTTCTGAAATTATTCCCAGGAACTTCAACCCTTAAACCCTCCTTCAAAAACCCCATATTCAATCCAGTCCTACCCTTATTACTATACCCAACACTCTCCTCTTCTTCTTGATACCACTCCGTCTGCGCTTTCGATTCTTCATCGGAGAAATTAGCACCGGAATAGTCATCGGAGACCGAATCGACGCTCTCGTCGTCGTCTTCGTCGACGTCCATGTCGCTGCTCAGGCACGACGGAGCCACCAAGCTGTGAGGCGCGAGCAGACCGGCGTGGAACTTGAGTGGGGGCAGAGCATGGCCGGAGCTATTGGAGCTGAAGAGTAATGGGGACTTGGGAAAACGGTCGGAGGTGAGCTTCTCGGCGAGCGGCGACCTGATTTGCGGCGGCGGTGGTTGTTCCGGTAAGTCCAGGTCTGATCCCTGCAAGAAATCAAAAGCAGAAATTGGAGTCAAAGATGGAAACTTTGTGTGGTTTTTGGAAAAAGGGAGGGTTGAATTGAATTGGGTACCTGCTTGATCCACTTGATTGCGTTTTCGTCGAGGCCTTCTGTGAACATTTTGGGATTTGAGGAGAGAATGGGGTTTTGGGTTTTGGAGGGTTTGAGATTGAAGAAGGGTTTTGGTTAATTTGGTCTGAAAGATTTGAAGAGGGAAGAGAAAAAGTAATAATGGAGGTGAGAGAGAGAGAGAGAGAGAGAGAAAGAGAGGTGAGGAAGAAGAAGAAGAAGAAGAGAGCGTAGGTCGGTGGTGTGTGTAGCTGTAAGGTAGTGGTGGTGGTGATGTCGTCTGCAACGGCTAGTTTGACCTTTTTTTTGTATTTCTTTTGCAAAACGTAAAAGGGACACTTTTATTTTATTTCCTTTTAATAATAATTTAAAAGGGTCTTTTTCATTTGGAGATGGAGGCTTTCCTTGTTTTCTCTACCTTTTTTTTTTTTTTTTTTTTTTTCTTTCTCAAATCTAAACAAAATTTAACCGTTCATTGCTTGTATAATAACTAGCTGTGCCCACACTCTATGTGTGTGGGTGTTTTTTTTTTTTTTTTGATAAAGAAGTGGGTAGTTTCTTAACCAAAGCAGTTTTCTACAACAATAACTACTATTTATTTTATTTTAAGGAATTTAATTTTTTTATATTTTTTTTAAATTGACATTATTGTCCCTGTTAGTTATTTCAGTTTCTAAAGTTTTTTAATATTAGAGGGTTATATTCGTCCCATTGAGTTCTATAACTTTGTTGTCATTATTATGTATGGATTATGTGCCACATAAATTCAATTTGTTCTCCCACTAAGTTTTATAATAAAAACATTATATATATATATATATTAGAAATATCAATATGCGGAAAATGATCACTTTGTTGTAACTACTATGTTCGTACCAGGAAGCCTTCCATTGAGGACTAACTGAGGACTTTCCAATCAATAATTTTGGAGACCCACTTTTCGATTATATTTCGTTAAATATTTATGTATGCATGAGTAGATCACTTCTGAAAATTTTCTTCCAAATTGCTATCGTAAAGGTATTGACCTAGATCAAATCAATAGACAAACCAAATCTGTCAAACATGAACAGTTCATGTTCGTAACTGATAAGTCACGATTATGAATGCCTTAACGATTTTCAATTTGGTTGAAGAATTGCATAAATTATCTACACATGAATATCTAAACATCTAACGGTTGATTTGCGAAAATCTGAACGAAAAGTGAGCCTCACAAAAAAGTACTCAATTAGTCCTCATTTTAATGGTCCTATTTTTAGTTCAAACATCTACCATGTGCCGCATAAATTCAGTTTATTCTCCAATTGAGTTACATAACGTTGTAGTCATTATTATATAAATGTCATGTGCCACATAAATTCAAGGCATTCTCCCATTGAGTGTTGTTGTTGCTGTGTACATGTAATGTCCGTGCTACATAAGTTCCATTTCAATCTCTCATCGAGTTCTATAACGTTGTTGTCTTTGTTATATACGTGTCATTTACCATTAAGTTTGGTACATTCTTTGATGAAAGTTTATAACGTTGTTGTCGCTTTCGCATAAACTTCTTTGGATTAAGCAGACATCCGTTTTGGCCAATCATTTGATTCAATATATCTCTATTCCAAAACTGTACATGAGTTGGACAAGAAAAGATCGGAAAGATGGTTAATATAAGTTACAGAAGTTGCAACTTTCTAAATTTTCTTGTTGTTGCTTCCACATAAATTTCTTTGGATTAAGCAGACATCCGATTTGGCCAATCAGTTGATTCAGAGTATCTTCATTCCAAAACCATATCAGAATGATACACACACACACATACCACGTTTTACACGAGTTGAACAAGAAAAGATCGGAAAGAAGGTTAATATAAGTTACAGAAGTTGCAATTTTCTAATTTTGTTGTTGTTGCTTCCGCATAAATTTCTTTGAATTAAGCAGACGTCCGTTTCAGCCAATCATTTGATTCAGAATATCTCCATTCCAAAACCGTACCAAAGTATTACACACACACAGACACACCACATTTTACATGAGTTGGACAAGAAAAGATCGGAAAGAAGGTTATAAATTACAGAATTTGCAATTTTCTAAATTTTCTTGTGAATTAAGATGTCTATATACAAATTGTACCCTGAATATATGGAAGCTTCATCAAGATCAAGTAAACACTTCTATCTCTAAGATCAACTATTGATCCCAACTTGAAGACTTCGGTAACCCTTTTACCATCACTCTAGCATGAATGAATTGAAGATGTACTACGTACAGGAGTTAATAAATACTATTCAATAAGTTGAAATGAGTCCATTGATGTGTGTACCAACTAGGGACAGTTAGGAATAATATTGATTTAAAATTGAAAACCAAGCTAGCTAGAGCTACTCTAACGTGAAGGTCAACCGAAGAACAGACTGTGATTAATAGATAGAGTTTTAGTGCAGTGTGATATTAACTTCTTGGGAGTTATGAGAAGGATAAAGACAATTTCCAGCAACTAACCAAGTAGAAAAGCTTCCAGTCTTCCACGTTTCCCTTCATGCACTAGTTAGAACAACTAAGCTAGCTGGTGCTTTCTATCTCTTCTCTCGCAAAATTACAGAAATTAAACCTCCAATTCTGAGTTACGCACTACATGCTTAGCTAATACAGAGGACCTCGGTTTCTTCACTTGGCTGTATTCAAAAACCAGTGCTATATGACAGAGAGAAGAGAAAGCAGCCAGGCTTTATCTGGTAGTTGGAGTATATAGTACATGTGCATTTCACATTTTCATTCACTTCATTAGCTTTCTTCTTTGTGTCTTCTCTCTGGGTCTCTCAGGAGGGAGCAAGGATGTTTGGTTTTGGGGAAGAACAAGGATTTCAAGGACCCCTGACCCCGAATATGGATCGCGGTGTTGTTGAGGGTGAAGAAGAGGAGGAGGAAGAAGAACAGGAAGAGAACTCAAGTGATCATAGTAGTTCTCAGATTGAATCAGTAGCTCGTCCTTACGTTCCTTCTCGTTATAAGCTCAAATCTCGGCTTAGGTGGAGTGCTGACCTTCATGCCAGTTTTGTTGATGCTGTCTGTCAGCTTGGTGGCCCTCATAGTCAGTATAACTCATCCATCACTATATCCATATGTTATGTATATGATATATATCTCTTGTTTTTCAGTCATCTAATGTCACACATTACATAATTTGCAGAGGCAACTCCAAAGTCGATTATGCAAATAATGGATGTTAAGGGACTATCGCTTTTCCACGTGAAGAGCCACCTCCAGGTCTGTTAATTTGATCCGCTACTTGATCTTATGTACAAAGAGAGAGAAAAAAATCTCAGTAGTGCAACAGAAATGTCACTGATAATAGTGTTTGATGTGTAAATATATTGCAGAAGTACAGACTTGGAAAGTATGGAGTGAAGGAGTGGCGAGATGGGAGTAGTTCCAGAACAGGTATGATCGATCGATCTTACTGAACAATGACATATGGGTATAAATATAAAGGTTGAGCTAACTTGTCAGTGACTTGTGAGTAAAGTTTTGTGTTTGAGCTAACCCTAGATTTTTCAATGCCTCTAAATGAAAGAGAACACAGTTTCAGAGGTCTTGAAAGGGCAAAACGGTGGTACTACTAGTACTCCTTCCTTGAGCTTGCTGCAACCCCATGAGAATGAGTATGATCATTTGTCCCTTAATTTCATCTAAATGTTTTCATTCGCATTTTCATTTACATTCTCTCAGCTAGCTGACGACTATTCGACATATAGGATTTGTGAACTGAGTCAGGATCTGAAAGCCCGGAAGGACGCTCAAGAGAAACTTCGTCTGCGAAATGAGGCAAGTTGTTAGTAGTAATTCAGAAACATTTGTTGATGAGAATGGAATTGGCTTCAGAATTTTAATGTCCAGAATCAAATTTTTATTGGCTAGCTTTCAAGTTTGCTAATGATTTTGCAGGTTAAGAAGCATTTGCAATTGCGTAAAGAAGCCCAAAGCAGATATTTGAGTCGTGCAGTAGAGAATGCATGTGAAAAGCTTGCTCATCAATTTCTTGGAGGCTGTGCAGCAGATTATGCAGGTGTGTTTGGACAAAATGCTGCTGGTTTAGAAACTATGGGGTCAATACCACATCAGAAGGATCTAGACCTATACCCTGCATATCATATGACTCAGATTATGCAGCCTAGTTTTGACAACCAACTTGGTAGTTTTGGAAACCAACTTGGTAGCTTTCTGCCTGAGAGTGAAGCCTATTTTGCAACCGGAGACCACCTGATCTCAGCTGGGCATTCAGGAAATTCATCTGTGCAAGATTTCCCAACTTTCGATACAGATGGGAATAACGAGGTTGAGATTTTGGATGATGACCCTGCAGAAACTTATTTGATTCTGGATACTGCTGAAAATGGAAGTGGCAGGTCTTGAAACCCAATTTTGTCAACCGACCTATTGTTGTTTGCTATTCAGTTTCCTAGTTTCAGATTTCTTGTTGGGGTAAAGATTGATTTCTTGTTGGGGTAAAGATTGTAACAATTTATATCTGTTTGTTGCCAGCAATTTCAAGTTTTCAATGAAGATAGACTTGGTCAAATTGCAACCCTGCTGTTCTGGCAGACATGGATATAATCATATAATTAACAAAGGGGTGCTTTCAAATTAAAACAAAATTGCAGCGTAACTGATCTGAATATCACGAGAGTGAGGTGCATCATATTTAAACAACCAAAGATAAAACAAAAAATAAAAGAATTAATCATCACAAATCAATCTGTTGAGAATCCAAAGAATTATCAAATTTACTTTCATTTCAGATATGAAATTGGAGAGTACGGGGACTGAAGGTCCATGATATTACAACTTTCTAGCAGAACGTGAACAAACTAAAGTACGTAATTCAAATTGATGCGCAACACTGGGTGTGGTAAGAAATAAAATGTGATATGTGAGGTAAAAGGAGAAGCTGCTGCTGGGCTTGTTACACACGAGGCAGTATACAGAAAATATAGTCTTCATGACTCTTGATATGCTGCAACACAATCACCTTGACCAAAAATACTCCTTCCGACATAGCAGACTCATTTCCAACTGTGTGATAAAAAATACCAGCCAACACTTCTAATCGATCTTGACAGATGAAAATAGGTAATGAACAAAGTAGAAAGACATGAGAAATCCGATGGTGCCAGTTGACAACATGATTGCAGTTGCCATGATTAATGAATAACCAAGGTAAAGGGTAGCCGACACAGGGCCACTCAAACTCTGCAGATCAAATACCAGGTAGTTGATGGAGTACAGGAACACATAAAGGGCAACTGACCCCGAAGCAAAGAAAGCCTTCCACCACCACCGCCAATCCTCCACACAGAGATGCATGTATGTGAGAACCACTGAAACTTCAGCACAAACAACCACCAGCAATAGAAGCACTATAAGCAAGAAACCAAAGACATAATAGAACCTTCCTAGCCAGATGCTTGAAAGGATGAAGAATAGTTCAATGAAGAGAGTTCCAAAGGGAAGTGTCCCGGCACCGAGAACAAGAAGCCACGATGGATATTTGCGTGCAGGAATTTCTCTAGGAATCTGGTTGGTTCGAACAGGAAATTGAATAGCCTCCGCTCGTGTCCCCAAGAATCCTCCAAGAAGAGTGAGTGGCACTGAAATGCAGAACCAGAGGGAAAAGAGTACAAAATACAAGGAAATAGGAATAGCACCAGTACTATTGCTTCCCCATAGGATGAAATTCAGAATTGTAAGAATAACAAAGACGATTCCAGGAAAGAAGCATGCTGTAAACCAGGAAACAGATCTCCACCCTTCTGAAGTTCCCTTTATGGTACTCCACATTCGGGCAGCAACATAACCAGCAATAATTCCAAGGAAAAGATATAGAATGATCATGCCTGTCAGTAGCATTCCTCGTGAAGCAGGTGACATGAAGCCAAATGCTGCAAAAATGATAGTAACAACTGACATTCCTGTAATCTGAACCCCATCACCAACCATCACGCAAAGAAGCTTTGGGTGATCTGGCTCTCTGAACACATCTCCCACAACAAGCTTCCACCCAGAAAGCTCTTCATTCATCTGAGCTTGAGCTTCTTTGTCCAGTTCTTCATATCTTGTTAAATCCCTCCTCACGGTCCTTAGGAATATGACAAAAACGATACCAGCAAGGAAGAATATCACCATTAACGAATTGAGGATAGAGAACCAGTGCACACGGGCACCCTCCATCTTCAAATAAGCATCCCACCTTGATGGCCATCTTATATCACTTTTCACAAATTCAACCTCATAAGTGAATGACACTCTCTCTTGCTCCCTTATGATTTGAGACTTGTCAAGGTCTGAGGGACAAATGACAGGTGAGATAGGTTTATACATCTCATTTTTACTCATGGTATCAGGGTCGTATTTAACACTACAAGGGTAAACCTCAAAGCCAACAATCTCATACCCAGATGCCTTCTTCTTATCAGCTTCTGAAATGACACCCATGCCTTCTTCCCCAGTACCAATTATCTGCACACCACTTCCTCCATACTCATGAATCAAAACCCTGAACTTGAGGTGGTTGATGATGTAATCATCTTTACTGTTAGTTGGTGTGTAACCAACAGGAAACCCAGTCCACTGAATCTTCACCCCATTTTGATAAGCATATCTCATGGCGGGCAAATTATCAAGGATCATATTGACCTGATACAGATCCCTGGTCCTCTGCTTCAACAGCTTCACCTCATGCTCATTCAAAGCGTGTGTAGTACACAGGTAAACAGTCTCGTTAACATTCATTCTGAATCGGTAAGCAGAGCTCTCAATCTCATCTCCCATAAGAAGTTCCCCGAGATTCTCCGCCATTTTCTTGATACCATCTTTGGGTTTGCAATACGGCAGACTATAGTAGCTGAAGGGAAGCTCAGTCTCAATAGAAGTCAAGGAATTCACTTTGGTAAAAATTGATTCCCCTTGGGAATACGTATGCATGTAGCTTCCAGGAAGATAAAACCCATTACAGACATGCACAAACAGAACCAAACCCAGCAACGCCCATCGGATCGCGGGCATTCTCGATTTCGACACAGCCATCTGAATCGAAACAAAAAAGAACACCCACCACTGTATCTAACCACCTACTCTTAAAAACGCATCCAGCAATATATCTACATCAAAATCCAAACAAACTAACATCAGCCAAAAAAAAAAAAAAAGGAACAATAATTATAAGCTGGAATACACCAAAACAACCACTTTCTTTAAACAAATTACAACACTGAGCTAATTTAGGGTTTACATACATCCTACTCCTCAACCACACCAGATCCACTAATCAACACAGCAGAAACAAGCACACACACTCAATAAGATCCAACTAGCAACGAAACCAAAAACTAACACACGCACAGATCCAAGAATTTCAGTTCCAGATCTACGAAAATCGAAACGAACATATAAAACAGTAATAAGCAGCAATAACAAAGACGTAAAGGATGAGAAGGATTGAGGAAACGAACCGTGATGGATCTGAGAAGGTGTAGCGGAGATTGAATCAGAGGTGGTGGAGGGTTTGCTTGGAAAAGAAGCCTTGTGGTTTTCGGTTCCTTCCTCTCTTCTTCTTCTTCTTCTTCTTCGTAGTAAAAATATAAGGGATGGTGGAAATGGAAGATGGGATTATTCTATTCGGGTTCTCACGCGAAATGAATTGATTCTCAGACCTTGGGTTTGGGCCCCAGCCCATGAGATTGGATCTTGGACCAATTTTTTTTTTTTTTTTTTTTTGTGTGAATGAGATTGAGAATTTGAGATGTGAGAGTAGGGATTGATTATGATTTGATGGGAGTTAAGTGATGATGTAGTTGTGGTGGTTAGGGATTAGGATTAGTCGTATCATCAAAGTAATGAGCTTATATATATGGTAATGGATTGAGATACTTCACCATATTATTATGTGCTTAACGTTTTTTTGGATATCATTGTTGCGATGTGCTTGTAGTTGTTAGGAATGTGCTATTAGTTCTATCATCAAAATCATGATTTATGAGAATGAGATTATGGTATTAGATCTAAAAATTGACTATCATAATGTGCTTGATATAATTGGCAATATTGATAGAAATAGTCCATCATGAAATTGAATAATGACACAATACTAACCATTGTTTTCAAAGAATATTGTATGACCATTATGGCAAAAACTTAAGTTGTTAGTCATCCATTCGATAATTGTAGTTAAGATGTCGGTGCGATGAAAGAGTTATGTGTACATCCCCCCACAACATACAAGTTAGGAAAAATATATTTTATTTTTGAACATTTATACATACAAGGCTAATCGTTTTGATGAGGATCTTATTGTGTTAAAAAAAAATTAAATAAAAAAAATTGTTACAAAAAAAAAAATATAGCAATTTTCTCTTTCCTATGTTTTAGCTCAAATCAGAAAGTAAGTTCATGCTCTGTATTGTCATTGAAGATCTATGAAAATAATTAGCTATTTGATGACGTTTTCTGGTCATCGGAATATGCTAATCAACGCACGGTTCAAACAAAAAATATTGTTATCGTAAATTGTAGGTTTATTTGATACATTTATACTTCTAATTTAGTTTATCTCTTGCAATCTTGCATATATGGTTCTTTAATGATAATATACTAAATGTAGTTTCAGATCAAAAACTTACTTTACGATTCAAGCTAAAACTTGAGAAAGGTTGATGAAAAAAAAATTACTAACATTCTTCACTAAAAAAAACAATGTGTCAACAATGATATCGTGGTCTAAAGTAGTTTAACTAGTTTGCAACGGTTATATTTATAGGAAACAAAATAAGTGTGGTTTCCTACATTGAAAGGACTTTCGGGGAGGATGAAGGTCAGAAAATATACACCAAATTGGATGTGTCATCAATGGGTTATAAGTAGCTAATGTTATGCTTTCTACTTCTATGTACCTATTTCATGATGTCAATTATATTTTATTTGGCAAAAGATGTAGCTTAACTAAAATCTTAAATTAACTATTTTAACATGTCATTTCTTACAGATTCACATAATATAACATCAAAGTTTCTCACATAATCTTACAATGAGGAGAAGAGTTTTGAGAGGAGAGATTTCAATTTCCAAACAACAAAAGGGGCAGCACTAAAATATTGTACAACTCTGTTCATTAATGGAACTTGAGGCTGGTCAAGATGTTGTTGTTCACTGGGTCAGCCAAATGGTCCAACAGGTTTTGGTACGGCCCAACTCCAGTCACAAGGCCTTGGATAAAGTAGCCCAAGATTGCCAACATAGCCAACCTCCCGTTCTTCACTTCCTTGAGCTTCAACTCGTTCAGTGACTTCTCATCTTTTCCAAAGCCCAATGGGTTAAATAACGGCCCACCAGGGTAGGCTGGGTTATCGGATCCTCCCAAGTACTTCTCAAGGCCCAAGAAGTATTGCTTGCTCATGGATCCGGGGTTGTACCAATCCTGGAAACGTCTGTGCTCCGCAAAGCCCATTAAGGCAAGCTCTAAGACGAATAGGGTGTAAGGGTCGGCCCAGTAGTTGTAAGTTCCGGCCGGGGGAATCACACCGGTTTGGAACCAAGGGAGAGCTGTTTCAGCTGGAATCAGGCCAAGTTTCCCCAAGATCTCGGGTGCAATGGCACCGACTGCACCCAACATGGCATAACGTCCATTGATGACCTCACCATAGGCTAACCATCTTGGTTCGATGAACCCTCCGGTGCCTTCTGGGTCTGAGAGGCCCAATGGATCGAATCCATAGTCACCTGGAAGACTACAATTACTCATAATTATCAGCCAGTGAATTCACAATAGTGAAATATTTCAGAGAAAATTTCATTACTAAAGTATGACATATCATGTTGTTACGTTATCTATTGCGTCATACACTATAAATTGACAATTTTATAACTCGCAACCTTACAATCAAATTAATCAATTGCAATTAGTTGCAAGTTATTAACTACTTGAGACTATAATGCGTAATGCGTTGTACACTCAAGATTTTTTTTCCTTTCCTCGTGATATCGGATTATTAAATATAAACGGACAACTTAACATATAACAAGATGGAAACACTAGCATATGAGAATATATGATCCATGTAGTCGATGCTTATAGGTAGAACAAGTTTGTATATCGGACTCTTGGCCACCATAACATTGCAAAACTTGATTTCTAGCTATCATCTTCTTCGTTCTGTTTAGGGTTTCTTCAGTAGCATCATGGAATAGAAAAGCAGAAGCACAGATTAGTAAATCACCTGCCATCCAAGTAAGAAAGGCTCTGCTTTGATGCAAACCACAACTGTCTGTCTGCTCCTTGCTGAAACATTCAGAACCCAACACACCATTCAGTGCTTAGTAGTTCCTCAATAACCTCACCATATACATGATTAAGCTTATAGCCAAAGCATATATGTACCTTAACAGGGGGAGTAGAGGCTGCCTTTACAACAAAGGAAGCTGATTTCCTCACCCCAAATGGAGACTGAGCTGATCTTCCTCCTAGTAGGTTCCTCGCAACCTCCTTCGAGGCGGTTAACGACGACGACGACACTAGGGCTTGTGCTGCCATTTTCTTTCTCTATGCCTCTCTCTTCTTCTTCTTCTTCTTCTTCTGTGAAACTCGACTATGTTTTATCAGTATCAAAGTCTGAGAGCTTATGAACCACAGGTACCCCAAACTCGTACAAGTAATGTAATAAACGAGGGTGAGGACAGAGAGAGTGGGGCAGGGGGCACCAAGATTTTTGGGCACCGTTGAGATTGAACTCCTGGTGGACATTGGAGCTGCCCCAGGTTTCAGATTAGGTTAGGATCTCACTGCCCAACAATGGTTGTACACGTGGCACTCTTGACCTGGATAAGGGATATTGCAGAATTTCCAATGGATACTGATTTAGGAATACAAACTTTGAGTGGATTCCACAATCCAAGTAGAAGGAAATATCTAGTATTCTAGTTTCTGTGATCAAGTTAAACAGAAGCACTTAGCAGCTCATCCGAGTTGGTACATTGATATGAGAGCAATTTGATGTCATAGTTATGACTTAGAGGGTGAGTGCCTTAACCCTAGAAGTATAAGGTTACATACCCTTGTAGTTCTTGATTGATATATGTATTTACAGTACTGTTTAGAGTATGTGGCACTCGGTATGGTTGGAGTGGAATGTGAATACATCTAACCAAAGTGGGAACTTGTAAGTTGTAACTCAAGTGGTATAGAGCACATCCAACTTGCGTAGTTCAACATTGAATTTTCTTCGATCTTTAGCCTCTTTTAATAACTGGACTATATGCGTTGTTATTTAGAGTATGTTTTATTCGTATGGGTTGGAATGGAACATCTTTAATCTAATGAATTGTGAATACATTTAACAAAAGTATGCATAACATACTTCAAAGTCAGAGTTCAGACTTTGAAATTCAACTACCAAGTAAAAAAAAGGTATAATATTGGACAAGCAAATAATGAAATGCTAAATATTTTTTTTGGTGAACAAATATAAATGAAAAGCTAAATACTACTCCTACTACTTTTGTTAAAGTTACCCAACTAAACGTTAATAATTACTTGTATGTTTTTGTGATAAAGTAACCGAATTTCAAAAGATGAAATGAAATTTTACAAGTTTGGATGCGTAAAAAACTGCCCTTTGATTAAACCACTATCTACTACCCTAAAAACTTAGGAAACATAAGTCTCAATGATTACATCATATAATTACTTTTACAATATAATTTATCTCTAACTTAACCGAATCCTAACTCAATTTCATATTTTCTCACTATTTAGGTTGACCCGAAGGACGTAACAAATGATGCAGTACAATTCATACCAAAGAATACCCACCAAGGCTCCAAATCATATACAGTAGGAATATAAGAAGTTTTGCACGCTATGAGACCATAACATGTTATGACATGAGCAACATGGTCACTCTTGTGAGGCAGTATGCCGCTTCTACCACCACCACAACTTGCTAGAACAACAATTTAACGTTTTTAACAATATGACCCAAAATTCACTCAAACAATTATTTAGATCTCTTTCTTCAGAAGTGATATATCGATAGTCTCAAAATGGCAAAACCAATGAAGTAAGGCCTTGGTTTATACAAAAATTTAGCATTACTAGTTTCTAATTAAGACCAAAAGAACTTCATTCTATTATGTATCATTTCAAAAACCTAGGAACCAAGTGACTCGACCGAAAGAAAGGAAAATGTAGAAAATGTATCATTTCAAAAACTTAGGAACCAAGTAGCTCAACCAAAAGAGAGGAAGATGTAGCAAAAGAAAATGAACGTGGAGATGTACAGACCTAATTACCTAAAAGAAATTAGTCACACGAGTTTCGAAAAATAGTATGCACACCTCCAAGTCCCCATTTCCTCTCGACCAAAACAGATGGTACTTCTCTCCCAAGTGTTGGTATGCCAAAATAGAAATAACTGGGCCTAACAACTCGAGCCCAGTCAGCACAATTTTGAAAACCCAAAATAAAACCCAACCCATAAAAAAAAAAAAAAAATCAAATCCATAAGTATAGTCTCGAGCACAGCTGATCATAACCCGTAAATAGTCCCATAAAGCCTTAAACCCTCTCTGAGATTTTTTGTCACTCTCTTCCTCCGCCTCTCTTAAACCCTAAACCCGAAACCCGAAACCCGATCTCTTGGGGTTTATCGATCCCACTCCCTTAAACCCTAAACCCCAAATTACACCAAAAATGATGAGCATCGTGCTCCGGAGGTCACCCACAATATCCGCGACGCGGGCCGTCGCCGCCATCGAAACCCTACTGATCAACCGCCTCTCATTTCCCGCCACGTCATCTCCCGCACTTCCGGGAAATGGTGATCTCGGCGGCGGTGAGGCTAAGCCAGGGTTTCAAGTTCGGGACTTTCACGTTAAATCTGGGCCGTTGAATTTCCGGGCATCGCCGACGACTTTGTTCGGCGCCCAGGTGGCTTTGGACGACGACTACGACGAGTCGTCTAAATCGAGCGGCGAAGATGGGCTTGAGATTTCGAGGCTAGGGATTGATAAGGAGATTGTGTCTGCTTTGGCCAAGAAGGGGATCACTAAACTTTTCCCCATTCAGGTAATTTTATCATTTCCCAATTGTATGTGCTCTGTTATGTTTATGAGAGATTGATTGGGAAGTAAGAAAAACTTTTTTTTTCGGAATATTGATGTGTTGTATTGGGGATTTTGTGATGTATAGAGAGCTGTGTTGGAACCAGCAATGCAAGGGCGTGATATGATTGGTCGTGCTAGAACTGGAACTGGGAAAACTCTTGCATTTGGCATTCCCATATTGGATAAAATTATTCGATTCAATGCCAAACACGGGTTAGTTCCTTCAATTAGACCCTCAATTGTCATCAATTTCTTATAATTTTTTTTCGGGTTTAATTTATGTTTGGTTGTATAGACGTGGGAGGAATCCTTTGGCCTTGGTTATGGCTCCGACAAGAGAGCTCGCGAAGCAGGTTGACAAGGAGTTCCACGAGGCAGCACCTAGCTTGGATACTATTTGTGTGTATGGTGGTACGCCCATTGGAAATCAAATCAGGCAGCTTGACCATGGTACTGATGTGGCTGTGGGCACACCGGGGCGTATTATTGATCTAATCAATAGGGGTGCGTTGAATTTATCCGAAGTTCAGTTCATTGTTCTTGATGAAGCCGATGAGATGCTTAAAGTAGGATTTCAGGAGGCTGTTGAGACAATCTTAAAGAGCTTGCCAAAGAAACGTCAGACCCTGATGTTCTCTGCTACAATGCCGCCTTTCATTAGAAGTCTTACTCAGAAGTACCTAAATAATCCAGCAGTTATTGATCTTGTAAGTATACATTTTCATTTTGGTCTTTTCTACTTCAGCCGTCATTAGGAGGAAACATTTTTGTTTGATTAAGGTGCAAGAAAATTAACAGCTTGCATGTGCTTCAGGTTGGGGACAATGATCAGAAATTAGCAGACGGAATTTCCCTGTATTCTATTGCTGCAGAATCATATGGAAAAGCATCGATCCTTGGACCACTTATAACAGTAAGTATATAATTTTCTTGTTTTGAGTTTTTTTGTATACCTTGATTTTATTTTTTTATTTGCATAGGTTTAAGAATCTTGGTCTTGGCCTTTCAACATATGGTTGATCCTCACCATAAGATATTTGATTGTTAGGAACATGCAAAAGGAGGGAAGTGCATTATTTTTACTCAGAGAAAACGTGATGCAGATAATTTGGCATATGCCCTGTCAAGAAGCCATAAATGTGAGGCTTTGCACGGCGATATTTCTCAACAGCAGAGGGAAAGGGCACTTTCAGGTTTTCGAGATGGGCGTTTCGATGTTTTAGTTGCAACAGATGTTGCTGCTCGTGGGCTTGATGTACCCAATGTTGATCTGGTTAGCTTTCTTTAGCTGTTCTCCTTTCGTTGAGTTTATTGTTTATTCAATAGACGTTCAATTTGTTCCTTAAATAATCTAGTTTTATGCATGAGCATCTTGGTCCGTTGCCTCCATTTTATTGGTAATGATGTGATGAAAGCTTTGAAATGCTCCCGAAATAGGCCCATATATGATTATTGATGCGATGTTGTTATGGGATTAAATCAGGGACAAATACTTCTACTAACATCAATTGTGCTTTCTATTGGTACGCTTAGGTGATACACTATGAGCTTCCAAACAATTCAGAAATATTTGTTCATCGGTCAGGGCGAACAGGTCGTGCTGGGAAGAAAGGAAGTGCTATTCTGATTTACTCACAAAATCAGGCCAGGAATGTCCAAATGATTCAACGTGATGTAGGATGCAGATTCACAGAGGTAAAGATCAATGTCCTTTACATTATACCTTTATCTATAAGGTTGTGAAAACGGTCTGTCAAGATAACAAAAGTATGAGTTGGATATCAAGTGTTTTTGGGAAAACTAATAGGTTAAAAGTGGCATGATAAGTTAACAAAATCAGGATGTTATGTACTAGTTAAATTTTCTTGATTAATAGTTACTAATGCACTTTAACCAAAGTAATACATGATCACATTTAAACATCCACAAAAAAAGAAAAAAAATTATCACATTTAAGAGCTGTATCTACTAATTGAGTGCTCATGAACATGCACTCTGCCTATGTGCCTTTCCCCTTAGTTTGAGTCAAAGTGTACAACAGGTCTAATACTCTGATATGGTCCTCTCTAGGTATTGTATGGGAGCTTCCTAACATTTTGAATGCATACACAGCTGTCTGACTGGGAGTTTTTTTCCTTAGCATGAACTTTTTTTTTTATATATATGCATCAATCTAGACTAACTGCATTGGTTGCTTTCTGTTCATTAGCTCCCCCGGATTGCTGTTGATAGCAGCAGTGCAAGCATGCTCTCTGACAGAGGTAGTAGCGGTGGTCATTTTGGTGGTTCCGGGGGATCTGGATATGGTCGTCCAGCAAACCGAGGTGGAAACTTTGGTAATTCAGGTTTTGGCCGTTCTGGTGGTTTTGGTGGTTCTGACCGTTCCAGTGGTTTTGGAGGGTTTGGTGGTTCAGACCGTTCAAGCGGTTTTGGTGGGTCAGACCGTTCAAGTGGTTTTGGAGGGTTTGGTAGTTCTGATCGTTCAAGTGGCCGTTCAGGTGGTTTTGGAGATCGTTCCGGTGGTTCTAGGGGCTTTGGTGGGAATAATTCTAGCCGGTTTGGAAGCTTTGGGAAAGACAGTGGTTTCACAGGGTTTGGAAATTCTGACCGTTCAAGTGGTTCAGGAGGGTTTGGTAGTTCTGATTTTTGATCAAAACGAGGGAGCAGAGCCTTCTGATTTTACTGCATGGTAAATCTAAAATTTAATTAGTTTTTGCTTTTTGGTCCTTTATCTTTGTTCCTTATGTTACTGTATCGTTTAGTTTCTTTTAGTTGAAATGTTCCTCCGTGCAATTGGTTATATCACTTATATGATGTTGGAGATTCTCACATGTCTGCCTTGAATATCAGTTGGGAAGCTACGGGAGGTAGGAAGAAAAAGATTAGCTAGGAACAATTCATTTCATATTTCAAAGTGAATGATAAGAGGGGCATGTCACAAGGTGGTGCGCAGGCTTCTGCAAGTTTCTAATTATTCTGAAGAAGTCTGATATTTTGCTGTTGATATTAAATCTATAAATTCCAGTATGAAACGAACTACATATGGAGAAGAGGGCTCTCTCATGTAATTTATCTTATTTGTTTACATTAACGATTGATCTTTTATTTGAAGTCTTAGATAATGCTCGAGTATAGTAGTTTACTTGGTACTTTAGCAGTGTAAAGATGTTCAGAGTCTGGAATGGGCTGTGATTTGCATTGTTCAGACTACAGAATTAAAATGTGCAGCAAGTGCCTGAATTTCTTTGGCAGCAAGTTAGGTCCGAAATTGTTTGGTCGTTTCACAGATCGTAATCGTTAAAATGCTTTATTAATTACAGCTCTGTCCATTTGATTTTTCAGATCACAAAAAGATGATGAAGTGAGTTCATGCTTGCTTCACTAAGAGTGAAAAATGAAACCTTATTTGAAATCAATGTCAGGACTTGAAATGTGCGATTAGTTTCCAGTATTAAAGCCAACTGCTGTAGAATTTCGAGGTACATATATAGTAGAAACTAGAAAGTTGCTGCACTTTATATAAATTTTAGCACTATAAATTTAAACTTGTGTTAATTTACTGAACTTAATTTATGAACTCAAGTAACCCCATTCTGAATGGAGAACATGATATCGGGCCTTAAGTGAAGGCCAGAACAAAACCTAAAAAAGCTAAATAACATGATATCTCAGAATCTTGATGTTCTTCGATTGTTGAAGGTCGCCAGGGCACTGAACTCTTGGTGTCTTCACATTTCTTTGACAAAGGCCCTCCAGACAAACCTGAGTTTCCTTCATTTGGAATGTGTCGAATTGTTGGTCATGTGGTATAGGCCCCTGAAGATGGTTATGGGCACATTAAAGTATGCACGGAAATTGAGTTGTGCTAAATACTTTCCTGTGAGCTGGTTTTGGGAGAGATCCAAGGACTCAAGAGAAGTCGAGTTCCCTAATGATGAGGGGGTGAGACCAGTTCTTCTTCTTCTTCTTTCTTCTCCCAATAATGAACAGAGAGAAGTCATATCATGGGAGTTGGTGGAGCAGTACAAGCATTAAAAGCAATGTTAACTGAAAGACCTATTGTTATATCTGGTTTATGTCTAGGTTAAAATAGCAGTTAAGCAGCTCATGCCTCAAGGTTTTTGATTGTATATATAGAACAAAAAGTACACAAGACAGTGTGAAGCTTAATAGTCATTACACCAGAGTTCCAGACTCTATCAGTCTGCTTAAAATACAAACCTAACAGACAAATATACCAGAACACATAACATAATGCATATGAACAACATGATATTAGCTCCAATGCTGCTCTAAACACTAGGAACATGAAGCTGATGTTCGTGAACTGGGACCTAATATACATGAGGTCTAAGTTCCGAGTCCCCTCCTCCGCCTGATGCCTCTCGGCTGCCTCCTACTGCTGAATGTCTCTACAAACCAGTCATGCTTCTTGGTTGTCCACAAGTTTCCACCAACCACTCCAACTATTAGACCAGCAACAACTCCTGGCAGAACCACAAACCAATCTAGTTCAATTTGAAATCCAGAGTCTTCGTCTTGTTCAAAGCTTGATGTTTGTGGTGTTGTGCTCTCAGAATCTTCACATTTCTTTGGCAAAGGTTTCCCACACAAACCTGAGTTTCCTTGGAACATATCCTCTTGGAATGTATCAAATTGTCGACCTTGTGGAATGGACCCCGAAAGACGATTATGGGATACATTAAAGTATGAAAGGAATGTCAGTTGGGCCAGATCACCGGGGAGCTTTCCTGAGAGCTGATTTTGGGAGAGATCCAGCGATTCAAGAGCAGTCAAGTTCCCCAAAGAAGAGGGGATGGGACCGGTGAGAGTGTTGTTGGAAAGATCGAGCAAAAGAAGCCCTCTTAGATTCCCAATGATACCTGGAATCTCTCCTTCAAATCTGTTATTTGAGAGGTCTATGAGTGTCAAATGATAAGGGGTCTTGAAATACTTCAATTCAACACCTTTTCCAAAGACTGTAATCGCGTAATCATTGTAGAACGTTACTGTATACGTCCCGCCGATGTAGAGCAGGGATTGGACGTATATTTGCTCGTTTGCATCAACAGATTTCATGGCATTCCAGTTCTCTAAGTAGTCGGAGGGCAACATACCTGAAAAATCATTGCTAGATAAATCAACAATGGACAGCTCAGGGAACTCATGGCTACTTGCAGGCTTTCCAATTATGCCATGAAATGCATTAGACTGCAAAATGAGAACTTTTAATTGTGGAAGTGTTCCTAACCAAGAGGGGAAGGTATCATTGATCTGATTATTTCCCAAATTAAGAAACGCCAACCAAGAACAATTGGCAATTGATCTTGGGAGCTTCCCTTGTAGCTGATTATAACTCAAGTCAATCCCACTTAACCTCAAGCATCCGTTTGAACCTATTCGAGGAATATCCCCGTGAAAAGAATTGTTCTGCAGTTTCAATATGTAAAGATGTGTGAGATTCTCAAAACATTGGGGAATCCTGCCATTCAGGTTGTTGTTAGACAAATCAAGAATAATTAGCATCCCCGTATTGCAGAATGTTGCTGGAATTTCTCCTGCATATTCATTGTTTGAAACAGAATAGATTCCCATTGACGGCCCTGGAATTGGCAGTGATCCTCGTAACATGTTAGAGTCGAGCTCTAAAGACTTTAACCGAGGCCATGGAATGATGACTGGATTTTCTTCAAATCCAGTTAAGTGGTTGTAAGAGAGGTTCAGATGAAACAAAGTTTCAGTACTAGTTGAATTCCACATCCATTTTGGTATTTGGCCGTGAAGATTGTTATCAGCTAGATCTAGAGCCACCAGTTTACTAGTGTATTTCAAAAATTCCGGAAACTCTGTTAAGTTGCATGAACGCAATCCTAGTGCTTGAAGCTTTGGAGGAATAGCAGTAAATCCAGTTTTGATCTGCACAGATAACTTGTTGAGAGACAAACGAAGGTCCTTCAACTTTTCGAGCTTGGAAAACTCATCGAATTCAACATACCCACTCAAGTTATTTGAGTCGAGGTAAAGAGATTCAAGATTTCTAAGCTCGAATAGCGACCTGGGAATTGTTCCTTGCAGATTGTTCGATGCTGCGTCTAAGAAAGTTAATTGGGTCAACTGCCCAAGGTAAGATGGGATTTCACCAGTTATTTGATTGGAGCTCAAGTCTAATTCCACAAGTTTCGTCAGACTAGCCAAAGAAGATGGGATTTCACCAGTTATTTGATTGGAGCTCAAGCGTAATTCCACAAGTTGCGTCAGATTAGCCAAAGAAGATGGGATTTCACCAGTTATTTGATTGTAGCTCAAGTCTAATTCCACAAGTTGCGTTAGATTAGCCAAAGAAGATGGGAAATCTCCCCTTAAGTTGGTATCGAAAAGGGATAAATTGTTAAGTCTGGTCAGCTTTCCAACCCAAGACCAGGAATCAGTAACTTGGCCACTGAAAGTACCCTTGTTGGAAAAAAAGGAAAGATCAAGGAAATTGAGCTGGGTAAGGTTGGAAAGTGAAGATGGAACATGGGGATAAAAGTTACAGTATGCTATGTTCAACAAATTTAAGGCACGAAGGTCTCCGATTGAAGCAGGTAGATGACCAGAGAAATTGGTTGACCACAAATTCAGTATCTTCAAGGGACTGCTCTTGTTAAGCTCATCAGGAAAGTAACCGGTTAGAATGCTGTTATCGGCCAAATCAAGTACTTGCAAGTTTGGTAGGTGGAAAATGCCTACTGGGAATTGCCCCTCCAAGTTACATGCTTGAAGACGGAGAGATGTGAGAGAAGGCACATTCACCAATGTACTAGGCACTGTGGAGCCTATCTCTACCAAACTAAGATGAAGCTGCTTGATGTTGGTCAAGTTTTGAACTAGGCTTCCGAAGTTGGCCATTTTGAGATGAGACTCGTAACTAGAAGATAGATCAAGGGCAGACAGCTTGGATAGATATGAAATTTCTGATGGAATTTGGCCAGAAAATGAAGACATTGATAGGTTGAGATATGTTAGACTAGTAAGATCATGGCCTAACCTGGATGGTATTTGAGAGTAGCTGAAGTTGTTGTCAGAGAGGTCAAGCCTCTGCAACTGAACAAGTTGAAAAAGACTGCTATTGGAGTTGATGGAACCATGAAGACAGCTGCTGGCGAGGTCAAGGCCAATAACATGGCCAGAGTCGTGGTTGCATTCAACACCATCCCATGAACAACAGTTACTCCTTTGAGGATCTCCTTCTAGCCTACCCCAAGATGCAACTTTCGGATAAGCAAAGGGATCTTGGGAAGCAGACTTGTCTGTAGTGAAACTAGCTTTGAATTGCAACAAGGCAGTGCGCTCATCATCGTGGCAAAGCGTCTGCGTTTGTACAAAAGAAAAACAGCATGCGGCATTAATGAGCAACAAGAGTATAATATAACGCACAGAAAAGAAGCCCCACCAGGATGATCCCATTCCCGTTCCCATGAAATATTCTGTTTACTCAGTATGTGTATGTAGGTTTGTGGGTTTCACATAACACAGAACTTAAAACTCTTTTATAGACAAAGAACAGAGCTTCTTCCATGAGGTGGGATGTTAAACTAGAAACCAAAGTCTACAGGAAATTTACAATGGCAAAGTCAGGTTGTTTTATATATGATGATGGGCCTCACCGAATATGACAGAGTTGGAATGTAATTAGATTCGGTTTGGAGAATCCGTGGTTTCCACTTTCCACTCTAAAGCAACAGCAATTCGACTCTTCACTTACTGCGCGTGGGCCTCAAACTCCATTTTAATTTAATCTAATCACACACTTAAAAAGTAACGCGCGGGAAGGCCATGCAAATTGACTAGAAAAACAGGCGCGATTAACCCGGCTAAGTAATATGCACCCTCGCATTTTCGTAAATAACTCCAACTCTGGTGGCAAGTCTCCAGGACAAAAAGTCAGGCACAAAGAAACACCGAATGATGGCGGTTTCCTTGGTGGGTTTCTCGTTTTGTTTTGAATCATCCCAGCGCCAAACAACTACCATAACATATTAGGGGATCAACCGCACATCCAAATTTTTCAAAAACACAATCATTTTTTTCTAATTTTTTTCTTTTGATTTATGAAAAACTAACTCAAGAATTTTGCCCTCAAACGACATTTGTTTTTCTAACAGCCTACCCTACCCTGTTGATCTTCGGTCGAGTTATGAAAACGACGAACTGCTTATACGGTACAATGCAGTTGAAAAATTTAAGAATAAAATTCTTTTTATAACGTAATTATTTGAATTTGCATATCTTAAATAATTTAGAATATCAAATTGCACATCTTAAATGGTTTAGATTTTAGAATGTCAATTTGTATGTTCTCCGTTAATTTCTATATTTTTTGTTCAAATTGATTTCATGTGCTAGTTACATAATGGGTGTTTTTATAGTTTCAAGTCATACTCTTACTTAAATTGATGAATACATCACTTACGTACATGATCAGTCCGGCCTTGATGGTAGTTCATACTTAAAGTGCTAGAATACCAATTGAATTGGTGATGTTTGCGAAATTTAGTCTACAAATTGACCCTCAAATCATAGAGGGCTAGACTTGACATTTCGACTTGAAACCATCACATTTTCTCTCAATATCGCTAACAAATGAAAAGGAATACTAATTACCTTTCAACAGGAATCGACTATTCTAAGATGCTTGGAAAAATTGGAATGGTGGAACCATGGATTTGAAATGAAGAAAGAGCCATCCATGATGGTCACAGGTCATGGTCAAGCCATCACCAGACAAATTGCATTGCATTGCTTATAGGGGTGGTAGTCGTGGATTTGGTCCAAATAGGCCAAGCATGCCAACCATATATGACCCAGAATAGTCAGCCTAAAACAATTTTTGGCTTGATCGCATCTTATTAAATTTTTGGATATGATTTCGAGGCCACGTGTTTCGTCGTGATTTGTTTGTGAAATTTCAAAATGGATATAAAGCAATTTTTGGCTTGATCGAATCCTGTCAAATTTTTGGATAAGATTTTTGAATGACACGTGTTCCGTCTACGTGGCACTCGTTATCTTTAGCAAAAAATAATTTTATAAACTGAGTGCTTGAACTATCATAACTCACAAAATCATGTACTTCTCTCTACTCACTTTCATCAGCTTCATACTTTTTTTTTTAAAACACTTTTGCAATGAGTTCTAATTGGTTCGATAAGCCGTTGCTGACGTCATCTAGCCATTTATAGCCATCAGATTATAAGATGTAATCAATATGGACCATTGATTTAAAAATTTGAAATTACACTCACACATGCATGCAAGTTGTATCACATGACGTGGGCCTCCACACTTTCTGATCCAATCAGTTAGGTCTCCCAATTGAATAAAATATTATTTTTTCTAAGGGCTATAGGGCTAAATCAAGGGATATATTTAGTCTTTTAGGTTGCACTTTGGCCCTAAAAAATAGCCCTTTAACCCTTAACTATTTAAGTTTGACATGAAAATTGTCAAATTTTAGCCATTTGGCCCTTTAACTCTTTGGGTTGGAGAAGGCCTAACTTCCACCAAATGTCACACGCATACTAAACCCAGCACCTTCAAAAATCAAAATCAATGTTTAAAAATTCCTCCAAAGCACGGATTCTTCAAAGCAATAATATTATTTATTGTTGTTGCCTAAATAAAAACATTTGATTTGGTTTCTTTTATGTGACTTCTCTCTACTTCTTTCTATATGAAATTATCTATACACACTACTGGCCTCCAAATGGCTGTTAAGATATAGATGTTAAGCATTTAGAAGTGGAGATGATTATGCTATGTTGTTTAACCTTCTCCACTGTTAATGCTCAAAGTCCGGCGGTAGCCGAACCTTCGTTTAACGCGGGTCCGGTGGGCGGACCGCTACTCTGTGGACTTGGTGATCTTCGCTAGCTGTCAAATGAAAGACAGGGCGTCAGAGGGAGACCGCGTTGGGCGGTCTTCACTTCTCCGATGCCTAAGTCAGTCGATGCATATAGACAGCATAACAATAAATGAGTAGTAAATGCGTAATTAATGAGGAGAGAGGAGAGAACCTTTTATAGGTGAGGAGAAGGCTGATCTTCTCCTTGTTTTCGATGTGGGACTGATGTGCTTCAGTTCCCAGCGTCAGGAGCTTCTGATGCTATCTTGGCACGGCGCGTCGGCGGTGATCTGGGGGCAATCCGAGGCTCAGGCGGTAGCTCGCCTGGCTGTGTATCCGTAGGCTACTCCTTTGGCGGGAATCAGTACCTCTGACGGTACCATGAGCGTAGCTCATTATAGCTAATTATGCTTGCAAATGCACATGTATGTACATCCACAGTACTGATATTGAGCTTCATCCTCTTGGAACCTTGTTGAACAATTGCAAAACTTTGGCACAACATTTTGAATCCTACTCTATAAACTTTGGCACAACATTTTACATTGCACTTTGGCCCTCAAAAATAGCCCTTTAACCCTTAACTATTGGGGTTGGACATGAAAATTGTCAAATTTTAGCCATTTGGCCCTTTAACCCTTGGGTTGGAGATGGCCTAAATTCCATCAAATGTCACACGCATACTAAACCCAGCACCTTCAAAAATCAAAATCAATGTTTAAAAATTCCTCCAAAGCACGGATTCTCCAAAGCAATAATATTATCTATTGTTGTTGCCTAAATAAAAACATTTGATTTGGTTTCTTTTATGTGACTTCTCTCTACTTCTTTCTATATATGAAATTATCTATATAAACTACTGGCCTCCAAATGGCTGTTGAGATAGATGTTAAGCATTTAGAAGTGGAGACTGATTATGCTATGTTGTTTAACCTTCTATACGGTACTGATATTGAGCTTCATCCTCTTGGAACCTTGTTGAACAATTGCAAAACTTTGGCACAACATTTTGAATCCTTCTCTATAAAGCATATTTATAGAGAGAGGAATACGGTCGCTGATATTTTAGCCAAAAGGAGTCTTGATCAAGATCTAGGAACTTATAGCTTCAATACCTATCCAATTTTTACTACTCAAGCTGTCTTAGATGACATTGATGTAAGGCCAGTCCTGACATTTTGGAGACTTGAGGCGAACATTCATACAATTTTTTTTTCTTATAATAAATTGAACCCAAATACACTAGTAGCAATTAAAAAAATGGAACAAAAAAAACATCTATATTAGAAAGGACATTAGTAGAAATGAAAAAAAAAAAGTGTTTCATATCAAAAGAAACCAAGAAAAAAAAAGTGAGAGGATATAAAATGAAACTATTTTGTAGCAATAAGAAAAAAAAAAAGATGCTTAATACAAAAAAAACCAGAAAAAGAAAAATAATTAAAAAAGAAAGAAAAAGGAGACAACATAAAAATGAAAAAAAAAAAAAAGTGTTTAATACCAAAAGAAACCAGAAAAAAGAGAAGTTTTAAATACACACCCCTAATTACTTAATACACACTCCTTACTCAATACACCTATCATTTAATTTCTCATTCTAACATTTTACTAAATACACAACCCAAATTACCTAAAATATCCTTAAACTTAAAAACCATGAAATACACTATTATTTAACATTTGATTAGTATATATAATTGACCATATTAATTACTTGTGTTAGTTTTTTTTTTTTTTTTGAGTGGAAGACGTCAATAGAACTAACATACACACCCATGCAGTGTATCCCAGCATAGCCAGACTAATCACTGCACCGCAGACGCACGAACCATTGGGTGTTTTAACTAACCCAGGTCCCTCAAATCTGCTGGCCACGGGATGGAGCTGAGATTTGAACTCTAGACCTGGGGGTTCCAGACTAGCCAGCTCGACCAACACACCACACCACGTGGTTACTTGTGTTAGTTATTGGGAAATACATAAGGATTCATTATTGTTCCCTTCAAAGTTCAAATAAATGCTTAGAAATAGGTTTTATATTATTTGAGTTCTCATCCACTAAACATCCTTTTGATCAAGTATAAAATTTTGAGTCGAACATTCAACCAAAATTGTATCAGTAGTTTCTCCACAATGGCGGAACTACGAAGTTGTCGTTGGATGGTCAAACACATTAACAATTACAAAGTTTTATACCTGTGATGTTTTATATTAGATAATAAATTGTCTAATAATCACTTTTAGATAATAAAAAAAATGAACTAAAAAGTGGGAGTAAAGCGATATGTTTTAAAAACATTTAATGCTATTGATTTCGAAATTCTAAATTACATGGTATCTCACCCCATTTAATTACAATTCATTTAAGGAAAATTTAAATTAGATGGTTTCTAACTTTATTCTTGTTTTAAATGAGGATGCCATGTATAGAAATTTATTGTGTTTATAATTATAGAATAATATAAGGAACATATGATTATTATTATTATTTTTCTATGTATAGGAACATATGATTATTGTTAAAATAATAGGGATGTGTATAAAAGAAACCAAATCAGATTTTATATGATAGGAACATATAAGGAACATATAAAATAGGGACATATGATTTTGGTCTTTTAATACATCTGATTTGAAATATAAAATAATAAGGATGTGTATAAAAGAAACCAAATCTGAAGTTAGTCTCAAGCCTGCATATCTCAAATGTGGAAATTGAATCTTACTCTGCTATTCTTTTTCAATTAGTGTAGCAGCAGAACCTTTCTACTCATCCTCTTGCATCCCTGCTTGTTGGCTGCAACAACTTTATGGCCAATATGCAGAATGTTCATCTCATTCACATTTTTCGTGAATGCAACATGACCGCAGATGCATTGGCTAAATGCAGCATTGATCATGATCTTGGCCTCATCACCTTTAAGGATCCTCCAACTCATGTTGCTCAAGCCTTGATGACCTCATTGCTATAGCTTGAACTACGAGAACTGGTTCTTCTTAGTCTTTTCTTTGTTTCTGTTTGGGCCTTTTAGGTCCCATTTGTAAATAATAATAATAATAATTAAAAAAAAAAGAAAAGGAGAGAACATAAAATGAAAGTGTTTTGGCTCGAACCTGGGTGGCTTAGAAGGCCACACTACACACTTACCCGCTGCTCTAGAGTAGCAACTTCTCATCATGATGGCAAATAATATATAAACCATTACTGAACTACAAATATATATATATATATAAAATAAAAATTGTCGGAGGCTCGCTGGAGGCCAGTGGCTTGAGGGGGAGGCCTCAAGTTCCAGTCCTCTGGGCTGGCTCTGCATTGATGGCCTAGTGAGGTTTCGTTCCTTTGTAACAGCTTTGGCTGTTTAGTTTCTGAGTCTTTGTTTTCTTTTTCTTGGGATTCAGGCCCCCTGTAATAAAAAATTATCCATATAAATTGAAAAGTGCTCAAGTAAATCTAGAATATATGTCTGGCCCAAACTCTAGGTTACTTGACCTAGTTGTAATATGGTTCATAATTAGATATATTCTCGGAGATATCCATAGATTTCCGATTAATTGTACGATTATCTTTCCTTGTACAACTTTGATTCTATGTCTTGTAATCCTCTATATAAAGATGACCCTATTATCAATGAAAGCACTCAATTCTCTCCCAATTTCTGTTTTCCTTAAACACGTTATCAGCACGAAGCCCTAACCCTGAAACAAATAGCCAAACCCTGATTCAAGAAGCAAAAACCCTAAATTCGAATACAAAACCTTGAATCCTTTTCTGCCTCCACCTCACACCTTGAAGTCCTCCACACCAGGAGTCCAGAACCGGCAGGAAACATACCGAACCGGCCACCGGAAGTTTCAAACCGCCCACAGCAAAAACTTCACCGGTTCACCACCTTCCGGACCTCCAATTACTACCAAATTTTGCCAGCGGAAGCTATCCAAACCAACGATTCAGGAATCGGAAGAAATAGCCCAAAAATCGGTATAGAAGATACTGAACCGGCAGCCAAACCATACTGATAGGAGCATTTTAATGCAATGTTTTAATATTTAACTCTCCATGTTTTGCTTAGTTATTTCCTTTACTTAATCATTTTAAATTTAGTTTCTATTTTCTAGGTACATCGGAGAAAATGACAAGGAAATGAGCTTAAAGACACATGAGAAGGATGTGAGACGTTGGAGATGACAAAAGCAAGACACAAGGAGTCCCAGTTGAACTAGGAAAGCAAAAGAAGATTCTGAAAGGTTCAAGAACATTTCATATGAAGAGTCCTTGTTTGACTAGGAGTCTTGATAAGGCTAGGAAACCTGAGAGCACTAGGAGACCATGTGACTTCAAGATGACTCAAAACTCAAGATTCTTTTAGAATACTTGGGAATTTTCGGCAAAATGAAGAAACCTAGATATTATAGGGGTCTTGGAGGTAAAATGAGTCATTTTTGGGGATAAATACATGATTTTCCATGAAAATAAAAGAAGATTCAAGAAGGTGACGTTTTTGAAGTTATCATGGAGAGTTTTAAGGGATTTACAATATTCAGGAAGGTTGAAAACAAGTCCAGATACATTCCTTGAGCTCTACACTCTATCCTTGGCCGAAATTAAGGAGATAAATCAGAAAATAATCATGCAATTAATGCAAAAATAATCTCCCTAGAATCAAGGTACTAATTTGAAGGCTTCTTATTGGTTGGATGACACAGAAAGGATGATGTGGACCTATCTGATTGGCTAATGCTGTGTGGATTAATCAGATAAATCCTAGGAAATAAAAAGAAGAATTTTGAAGGCTTGGAGACCAAGTTGTCATCCTCCTATAAATAGGAGCGTCATTTACACCACTTTACACAACTTAACACATCTCTTCCCCCTCTGAAAATTCCAACACAAAAAATTCTCTCCATTCTCTAGTCTTCAGAAGCTCTGCGTCTCAACCAAGGAGGAGAAAAAGTCCTGCAATACATCAAGATCCTAGCCGCCATCCACCCTTGTGTCGTCCCTAGAAGATTGCTTGCTTTCAAGGATCTTCAAGTTCTTCGTCTCAAGGCTTGTCATCCATCTTTCACGGTGTATTTCATACTTTCTTTTGTTTTCCTTTGTTTGATTCGTAGAGTTATGAATTCTAGTTAACATGACGTTAAGGGCAAAGTTTGAAGCCAGTTTATATGTTTTGAAATAAAGTTGCAATTTCTTTATGTTGATTCCTATGTTGCTTATGCGAGATTGCTTGATTGATTTTGGATTACATAAAACTTTTATATGTACGTGTTCTTTGGTAGCCAACTTATGATATATGAATGTAATTGGTGCTAGATTTAGGTAAACAATTCACCTAATAGTTTTGTGAACCTAAATCATAAGTAATAAAAGCTTTGGACAAAAGTCGAAATCAATTAAGGAGGATTGCAAATAGATGAATTTTTTTTGGTTAACATCCTTTATTTGTTCTTCATGCATTGAATGTGTTCTTGATTAGGTAGCTTTATAGACTATGATTGCATGTTCAATAGGTTTAATTTAGGTGCTTTCACTTAGACTAAACATTCAAGGAAAGTAAAATATGGGAAATTGTTTGCTTATTAACGTTTCACATGGTCAACTTCTTTCTCATGACATAGAAGATCAACTATAGGAATTGTGATTGGATTTCTTGCATATGATTGTGGTTTTGATCTTTGTTCCTTGCGTTCCACCCTTGTATATGTGTTTTTACATTTTCTTTATTTTATTTATTTAATTTTTGATTTAATAATCCAAAACCCCCTTATTTGTGTTTACTTGTATATATCTTCTTTTCTTTGTTTTATTTTTGTAAATAATACTTTGTACTTTTTTTTAATTCTTTATTTGTTTTTACAATTTCAGGTGTACCCTCAATCCCTGGCTTGAACGATCCCTACTTATTCTATAATAACAACTACATTTTACAGGGTTAAATTGCGCGCTTGTCCTTAGCGTATCACCTACTGCAGGAAAACTAGCAGAAAAGAAAAAAAAAAAGAAAAAAAAAAGAGGAAAGGGGAAGGCAGCCCACGTGCGTGTGCGGCCCAGAAGAACTCGGCCCAGAAGCAGAAGAGAAGCCAACCAAGCCCAGAAGCCTCATCCACGTCAGCGTCCAGTCAGCGTCGCCACGTCAGCAGCAGCTCCGTCACGTCAGCAGATCGATACCACATCAGCATACTGGCGATAGGTCACCGCTAGCGACTTTTCCAGCCACTTTTTCCGGCCAAATTTTCCGGTGACCTATTTCGAGGTATTTTTTACTAAAAGTTCCTGTTTTTTTTTAGTTTTTATTCAATTTCTCTTCTTTTTCTCGGGGACTTGAAAACTCCCTTCTTCTACCCCCCCCTTTCTTCATCATAGGGGAGACCTAATTAAGCCGAACTATGGGGTTTCGTGCTCACTCCAAGCTTGGAGCTTGTTGAGATCTCTAAACTTAGAGTTTGTAGAGAATTTATGATCGACCACTTACGTCATTGTTTCGATCTAATCCAATACCTCTTGGAATTGAATTTCTTGGAAGCAATTACGCTAAGAAATTCCTAATTTCTTGGAAGCGATTAAGCTCAGGAATTTTATATGTTTTCGTGGTAGCTTTTTCGCTCCGAAACTAACCCTTTTTCTTGTTCTCTTTCAGGATGAGTAACCTGAACAAATTGGACTTTGCTCCATTGGGAACAACTGGCTCTGGATATCACAGGTGGGTGCGTGATGTCCGTCAGCATCTCAAGGCCGATGGAATCCTGGATATGATTCTTGAGCCTAGCCAGGACGTGCTAACTATTGAGCAAGCTCAAGCTTTGGAAGCAAATAGAGCAGCCTTAGAGGCAAATAAGGTGAAAGCCATCATCCTAATGACTCGTCATATGGATGATTCGCTCCATAACGAGTGTATGAATGAAGAAGACCCCAGAAGGCTCTGGGTCTCACTCGAAGAAAGATTTGGCAACGTCCGTGACTCCCTGCTTCCTGACCTAGAAGTGAGATGGCATAGCCTTCACTTCTGTGATTTCAAGTCAGTTTAATGGAATTCTGTGGTAAAGAGATCACAAATGTGATGTTGATTAAGAAGACTCTCTCTACCTTCCCCGTCTCTGCATTGATAGTTGCTAAGAACTATCGAATCGATGTTACTGCAGGACGGATCACAAGGTTTCATGAGCTCATTGGAGCTATGAATGTCGATGAAAAGCATGACAACATCCTTGTGAAAAATTATAATTCGAGATCCGTGGAAACAAAGCATATTCCGGAATCCAATAATAGTCACGCCCTTAAGAGAGGGCGCCAAGAGCGAAACTCTAATCTTAGGGATACTTCTGGACGTTCTGGTCCATATAATCGCTCTACTTGGAAAGGTAACCACCAAAATAGGCGAACACTGAACTGAAGAGGTCAACATGGAAAGAGAGAGGGAGGCAACGCCTCTGGCCATGTTGGTGGCGCCACCAACACTAAGAGCCATCTAAATGACGCTTTCAAAGCGCCTCAATCAATGGAGTCTGAGCAAAGAGATGTATGTTCTCGATATGGAGTATCCGGTCATTGGGCACACATTTGTAGAGCTCGTGAAGAAATTGTCACCGCCTACAAAGCATATTGTGAAGCAAGAGAAGCTCACTATGTGGAACAAGAAGATCAAGAAGATGATCTAGAGTGAAGGGTTGAAGACTACAAATCTGGCTGGGATCAATAGATCGCCAATTCTGTTTAAGTCTTTATTTTTCCAAGAGATGTAATAGGCAATTGTCATATACTTTATAGTAAATGTCATTGGTTTAGTTTTTCTTCACATAGGCTCATCCAAAATGAGTGTGATGTCTAGGAAGGTTTTGAGATAAGTGGTATTTAAGCGAGCTTTGCTCCACCGACATCTCTCTACTCACCTGGTCATATTTATTTTGGAGTTACCGAAAGAAGTCAAACGACTACATTTGTTTTGCATTAGCTAGCATTTGGATTAGATTCTCCTAATGGTTAAGAGACAATGATGTACTCCGTTGGCTTACGAATAAAATTTCGAGTTCTTTTCATTATGACTCCATTTTGATTCTGAGCATATTACTTTGTGACTACGATGGCTGGGCTATCAGTATTAATTCAAGGACATGGAATAGCCCAAGTTCCTAAATGGCATCTTGATTACTGTCACAGAAACTCTCTACGCTCCTAGGGCAAATTACACCTATGAATAGCCAACGGATTCCATGCGAAAACGCATGTAGAGAATGAAAATGAGTTCCTTTGCAATACCTCTAACGATTGCAACAAAGGCGCATCTTAGAGAAGTTTATGTGTCTCTCTAGTGGATTCTATGTCATTATCCAAGCTATTAAATCCAATAAAGTTATGAGAGAAGATCTCTTGGATTTAGACACATATTGGCTTTGTCACGACAAGATAAGTCATCCTAGTCATGATATGATGATCCGTCTACTAAAGACTTCACATGGACATTCTTTCTCTCGAGTGAAACGAAGCATGAATCAAAAGTTGATTCCCAGACTAAGTGTGACCGCCGCCGCTGCCTCTGGAGCCGTCGCAGTCCACCACCAACCTAGGGCTGGCACAGTCCCTATCCATGACGTCATGGATGGCGTCCATCATGGTGATGGCGCCCTAGGTGATGCTGCAATCACAAACTTTGCTTCAAATAGCGTTTCAGACACTCAGGCCCAACCAAAATCCTCATTGGTTGCTTCTAAAGCCTCTCGCTCGTTTTACAAAACCCGTTCCTTAGGGAAATTAGGACTGAGATCGTCCCATGCAAATGATATGAAAATACTCATTTTGTTCTTACATAGAATCCGTAGGGATTCTGTGGACTAGTTTAACCAACTTGCGGATGTTTAAATATCTCATGATGTTGGTTGACAAGCAAACACGCTGGTCACGTGTTGTGCCATTGTCCACTTGTAAATGCTGCTTATACTACACTCCTAGCACATACCATATAACAACGGGCCCACTCCCCGGATCATCCTATTAAGTCAATTGGACTTAACAATGCTAGAGAGTTTACATCGAAGACTTTCGATGGTTATTGCATTGGGACTGATGTTGGACATCATATTTCCATGAACACACCCAAATGGTCTCGCGGAAACGACTATGATGGTAGTCTGGACATTGGTAATGCGCACAAATCTCCTTATATCTGCTTGGGGTGATGATGCAATATCGCATGCAGCTATGCTAATTCGTCTACGACGTACTGCCACTCAATGTATCTCTGCGTTACAGTTAGTGACTGGGTTACGCATATTTGAGTGTGCCATTTATGTGCCAATTACGCCGCTACAGTGCACTATGATAGGTCCTTACAGACAAATGGGCAACTACATTGGATTTGAGATTCCAACAATCGTCCGCCACTTAATGCCCTTGCTAGGCGATCTCCTCACAGCTAGATTTACGGATGTCACTTTGATGAAACAGTCTTCCCGTCGTTAGGGAGAGATAAAAACACAGATGTTTAGCAGGAACGATAGGAATTGTCGTGGCCTGTCCCCACTAGGTCTCATCTCGATCCCTGTTAAAGTGACGAGATCACACATCTGCTGCAAATATGCCTACAAGGAATGACGTCCATACGAGAGGATGTAGCACCACCCTACATAGAGGTAGGCATGACGCCAACGCCAGAGTGCCACGCCAACGCCAAAGAGAGTGGCACTCTGGCGTTATAGGTCATGGCCCCAGCTAGGATGCATGGGAGGCCCGTGGGTTCGAAGGATACTTTGACACATTCCAATCCTTTGATCATCAAGACTCAAAATCCGTCTTATGAGAATCTTCTGGATTATGGTTATCGTTGGGGGATGCCTCAACGTCAAAACCTATTCCTGAGAATATAGAGCTCTATGAAAATTACACTAGTGTACATGAGATGTGGGATAGAAACTCCATCATAATTGATGATGTAGTTGCGCATTTCATTGTACATGAGTTTGTTGAGTCCGATGATATCGAACCACTCTCCGTTGATGAATGAATGCCAACGTAGAGAGATTTGGCCTAAATGGAAAGATGCGATCCAAGTTAAGTTGGATTCTCTAACGAAGAGTAAGGTTTTCGAGCCAGTGATGCCAACACCTCCTAACATAAAACCTATTGACTAATGGGTCTTCGTTAGAAAGTGTGATGAGAAAAAGAGATGGCAATCTCGCCTTATGGAGCAAGACTTCTCTCGAAAACGCCCTGGAATCGACTACGATGAGACACATTCTCTCGTAATGGATGTCATTGCACTCCACTACCCTATCAGTTTGGTAGTTTCCGAATAACTGAACATGTAGCTTATAAATGTGGTCACTACGTATCTCTATGGGGATCTAGATACAGAATGTACATGAGGGTTCATGGTGAACTTCATTTACCCAAGTCAAGTGGCTCTAGACCACGGAGTGCGTTTGCAATAAGATTGAAACGCTCACTAAAGTGACTACTTGATTGGGAAGGGATATGCCCGCGCGTTTCCAGAACAAGTTTCGGATTCTATCGTGGTTCATTGGAAGCCCTTAAATAGTTAAGGGAAACCTCTGAACACTTGAAATCCAAGTTTGAGATGAATGATCTTAGGAGAACATGATTATGTCTCGGTTTGGAACTTGAGCATCGTGTTGATAGATGCTTAGGAATTTTGACAGTCAAGCCTTCAAGCACCCCCATGATCGTCCGTAGTCTTGATCCTGAAAAGGATCTTCTTCGTCCAAAGGATGATGACGAAGATGTGCTAGAGGCAGAAGTGTCTTACTTAAGTACAATAGGCGCATTATTGTACTTACCCCAATGCACAAGACCGGACATCTCATATGTTCTGAACTTGTTAGCTAGATATAGCTGTTAATGTCTAAGGTTTAGCGGTAACTAAACCTTGGTTAACGCTGGTCCAATGGGCGGACCGCTACTTGTGATATTCTCAGAGCTTCTGATACCTGTCAAGTAAAATACAGCGGGCGTCAGAGGGAGACCGCGTTGGGCGGTCTTCTCTTCTCCGATGCCTAAGTTAGTCAATGTATTTATGTTGACAAAGTAACAGTAGGTAAGTAGTAAATGCGTAATTAATGAGGAGAGATGAGAGAACCTTTTATAGGTGAGGAGGGAGCTGATATTCTCCATGTTTTCGATGTGGGACTGATGTGCTTCAATTCCCAGCTTCTGGAGCTTCTGATGCTATCTTGGCGCGGCACGTCAGCGGTGATCTGAGGGTAAGCCGGGGCTCAGGCTGTAGTCTGCTTGGCGTAAGTCACTCCTTTGGCGGGAGTTGGTACCGATGGCGGTAGCATGAGCGTGGCTCATTATAGCTAATTATGCTTGCAAATGCCTATGTAAGTACAAGTCCCCCAAGTCCCCAGTCAAGGAGGGCAATCTTGGTTGGGGAGTTGCCTAGCGGTTCGAAGCGTTACTTCCGCTAGACTTGCAAAAGCATAATTAGCGTCAGTGCGTTGTCAACCATGGACTTACTGAGCAAACGCTTTATACTCTTTCGGGTGGGCCCCTGCTAGGCCCCCAAAGAAGAGGGGATGAGACCAGTAAGAGTGTTGTTGGAAAGGTTGAGCACATTAAGCCATCTTAGGTTCCCAATGATACCTGGAATCTCTCCTTCAAATCTGTTACTTGAGAGGTCTATGAGTCTCAAAAGATAAGGGGTCTTGAAATACTTCAATTCAACACCTTTTCCAAAGACTCTAATCGCGTAATCGTAGTAGAACGTGTCTCCATATACCCCACTGCTTAAGACCATGTATTGGATGTGTATCTCGTTTGCATCAACAGATTTCATGGCATTCCAGTTCTCTAAGTAGTCGGAGGGCAACAGACTTGAAAAATCATTGCTAGATAAATCAATGATGGACAGCTTAGGGAACTCATGGCTACTTGCAGGCTTTCCAATTATGCCATGAAATGCATTAGACCGCAAAATGAGAACTCTTAATTGTTGAAGCACTCCTAACCAAGAGGGGAAGGTATCACTGATCTGATTATTTCCCAAATTAAGAACCATCAACTGAGCACAATTGGCAATTGATCTTGGGAGCTTCCCTTGTAGCTGATTATAACTCAAGTCAATCGCTTCTAAGTCCAAACATCTGTTTGAACCTATTCGAGGAATATCCCCGTGAAAAGAATTGTTCTGCAGTTTCAATATCTCAAGATCGCTGAGATTCTCAAAACATTGGGGAATCATGCCGTTCAGGTTGTTGTTAGACAAATCAAGAACATTTAGGGTCCCCGTGTTGCAGAATGTTGCTGGAATTTTTCCTGCGTATTCATTGTTTGAAACAGAATAGACTTCCATTGACGGCCCTGGAATTGGCAATGATCCTCGTAACATGTTAGAGTCGAGCTCTAAAGACTTTAACCGAGGCCATGGAATGATGACTCGATTTTCTTGAAATCCAGTGAAGTGGTTGTGGGAGAGGTTGAGAAAACCTCAAAGTTTCACGAGCTGAATTACATATCCATTTTGGTATTTGGCCCTGAAGATTCTTATCAGCTAGATCTAGATCCACCAGTTTACTAGTACTGTATTTCAGAAATTCCGGAAACTCTGTTAAGTTGCATGAACCCAATCCTAGTACTTGAAGCTTTGGAGGAATAGCACTAAATCCTTTTTTCATCTGCACAGATAACTTGTTATGCGACAAAGAAAGTCCCCTCAACTTTTCGAGCTTGGAAAACTCATCGAATTCAACATACCCACTCAAGTTATTTGAGTCGAGGTATATATATTCGAGATTTCTAAGGTCGAATAGTGACCTGGGAATTGTTCCTTGCAGATTGTTGAATTGTACGTCTAACGAAGTTAAATGGGTCAACTGCCCAAGGCAAGATGGGATTTGACCAGTTATTTGATTTTGGTACAAGCGTAATTCTGAAAGCTGTTTCAGATTAGCCAAAAAACATGAGACTTCACCAGTTATTTGATTCTGGCGCAAGTGTAATATTGAAAGTTGTGTCAGATTAGCCAAAGAAGATGGGATTTCACCAATTTGATTTTCGCTCAAGTCTAATTCCACAAGTTGCGTCAGATTAGCCAAAAAACATGGGAAATCTCCCCTTAAGTTGGTATCAACAAGGGACAAATAGTTAAGTTTGGTCAGCTTTCCGACCCAAGACCAGGAATCAGTAACTTGGCCACTGAAATTTCCCTTGTTGGAAAAATAGGAAAGATCAAGGAAATTGAGGTGGGTAAGGTTGGAAAGTGAAGATGGAACATGAGGATAAAAGGTACATAATCCTATGTTCAACAAATTTAAGGCACGAAGGTCTCCGATTGAAGCAGGTAGATGACCAGAGAAATCGGTGTCGAAAAGATCCAGTATCTTCAAGGGACTGCTCTTGTTAAGCTCATCAGGAAAGTAACCGTTTAGATACTCGTTATTGGCCAAATCAAGTACTTGCAAGTTTGGTAGGTGGAAAATGCCTACTGGGAATTGGCCCTCTAAGTTACATACTCAAAGACGGAGAGATTTGAGAGAAGACACATTCACCAATGTATAAGGCAGTGTGGAGCCTATATCTACCCAACTAAGATGAAGTTGTTTTATGTTGGTCAAGTTCTGAACTAGGCTTCCGAAGTTGGACATTTTGAGATGAGACTCGTAACTATGACAGATCAAGGGCAGACAGCTTGGATAGATATGAAATTTCTGATGGAATTTGGCCAGAAAATGAAGATATTGAAAGGTTGAGATATGTTAGACTAGTAAGATCATGGCCTAACCTGGATGGTATTTGAGAGTAGCTGAAGTTGTTGTCAGAGAGGTCAAGCCTCTGCAACTGAACAAGTTGAAAAAGACTGCTGTTGGAGTTGATGGAACCATGAAGATAGCTGCTGGCGAGGTCAAGGCCAATAACATGGCCAGAGTCGTGGTTGCATTCAACACCATCCCATGAACAACAGTTACTCCTTTGAGGATCTCCTTCTAGCCTACCCCAATATGCAACTTTCGGATAAGCAAAAGGATCTTGGGAAGCAGACTTGTTTACCGTGAAACTAGCTTTGAATTGCAACAAGGCAGAGCGCTCATCATCGTGGCAAAGTGTCTGCGTTTGTACAAAAGAAAAACAGCATGCAGCATTAATGAGCAACAAGAGTGTAATATAACGCACAGAAAAGAAGCACCACAAGGATGATCCCATTTCTGTTCCCAAGAAAAATTCTGTGTTCTTTGTATATGTGTATGTAGGTTTGTGGGTTTCCCATAACAGAGAACTTAAGACTCTTTTATAGACAAAGAACAGAGCATCTACCATGAGGTGGGATGTTAAACTAGAAACCAAAGTCTACAGGAAATTTACAATGGCAAAGTCAGGTCGTTTTGTAATATATTTATATGATGATGGGCCTCACCTAATATGACAGAGTTGGAATGTAATTGGATTCTAGACCACTTTTACTTCTTGTTAATGTAGCGTCTTGGCATGGAGCTCTTTAACAAATGTGCATGGTGTCTTGGTGCTACTGCCCTTTTGTTTGGTTTCTTTTTCGAACTGCACGATCAGTTTTTATGTCGTTCTTGCGCTAGTTTCTGCTAGTTTGGTTGTTGGTTCTTTTGTTTATATATATTTCATTTACTAATTCATTCTTATTGTCAAGTCACTATTCATATAAGTGTTTTCTTTCAGTTAAAGAATGCAAGTTTTGTTTGCTTTATATTGGGTCCTTCTGTTATAATTCTCACCAACCTAAATAAAAACATTTGATTTGGTTTCTTTTATTTGACTTTTTTCTATAGGAAATTATTCATATAAACTGAAAAGAAGTTTGAGACGGACTATCATGACATCAGTCTAAAAAGAAGTTTGTGGTTCATGATATAATTCTATAAAGTAATCGCAGTATGATGCAGTGAAATTTTTACCTGGTTAGGACAGGTTCAATGACCACTATTTTTTTACACATTCTTATAACCATTAGATTTAAAGACTCTCAAGGGTGAGGATTAATGAAGGTTGGAATAAACTAATTACTATTCTTTTTTATTCATTTATTTTTCGGGCAGATTTCAACTCTCTGGTTCTTTTATACAGCTTAAAATACTGAAAAAGAAATAATTCCAATCATACGTCCTCTTCTTTTATGCAGATCGAATCGACGTTGAAGAGCTTCCCATGTTACGCCCCGTATCTGATTTACCCTTTTACTGTGTTTAAGTGAATTACTATATGTTTTACCATTCGCGGTTAGAGCTTTACCTTTTAAGGGGGGGGGGCTAGAAGTTGACTTTTTATTCGGGTTAAAATTTGAGAAAATTTTCTTCACGGAAGTTGTAGGCGACGTTAAACCGAGTCAGTGGACGTGTGGTACGTAAAAATTGGAGTTCGTGTGCGAAAGTTATGAGTGTATTAAGATAGTTACTGTTCATGGTAATAAATATATATATATGGAAAGTTACCACTGTAGGTTTCCATTTTCGGAAACCCACGGTAACTTTCTCTTTCCTCTCCCCCGATCTCTTCCTCCCTCATTTTCGCCGGTTTCTTCTTCCCCTCAATTCTCCGCCGTCCGGCCATCAACTGGTGGACAACCGGCCACCACAAGGTCGCCTCTTTCCCCTTTCCACGCTGGTGCCCTTGGATTTCAGCAATTTGGCCGGAAAACCCCGAATCGAAGCAAGGAAGTCCACGGGGGCAGTTTGAGCTTTCCGGCGATTTCGCCGTTTCCGGCCGTTTCCGACCATCAAATTGGGACAGTAGGGGTGCCTCAAGCCGGTGATCATTTCCCCTAAGGCCATTCACTTCAATTTACAGTGTGGAGGTCGAATCGACGATTGCAAATTCTAGGGTTCGGAGGTTTTTCTGGGTTTTCTTCACCGGCCAATTTCGAGTACTTTAAGGTAAAATTGGAATGTGTTGTAGTTGAAGAAATTGTTGGGTCTGTTGTGATGTTGCTGCTGCCAGAATTTGGTGGCCATCGGAGGTGGTGGTCGCCGGCGCGTGGGCCCCACGCGCGGCCACTGTGGGTGGCGCGTAGAGCTGCGTTTTAATTACTGTTTTGGCTCCATAAATCCTATAATGATTGTAAAATTTTATACATGAAGTTTGGTGGAAATTGGAGGAATTACGAATTGAGTATAAATTGTTGATTATCGATTTACGTGAATTCAATCGCCGAATTTCTTTCGAATTCACTTTAGAATTTATATATCGATGAATGAATATTATTGGAGAATTACGGATGGATTCGATGTGAATTGAGAAGTTGGATTTTGAAGGGGGACGTTTTGAATTTCAATTTCTAATTATCGTAAAGTTAATTTCCGTCCTATAAATATATTTTTATAAGTGCTATTCATACAGGACGAGAGGAGTCTCCATACGAGGAAAATACCGAGCGACGTCAGGATTGACCACATACTGTGAGTGGACCTTTATTTTTAAGAAACGATGCATGCATTTACTTTATCTAATTAATGCTTTATCAATTAACATGACGTTTATCGAGCATATGATATTAATTTCGGATTATCATATTTTTATTTGGTGAATGCTTCTAGCATGATTTCGAGTTATTATTTTCTATGCTCGATTTGGATAACATGGTTATTGGTTGTTTTTCAATAATACAATTTCCGAGGTGTTTTCCGGAATGATTTATATTCTCTTTCGTTGATTCTGAGATTTCTGAAAGAATTTTCGAATTGGGTTTTCGATAGAGTTATATTTCTTAATTATTTATCGACTTTCGGTTTTGGCATTGAGAATGCCTTGATGATGATTTTGGATTTGGTTTTATTTCAACTTACGGAGATTATGTTTTATTATTATTTCTCTCCTAATTATTTTGAACTTGAGATTATCTTGGCGTGTGGGACACGCCGTTGATTTATCTTGGCGTGTGGGACACATCGTTGGAAATGCACTTGCGAGAGTTGGGGAAGTCTTATGTATTTATGGATTTATGTGGTTATTGGATTGCCCTTTTGCCATACTTTGGGTGACTATTATCATTGCTAGCATTGATCTTCCGCCTTTGTGGCGAGGTGATGGGATCACCGAAGCCCGTCCGCCTTTGTGGCGCTGGTTACTGTCTTTGTGACAGTAATGCTGAAGCCCAATATCCTAGTCGCTACACATAGTGGCGTGTGGGTATATAACGGGAGTATATGGGAGCACTTTAGCCTGGGAGGCTATCACCCGAGCCTGAGTGGCTTATTCGTATGGCTATCATCTTCCCCTACTCATTATATTATTTCTGGGCTAGCGGGGTCTAGTCCGATTCTTTTAACCAGCGGGGCTGGTCTTATTTTCTTGAGTAACGGAGTTTCAATCCTTTTTACTTGATGGTTGTGACTAGCGGGGCTAGTCGGTTTTCTTGGGTTGAATTAATAGTTGTTTTGTTTCTTTAACTTTTGCATGCATCGGGTTTTTAAAGGAAATAAATGTGGGAAAGTATAAACTCTATTTCTTTCGTTTTACAAACATTTATTTTTGTCCACTCACGCTAACGTTTTTAAATACTTTCCCCCTGGGCCCTTTGGTTTCAAATGCCCAGATTACAGTATTGCTGCTCGGCGTCTTGGAGTGAGCCATAGTGACCGCATCCGCTTCCGTCATCACATCCCGTAGGTTACCTGTTTAACCTACTGCACTATGTTAATTTATGTTCCTAGAATTGCTCTGATTACTATGGGAATTGTGACCCAAACTTGTAGTAAATATTATTTTGGGGCTTTTGACCTATCTTGGACAAATTGTTGTATCTGGATATTGGAGTTGTTAGACTTTAATTATTGGGAAAGTTTTGTGTTTGCTTTTCGTTTATGAGATAGATTGGATTTTGGGAGCAGGGTGGCTCCAGGAGTTTGTGATTGGTCTATTAGAAGTGAAAGTTACTCTCCACAGGTTTTGGGTTGTCCACTTTTAGGGGAGATTATGTCGAAATTTTGGTAAACCTTCTTTAAAAGTGGGTCCCGCAGGTCCACCTCGAATTTCAGGGTGAAATTTGGGGAGGGGTCCTGTCATCCCAGGTCTGTTGCGCAGCTGCCTTCTCCGGAATGCTTTCTCGCGGCGGCTCAGATCAGTGGTGTTTGGGTGTGGAGGAGTTCGGGTGCCCAGAGAGGAGCTGATGCTAGGGTGCCCATGAGCTTGGGTGCCCTAATCAGATTGAAATGGGCTTGGGCTTTTGTCAAGGCTGCTTTGGCAGTCTTGTCTTTGGTCTTAGCCCGGATTTGGATCCGTATTTGGGATCCTAGTCACTCACAAATCCGGATTTTGGATCCGAGACAGCTGCTCATATTGATTTGGTATTGGTTCTGGTTCTTAGGAGTTCGTTTGCTAATTTTCGAGTTTCTGACACCCTCGGTTACTTTCGAACTCCTGGTGGGCGAATCACCTCTCCTAGGTGATCATATCACCGGTTACGATTACAGTTACGGTTACTATTACATTTACACTGCTCTTGTGACATATGCAGTGCAACGGTGTCGTTCGACATTAAGTCACATCCTGGTTACATTTCATTCTAGATGCGTCTGTGCATCTTATTATCCTTTATTGTTTTTTCTTTATTATAGATGTTTTTGTGCATCTCGTTATGCTTTATTGTTTTCTTTCAATGCTTTTGCATCGCTCCATGTAACCCTCTATTATCACTTAATATAATTTGTCGTCTTTCCTTAAAAAAAAACTAAAGGTATTTCTCAAAGGATAAAAAAAAAATCCTATTGGTGCAGCTCTTTTTCCAGATCCTATATCAATTATTTTTCACCCCTTGTCTTCCAGTTCTTCATGTTGGATCTCACAACAATTGGCTTTTGAAAAATTAATTTGCAGCTGAAGTAATAAAATTAAAAGGGAGGAATTCATGATTTCAATAATACCATCTATTGCCGAAAGCTTGAATTCTATGAGATTAGATTAATTTAAAATCCTATATTATGTTGATTATTGAGGCCCTGATCTCTATATGAAGATTGAGTACTCGACTGCTCGAAATTAGGGTTCTTAAATTCGAAATATATTTTATGTTGATTGAGTTTCACTTGTACTCATCACTTTTGTTTTTGGTTTTTGTTTTGGGAGTTATCATTCCATTCTTCAATAAATGAACAGTGTGATGTATGGGATAACTGACAAAAAAGATGAGTTTAGTTTCTGTGATGAAGAGATGGATGGGAACTAAGTTAATTTCAAAATTTCTGAAAAAGAGAAAGAAAGAAAGAAAGAAGAAGTTAATTTCAAAAAAGAAGAAAAATAATTAAGTTGTTAATTGTAACCGTTGATCTTCACCATTGAAAGTCTTCAAATCTAATGGTTATAAGACACTGTAAAAAAACTCCGTAAAACATAGTGGCCATTAAACCCATTTCAACCATTGAATTGAACAGACCCTAAAACCCTAAACCCCCAAAATGATGAGCATCATGCTCCGACGGACACCCTCGATGGCGCGCAACCTCGCCGCCATCGAAACCCTCCTCATAAACCGCCTCTCCTTCCCGCCAACGCCGTCATCAGGCCAAGTGATTCCGGCCTCAAGCGACGTCGGCGGCGAGGCCAAGGCCTCCCACGGGTTTCAAGCTAGGAACTTTCAATCGAAATCGGTGCCGTTGAATTATCGCGCATCGCCGACTTTGTTGAGCGCCGCCCAGTTCGCAGTTGAGGACGGCCAATACGACGAGTCGTCTAAAAAGAGCGGCGACGATGGGCTCGAGATTTCGAAGCTAGGGATTGATCAGGAGATTGTATCTGCTTTGGCCAAGAAGGGGATCACTAAGCTCTTTCCTATTCAGGTAATTTTATCATTCTCCAATTTTATGTGCTCTGTTATGTTTATGAGAGATTGATTGGGAAGTAAGAAAGTGTTTAAATTTCGAAACTTTTTTTCGGAATATTGATGTGTTGTATTGGGGATTTTGTGATGTATAGAGAGCTGTGTTGGAACCAGCAATGCAAGGGCGTGATATGATTGGTCGTGCTAGAACTGGAACTGGGAAAACTCTTGCATTTGGGATTCCCATTTTGGATAAAATCATTCAATTCAATGCTAAACATGGGTTTGTTTCTTCAATCACACTCCATTTGTTAGACTAGTAGTAGATGTTGTAATTGGGTTTAACTTGATGTTTTGTTATACAGGCGAGGGAGGAATCCTTTGGCTTTGGTGTTGGCTCCGACAAGAGAACTTGCCAAGCAAGTTGACAAGGAATTCTATGAGGCAGCACCGAGTTTGGATACGATTTGTGTGTATGGTGGTACACCCATTGGAAGGCAGATGGGCCAGCTTGACCATGGTGTTGATGTGGCGGTTGGCACACCTGGTCGTGTTATTGATCTCCTTCAGAGGGGTGCTTTGAATCTATCGGAAGTTCAGTTTGTTGTTCTTGATGAAGCTGATCAGATGCTCAAGTGGGATTTCAGGAGGATGTGGAGATAATCTTGGAGAGGTTACCAAAGAAACGTCAGACCTTGATGTTCTCTGCAACAATGCCTACGTGGATCAAAAATCTCACTAGGAATTACCTAAAGGATCCAGCAGTTATCGATCTTGTAAGTATGCATTTTTGTTGTAGTCTGTTCTTAGTTAATCCATGATTACTATCCATTAATAATGTCAGAGCACTAGTAATGATATTACTGAACTGACGGCAATAAGCTTTGTACTGTAACTTCATGGTTTTATCAGTGGAAAATTGTATAATCAACTTGTCTTGTCTATTTTATGTCCTGAGGATGGAACAAAATATATACATATATATACATATATATATATATATATTATATTTTTTTTCCTTAAAAAGATACTAAATTTTATAGGTAGCAAATGTTTTGGTGAAATTTTAATTTAAAAATTTAGTGGAACAGGAGAAATCTGCTATATTATGTTTTGACTTTGGAGTGAATTTGTAGGATTTATAGGATATACATTTCCCATTTATATTAGTGCAAGAAAATTAACAACTTGCATGTCCTTTAGGTTGGGGAGTCTGATCAGAAATTGGCGGATGGAATTTCCCTATACTCGATTGCTGCAGATTCATATGGAAAAGCGTCAATTATTGGACCACTGATAACAGTAAGTAATTACCGTTATTTTCTGCTTTGTTTCAAGCATGACTGCTTTTATTAATATTTTTAATATTCTCTTCCCTTGTAAAATTTGATTTCAGTTTTTCTATTTGCATATGTTTGAGAGTTCATCAATTCTTGGTCTTATGTTCATATGGCGTACCCTCACCCTTTGATATGTATTTGTTAGGAACATGCAAATGGAGGAAAGTGCGTTGTTTTTACTCAGACAAAACGTGATGCTGATCAATTGGCATTTGCCATGGCAAGAAAGCATAACTGTGAGGCTTTGCATGGGGATATTTCACAACAACAGAGAGAAAGGACACTTGCAGGTTTTTGAGATGGGCGTTTCAATATTTTAGTTGCCACTGATATTGCTGCTTGTGGGCTTGATGTACCCAATGTTGATCTGGTGAGTTTTCCTTAGCTGTTCTTCTTTCATTCAGTTAAATGTAACTTTAGGAGGCATTGAATTCCTATTTTATTAATCTAGTTGTATTCTTGAACATTCTTTTCCTTCATTTGTGTTAGCATGTAATGATAGCTTTGAAATGCTCCCTAGTTGGGCCTATATATGGTTTTAAGCTGTATCCTCAGTGATATAATATGCAGTCAAATTAAGGACTTAGAATTCTACTGACATAATTATATCATCGTTTTCTGTGCTTTGGTGATACATTACGAGCTCCCAAATAATTCAGAAATATTTGTTCATCGGTCAGGCAGAACAGGTCGTGCTGGGAAGAAAGGAAGTGCTATTCTTATTTACTCACAGGATCAAACCAGGAATGTCAGAATGATTGAGCGAGATGTTGGATGCAAATTTAAAGAGGTACCTATTGAGATTAAGACTAATAAAAATATGATTTGGATTATTAGGTGTTTTTGGATAAATTCATGAGTAGGCTATAAAGTTGAAGTCTCTAAACTAATATCTCTAAATGCACTCAGATTATGTGTCTTTTTGGTTAGTTTGAGTCAGCATTCCATAGGTCTGACTTGAGTCTCTCCTGTATGCTTAGTGGAATATCTGTGTTACAGTACGTATCATCCTAGACTGATTCTGTTATTTCTTTCTGATCAACAGCTTCCCCACATTGCTGTTGACAGCGCAAGTGCAGACATGTTCGATACAGGAAGTGGTGGTAGATTTAATCGGTGAATGGTGATGTCGGCGGCGGTGAGGCTAACCCAGGGTTTCACGTTCGGGACTTTCATGTGAAATCTGGGCCGTTGAACTTTCAGGCATCACCAGCGACTTTGTTCAGCGCCTGGTGGCTTTGGAGGATGACTGCGACGAGTCATCTAAAGCGAGTGGCGAAGATGGGCTCGAGATTTTGAGGCTAGGGATTTGATAAGGAGATTGTGTCTGTTTTGGCCAAGAAGGTTATTACTAAGCTTTTCCCCATTCAGGTAATTTTATCATTTCCCAATTTTATGTGCTCTGTTATGTTTATGAAAGAATGATTGGGAAGTAAGAAAATGTTTGAATTTTGAAACTTTTTTTTTCGGAATATTGATGTGTTGTATTGGGGATTTTGTGATGTATAGAGAGCTGTGTTGGAACCAGCAATGCAAGGGCGTGATATAATTGGTCGTGCTAGAACTGGAACTGGGAAGACTCTTGCATTTGGGATTCCCATATTGGATAAAATTATTCGATTCAATGCCAAACATGGGTTAGTTTCTTCCATGACCCTCATTTGTCATCAATTGCTATTGCAGGTTTTATAAGTTCTTCGGGTTTTGATTTACTTTTGATTGTGTAGGCGTGGGAGAAATCCTTTGGCCTTTGTTATGGCTCCGACAAGAGAGCTTGCAAAGCAGGTTGACAAGGAGTTCCATGAGGCAGCACCTGGCTTGGATACTATCTGTGTGTATGGTGGTACGCCCATTGGAAACCAAATTAAGCAGCTTGGCTTTGGAACTGATGTGGCTGTGGGCATACCGGGGCGTATTATTGATCTAATCGGTAGGGGTGCTTTGAGTTTATCTGAAGTTCAGTTCATTGTTCTTGATGAAGCCGATGAGATGCTTAAAGTGGGATTTCAGGAGGCTGTTGAGACAACCTTAAAGAGCTTGCCAAAGAAACGTCAGACCCTGATGTTCTCTGCAACAATGCCGCCTTTCATTAGAAGTCTTACTCAGAAGTACCTAAATAATCCAGCAGTTATTGATCTTGTAAGTATACATTTTCATTTTGGTCTGTTCTACTTCAGCGGTCATTAGTAGGAAACATTTTTGTTTGATTATGGTGCAAGAAAATTAACAGCTTGCATGTGCTTTAGGTCGGGGACAATGATCAGAAATTAGCAGATGGAATTTCTCTGTATTCTATTGCTGCGGAATCATATGGAAAAGCATCGATCCTTGGACCACTTATAACCGTAAGTATATAATTTTCTTGTTTTGGTTTTTTAGTAAACCTTGATTTTATCTTTTTATTTGCATAGGTTTAAGAATCTTGGTCTTGGCCTTTCAGCATATGTTTGATCCTCACCATAAGATATTTGATTGTTAGGAACATGCAAAAGGAGGGAAGTGCATTATTTTTGCTCAGAGAAAACGTGATGCAGATAATTTGGCATATGCCCTGTCAAGAAGCCATAAATGTGAGGCTTTGCATGGAGATATTTCCCAACAGCATAGGGAAAGGGCACTTTCAGGTTTCCGAGATGGGCGTTTCGATGTTTTAGTTGCAACAGATGTTGCTGCTCGTGGGCTTGATGTACCCAATGTTGATCTGGTGAGCTTTCTTTAGCTGTTCTCCTCTCCTTTCATTGAGTTAAATGTTTATTCAATAGACATTCAATTCATTCCTTAAATAATCTAGTTTTATGTATGAGCCTCTTGGTCTGTTGCCTTCATTTTATTGGTAATGATGTGGTTAAAGCTTTGAAATGCTCCCTAAATAGGCCCATATATGGTTATTGATGCGATGTTGTTATGGGATTAAATCAGGGACAAAGACTTCTACTAACATCAATTGTGCTTTTCTATTTGTACGCTTAGGTGATACACTATGAGCTTCCAAACAATTCAGAGATATTTGTTCATCGGTCAGAGCGAACAGGTCGTGCTGGGAAGAAAGGAAGTGCTATTCTGATTTACTCACAAAATCAGGCCAGGAACGTCCAAATGATTCAACGCGATGTAGGATGCAGATTCACAGAGGTAAAGATCACTGTCCTTTACATTATACCTTTACCTATATGGTTGTGAAAGCTACTCACAGTTAACGGTCTGTCAAGATAACAAAAGTATGACTTGGATATCAAGTTTTTTGGGAAAACTAATAGGTTAAAAAGTGGCATGATAAGTTAATAAAATCAGGATGTTATGTACTAGTTAAATTTTCTTGATTAATACTTACTAATGCACTTTGACCAAAGTAATACATGATCACATTTAACTTTCCAAAAAAAAAAAATCACATTTAAGAGCTGTATCTACTAATTGAGTGCTCATGAACATGCGCACTGCCTATGTGCCCTTCTTCTTAGTTTGAGTCAAAGTGTACAACAGGTCTGATATGGTCCTCTCTAGGTATTGTATGGGAGTTTCCTAACATTTTGAATGCATACACAGCTGTCTGACTGGGAGTTCTTTTCTTAGCATGAACTTTTTTTTATATACGTAGCAACCTAGACTAACTGCATTGGTTAGTTTCTGTTCATCAGCCCCCCCGGATTGCTGTTGATATCAGCAGTGCAAGCATGTTCTCTGACAGAGGTGGTAGCGGTGGTCATTTTGGTGGTTCCAGGGGATCTGGATATGGTCGTCCAGCAAGCCGAGGTAAAAACTTTGGTAATTCAGGTTTTGGCCGTTCTGGTGGTTTTGGTGGTTCTGACCGGTCTAGTGGTTTTGGAGGGTTTGGTGGTTTAGACCGTTCGAGTGGTTTTGGAGGGTTTGGTAGTTCTGATCGTTCAAGTGGCCGTTCAGGTGGTTTCGGAGATCGTTCCGGTGGTTCTAGGGGCTTTGGTGGGAATAATTCTAGCCGGTTTGGAAGCTTTGGGAAAGACAATGGTTTCACAGGGGTATGGAAATTCTGACCATTCAAGTGGTTGGGAGGGTTTGGTAGTTCTGATTTTTGATCAAAACGAAGGAGAAGAGCCTTCTGATTTACTCAAAGGTAAATTTAAAATTTAATTTGTTTTTGCTTTTCGGTTCTTTATCTTTGTTCCTTATGTTACTGGATCGTTTAGTTTCTTTTAGTTGAAATGTTCCACCATGCGATTGGTTATATGATGTTGTTGGAGATTCTCATGCGTCTGCCTTGAAGGAAGCTACGGGAGGCAGGAAGAAAAAGATTAGCTAGGAACAATTCATTTCATGTTTCAAAGTGAATGATAAGAGGGGCATGTCGCAAGTTTCTAATTATTCTGAAGAAGTCTGATATTTTGCTGTTTATATTAAATCGAGAAATTCCGGTATGAAATGAACTACATATGGAAAAGAGGGCTCTCTCATGTAACTTATCTTATTTGTTTACATTAACGATTAGTCTTTTATTTGAAGTCTTAGATAATGCTCGAGTATAGTAGTTTACTTGGTGCTTTCGCAGTGTAAAGATGTTCAGTGTCTGGAATGGGCTGTGATTTGCATTGTTCAGACTACAGAATTAAAATGTGCAATAAGCACCTGAATTTCTTTGGCAGCAAGTTAGATCCGAAATTGTTTGGCCGTCTTACTGATCATAATCGTTTAAATGCTTTATCAATTATAGCTATTTGCCCGTTTAATTTTTTCAGATCATGCTTGCTTCACTGAGACTGAAAAATGAAACCTTACTTGAAATCAATGTCAGGACTCGAAATGAGTGATTAGTTTCAAATATTAAAGCCAACTACTGTAGAATTCAAGGTATATGTATAGTAGAAAGCTGCTGCACTTCATACAAATTTTAGTAGTAGTGTTGATTTACTGAACTTAATTTATGAACTCAAGTAACCCCATTCTGAATGGAGAACATGATATCGGGCTTTAACTGAAGGCCAGAACAAAACCTAAAAAAGCTAAATGACATCTCAGAATCTTGATATTCTTCGATTGTTGAAGGTCGCCGGGGCACTGAACTCTTGGTGTCTTCACATTTCTTTGATAAAGGTCCTCCAGACAAACCTGAGTTTCCTTCATTTGCAATGTGTCGAATTGTTGGCCATGTGATATAGGCCCCTGAAGATGGTTATGGGGCACATTAAAGTAGCAAGGAAATTGAGTTTTGCTAAACTGCTGGAGATCTTTCCTGTGAGCTGGTTTTGGGAGAGATCCAAGGACTCGAGAGAAGTCAAGTTCCCTAATGATGAAGAGGCGGTTCTTCTTCTTCTTCTTCTTTCTTCTCCCAATAATGAACAGAGAGAAGTGATATCATGGGAGATGATGGAGGCATGGAGCAGTACAAGTACTAAAAGCAACGTTAACTGAAAAGACCTATTATTATATCTGGTTTATGTCTAGGTTAAGATAGCAGTTAGGCAGCTCAGCCTCAAGGTTTTTTTATTGGATATATATAGAACAAAAAGTACTCAAGACAGTGTGAAGCTTAATAGTTATTACACCAGAGTCTGCAGACGATGTCTGTCTGCTCGAAATATACGAACACATAACATAATACATAAATACAACATGATAATAGCCCCAACACTGCTCTAAACACTAGGCACGTACATGAAGCTAATGTTCATAACTGGGCCCTTAGATATGGATTAAATAAGACTTAAGTTCTGAGTCCCCTCCTCCACCTTGTGCTTCTCAGCTGCCTCCTCCTGCTGAATGTCTCTACAAACCAGTCATGCTTCTTGGTTGTCCAGAAGTCTCCCCCAACCACTCCAACTATTAGACCAGCAACAACTCCTGGCAGAACCACAAACCAATCTAGCTCAATTTGAAATCCAGAGTCTTCATCTTGTTCAAAGGCTGTTTGTGGTGTTGTGCTCTCAGAATCTTCACATTTCTTTGGCAAAGGTTTTCCACACAAACCTGAGTTTCCTTGGTACATATCCTCTTGGAATGTATCAAATTGTCGACCTTGTGGAATGGACCCCGAAAGACGATTATGGGATACATTAAAGTATGAAAGGAATGTCAGTTGCGCCAGATCACCGGGGAGCTTTCCTGAGAACTGATTTTGGGAGAGATCCAGCGATTCAAGAGCAGTCAAGTTCCCCAAAGAAGAGGGGATGGGACCAGTGAGAGTGTTGTTGGAAAGATTGAGCACATGAAGCCCTCTTAGATTCCCAATGACACCTGGAATCTCTCCTTCAAATCTGTTACTCGAGAGGTCTATGAGCCTCAGAAGATAAGGGGTCTTGAAATACTTCAATTCAACACCTTTGCTAAAAACTGTAATCTGGTAATCATAGGAGTAGGACACTCCTTCAGACATTCCGTCGTAAGGGGAATTGACGTATATTTGCTCGTTTTCATCAACGGATTTCATGGCATTCCAGTTCTCTAGGTAGTCGGAGGGCAACATACCTGAAAAATCATTGCTAGATAGATCAACAATGGACAGCTCAGGGAACTCATGGCTACTTGCAGGCTTTCCAATTATGCCATGAAATGCATTGAACCCCAAAATGAGAACTTTTAATTGTTGAAGTGTTCCTAACCAAGAGGGGAAGGTATCACTGATCTGATTATTTCCCAAATTAAGAAACATCAACTCAGGACAATTGGCAATTGATCTTGGTAGCTTCCCTTGTAGCTGATTATAACTCAAGTCAATCGCTTCTAAGTAGAAACATATGTTTGAACCTATTCGAGGAATATCCCCGTGAAAAGAATTGTTCTGCAGTTTCAATATGTAAAGATATGTGAGATTCTCAAAACATTGGGGAATCGTGCCATTAAGGTTGTTGCTAGATAGATCAAGAACAGTTAGCATCCCCGCATTGCAGAATGTTGCTGGAATTTCTCCTTCGTATTCATTGTTTGAAGCAGAATAGACATACATTGACGGCCTTGGAATTGGCAGTGATCCTCGTAACATGTTAGAGTCGAGCTCTAAAGACTCTAACCGAGGCCATGGAATGATGACTGGATTTTCTTCAAATCCTGTTAAGTGGTTGTGAGAGAGGTTCAGATTCGACAAAGTTTCACTAGCTGAATTCCACATCCATTTTGGTATTTGGCCGTGAAGATTGTTATCAGCTAGATCTAGATCCACCAGTTCCCTAGTGTATTTCAAAAATTCCGGAAACTCTGTTAAGTTGCATGAACTCATTCCTAGTACTTGAAGCTTTGGAGGAATAGCAGTATATCCAGTTTTGATCTGCACAGATAACTTGTTGAGCGACAAACAAAGTACCCTCAACTTTTCGAGCTTGGAAAACTGATCGAATTCAACATACCCACTCAAGTTATTTGATTCGAGATCTATATATTCAAGATTTCTAAGCTCGAATAGCGACCTGGGAATTGTTCCTTGCAGATTGTTCGATGCTGCGTCTAATAAAGTTAATTGGGTCAACTGCCCAAGGCAAGATGGAATTTGACCAGTTATTTGATTTTGGTACAACCGTAATTCTGAAAGTTGTGTCAGATTAGCCAAAGAAGATGGGATTTCACCAGTTATTTGATTGTGGCTCAAGTCTAATTCCACAAGTTGCGTCAGATTAGCCAAAAAACATGGGAAATCTCCCCTTAAGTTGGTATCAGCAAGGTACAAATAGTTGAGTTTGGTCAGCTTTCCAACCCAAGACCAGGAATCAGTAACTTGGCCACTGGAAGTACCCTTGTTGGAAAAAAAGGAAAGATCAAGGAAATTGAGCTGGGTAAGGTTGGAAAGTGAAGATGGAACATGGGGATAAAAGTTACAGTGTGCTATGTTCAACAAATTTAAGGCACGAAGGTCTTCGATTGAAGCAGGTAGATGACCAGAGAAATTGGTTAATTCAAAATTCAATATCTTCAAGGGACTGCTCTTGTTAAGCTCATCAGGAAAGTGACCATTTAGATCAATGTTAATGGCCAAATCAAGTACTTGCAAGTTTGGTAGGTGGAAAATGCCTACTGGGAATTCCCCCTCCAAGTCACATTCTTGAAGACGGAGAGATGTGAGAGAAGACACATTCACCAATGTATTAGGCACTGTGGAGCCTATCTCAACCAAACTAAGATGAAGCTGTTTTATGTTGGTCAAGTTTTGAACTAGGCTTCCGAAGTTGGCCATTTTGAGATGAGACTCGTAACTAGAAGACAGATCAAGGGCAGACAGCTTGGATAGATATGAAATTTCTGATGGAATTTGGCCAGAAAATGAAGACATTGATAGGTTGAGATATGTTAGACTAGTAAGAGTATGGCCTAACCTGGATGGTATTTGAGAGTAGCTGAAGTTGTTATCAGAGAGGTCAAGCCTCTGCAACTGAACAAGTTGAAAAAGACTGCTATTGGAGTTGATGGAACCATGAAGACAGCTGCTGGCGAGGTCAAGGCTGACAACATGGCCAGAATCGGGGTTGCATTCAACACCATCCCATGAACAACAGTTACTCCTTTGAGGATCTCCTTCTAGCCTACTCCAATGTGCAACTTTCGGATAAGCAGAGGGATCTTGGGAAGCAGACTTGTCTATAGTGAAACTAGCTTTGAATTGCAACAAGGCAGAGCGCTCATCATCGTGGCAAAGTGTCTGCGTTTGTACTAAAGAAAAACAGCATGCAGCATTAATGAGCAACAAGAGTATAATATAACGCACAGAAACGAAGCCCCACCAGGATGATCTCATTCCCGTTCCCATGAAAAATTTTGTGTTCTTAGTATATGTGTATGTAGGTTTGTGGGTTTCACATAACAGAGAACTTGAGACTCTTTTATGGACAAGGAACAGAGCAACTTCCATGAGGTGGGATGTCAAACTAGAAACCAAAGTCTACAGGAAATTTACAATGACAAAGTCATGTCGTTTTATAGTATATTTACGAGCAATAGTTGCCCGCGGCTTGCGCGGGAACTGGTTTAATAGATGATAATGTGATTGATACAAAACTGAGAATTTCAGATCAAACTTGATGTATGTACTTTAATGAAGCTATAAATTGAATACAATGTTCAGTCGGTGTTGGTGTTGCTTGCTGAAGAGCAATGCTGGTCAATAGCTGGTCTCTTAATTTGGTCGATGAATTCTGCCTTAAATTTTCATTCTCGCTCTTTCTATTCACAATCTCCAACTTCAACTTCTCATATCTTTCTGCATGAAAAGAATGATAGAACCGATTTATGATCTATGTATTAGCTTATTTACTGCAAAAATGATAGAAACCTGAATTTTACCATGGAAAACCTTGAGAACATATATTAGCTGTTCATGAATTAATGAGGTTAGCTTATTACCTAAAATGTGAGCAAACCAGATAAGGTTGTCGACAGTTGGCCTTTCAACAGTACGCTTCATTTCCAAGTGTTCTATCAGAAGCTTATTATCTAAAATGTAGGCAAAGCAGATAATAAATAAATATTAGAAGACATCTTACCAGTCAGCTTTCTTATGGAGTTCCTTTGTAGTCACGGAAGAATGCAGAGATCGATAATCAAAATACATGAACTTAAATTTTTTGCACAGGAGGTTGAGTTTACCTTGGTGAAATAACGTTCAGTCTTATCAAGGAGTGGACCTAGGGGAGTTATATCAGATTTGACGCATCAAAATGACGCAGAATCAGAACCCAAAATAAAACTTTAAAGAAACAGGAACCCAAATTTTGTACATAAACTTGGACAGAAAAACGAACTGGGTTTAAATTTGTCATTAAGCTGAAACTTTGCTGCGGGAATTATTGTCGTATGATCATAATAGGACACATTGCTCATAAAGACTAAATCTCCACATTATCTTCAATAAATCTCGTGTAACCAAACATTGAAGATGCTTTTGTTACCCCCAGCAATTAGAAGTAAACCATAAAATCAATCATATATTCAGGTGATCAGATCTGAAAAATTTTAATATTTGAAAGGGATGCTGCTACAGAAGCATCATACAAAAGGAAAGAATGGTATTGAGGCTGTTGAAAAGTAATTAGAACCTCTTAGATGAGTTTATAATTCTGTTCTTTTTGTCAGCATCCACCTTGGCTGCTGCAGCTTCTTTATCTTTAGCTACGGTTTCTCTCTTTATTTTCAGACTCTGCTCCATGGCTTTCATCAATGCATCAACTTTTTTCATCAGCATCTAGAAGAGTCATAATATGCATTAGTACATTTTGAGAGACAGAGACAAATAGTGTATTAAGAGAGTAGCAACATACCTTTGTTTCTGGATGACTGAAAGATGCTTCAACACCAAATCACAGCATCGCTCAATCCAGCTTAGGAACTGATAGTATTAAGCCAGCTATAATTAATATTAACACAATCTATTGCCTTGCATGAGATATTCTGTACTTCCAATTTCCAAGTACTAATTAAAATGCATGCACACCAGAAAACCTTTTAATATGTAAATTGGTATTTTTGGCAAAGTTCTATATGCATGTATCAAATGCTCCATTTCACTTCTGAGGTTTTTCTAAATTTTAAATAGGGATTGACATCATAAGTGCACTTATGATGTCAAAATTTTAAATAGGGTCTAACAGATCCTTAGGCAATCCTTATCAGCATTGACTATAGCACTGTATGCTTGGAGCTTAAATTCTAATTGAACATTGCTCACCATTTGTAAGGTGCCAAATTGATTCAAAATCAGTAAAACCCCCAAAATCAGCATAATTTCTTATACACATCAGTTGGTGACTTCAGGTATAAGCTATTAAGTTTGTAAAATACATAATCAAAGGAAATGAAAAGATTTGTCGACGTCAGCTCAAAATAATCACAGCTTAGTTCCCAATCAATTGCACAAACAAATCGATAGAGGTAATTTCAACTCACATATTTCCTCTGAAATGCTAGAAAACTCGAAATTAAAGTAAACAATTTGAACCCTGGTAGAAGAGAACTCACATCTTTAACCAAGTCATTATCAAACAAATCAACAACTTTCAGCTCCACTTCATAGTTATCATCTTCTTCCTCCTACCACAATATCCATTCATGAACGTAAATTACAAACAGTGTACAGTAGTACAAATTACAGTAAACAAAACTTCGAAAAAAGAAAGAGGAGAAAAAAAAATATTACCTCTTTAAGAGCCTCCTGATTCCAGAACATCTCGTCCTCTTCAATTTCTTCATCTAGTAACTTTGTCGTCCTGAAATTATCGAAAAAGTTAGCTCTTCGCTACATTCAAGCTTGTCCTCAAATAGCCAATTCTCCAAAAGATGCTTCTTGTTTTGATTTACAACCAAACGTGACAATTCCAATGATTCAAAAGTGTTGAGTTTCCCTATAGTAACAAAGTACTGCAACAATGGTGGTGTTTGCCGAGCTTGCACAGGAACACCGTGCAAGAAAATTAGATGAGCAAATTAGTTCTTGCTACAAAGATTGCACATCATATAAATGAAGAACAAAGTTCCAAAACAATTCTTGGAACTGCTGGACAACCTGAGCAAGACAGCCACACAATGTAGTATTAAGTTATCACTAAGTGCACTCGTGAGATGGGACCCCTAGTTTATGCATACTCATTATCAGTTATTTCTACCTTCCTTTCAACAGATTTTAAATTTGCCTTCATCCTAAAACCATATCTTTTCTTTTGAAGAGACCATTGTAAAAAGATGTAGAGAAATGAATTCATGGGAAACACAGATATGCGCCCCATATAGCGCTTATTAAAGAGAACAAACAATTTAACAGAATGAATATTTCTCAATCAATTTAAGATACAAAAAAGCCGATAACACACCTCTGATGGCTCTCTGCATTTTGCGACGCCAACAACTTGTCACCCTTTGCTGCATTACACAAAATAACAAATTAGAACACTGAAAGCAAATCAGTCCCATGAATATATAACCAGCAAGCTACAGCTCAAACTCGTAATTCCTAAACATTAAGTCATAGACTGGGAAACATCATGTCATGTTTTCAGCATCCCAAAGATGCGTATTATGGCATTCAAGTCTTGAACCTTCAAACTTCCACCTAATCCGACTGTAAAATTAATTTGAGTTAGTCATATCCCTATATTCAGTTTCCAGACACACAATTATGTTCTCCTCCCAAGTTTTCTTACACAGTTCCGACAGTTCCAATTGATACCTTCAAAAACCAACAAATAAAAACCAATAAACAAAACAAAAAGACTCCACCTTTACTTCATTTTCAGTAATCAAATTTCAAATGAACCCAACCCAATATATAGTTCATTTTCATGCTTAATACCAGTTGTGCAGTGTGAATATATAGTTCCAAATGATACCAAATCCTATCAACATGCAATGTATATTCGTTCTCTTTGTCCCATTTGGGCCCTTGAAATTAGGCATGCGATCATATGATCGGGTTTTTCAACCAAAAGCAAGTAAAATTACCTCATTCTCATTGCCTTAGACTGAAGCACAAACCAATCCTCATTGTTTGATAAATTGAGACCGGAAAGTTGAGAATCTTAGAGAATCGCAGCAATTGAGAAAATACAGCGAGTGTTATACTCCTAGTTCCCGGTTTCCATTGATAGATGTCATCTGATACAGGATTCATAAGATTGATATAAGTTGAATTCAAATGTAAATTAATACATAGGAAAATACTCCTCAGCTCCATTGTCTACTTCAGCCTATTGTGCACAATTAAACAATAACTCACATAAATAGACTTCAAAAATTAGACCAGTTAGAAATATTTGGCTTTTTGTCAATGCCTACCACTTTTCAAATTTCATAGACAAATCTTTGATTATTTTTATACCACTGCTGTATGTCTTTCCCTCAGTATCTTTATCTAAGTCCTTACTAATGCAAGAAAAAGTGAATAGCAATCTTTACTGCTGCTGTTGTTATGAATGTTGACAGTTTGTTACTAAAGTGAGTAGACACTGAACCCGAAACAAACACCAAATTTACACGAAAATAAAGTTTAGATTCAGCTTTAAAAATAATAATGTTCATAAATATCAAAACAATATTTCAAAACAGAAGGAAACACACTTTTTCAACGGTTTCACAACCATTTCCGCTCTCCCGACAAAATGCAATTTAGAACAATGACGTAGGCCAAAAAAAAAAAAGATTTCTTTTATAATTTGTAAACGCCATATCCATGTAAAGGACAGACAATACCATAGCATGAACTCAGGCGCATAATCCAAAAAAAAAAAAAAAAGGGGAAAACTGAATCATCAAATAACAACATATATTTCACACAAACGACAGAACAGGATTAAAAAAAATGAAATAAGTAACAAACACAATCTAGAGATTAAAAACAACATTACAAAAACATAAAAGAGGAAAGAGAAAATGTCACCTGATAGAGAAATGCCAAAAGTGAGACTCAACTTCTATCAACAGTCCGCACCTATAACAGCAGTAAATTAAAAACTTTATATATAGGTAGACAAACCTAATCAAAATCAAATGGAGAAAAATACCGAACAAAGCCATTTAAAAAGGGCACTACCTTCATTTCAAGGACTAATGAATTGCCTATTTCTATACTTTGGTTCAATCAATCAACAAACTTGCTGATAGTTTTCCTGAAGTTTGCTAAATTCAAATCCTCTCAGCACAACAGGAGCATTATTAAGCTCGGAAAGCAAAATAGATATAATTAATATCATGAAATGACTAACAATAGTTTAAAAATCCAAGGGAAACTTTTATATTAACCTCATTATCCAAGCTGATGTTATTAATTAGTTTAGCACATGGAAGTGTTTTTTTTTCTTTTTCTTTTCTTTTGATGACATGGAAGTCTATGGTATATATAAGGGTCATGAATGTATTTCCTTCTCTTGGTCTCAGTATTTAAGTAAAAATAGAGAGTTCTAGTATGTACAGAATGCCATAGATTATTATCTTTGACTTGTTCAACTGAGTGTGTTTATGAACCCATTTTTAATTCAACTGTAATTCTGTATACAACTCTAGAATGTAGAGTGTAGAATAAGGAAAGCAGCACTAAGCAGAATATGGATGAACTGGTGTTTCAAATTCCCACCTACCAAATAGTTCTTTGTGGCAAACTGATACCGTATTCAAATAAATAAGCAAAAACATATAAAAAATTCCAGAGAAATGTTAATCTTCTAAATGTCAATATTTACAGTACATAGGATCAGAGACTTTCCTTTTAATACCAGCAGTATACAGCCTACAGGTTTTTATTCCATGTAATCAACTAACAAATATGAAACAGAAACAATTTGCACTATATAATCCGAAACAGCAGAAAGAAATTGCACTCCCCATTATGTCCACTCACATAAAGAGCTATTGTAGGCAATGACTTCTGTATTCATTGTTACCCCCCAAAAGCAATTAACCATTTCACTTTCTTTTTGTTTTGACAATAAGTGGGGGTTCTAGATAATATATGTCAAACAATACATCTCATTTTAATGATACTCCACCATAATAAGCGGTGTTCAAGCTACTCCATTCCCAGGAATTCCTTCATACTATGCACAAAGAACAATACAATTCAGTCCATATACAATAAGCTTTATGTAAAATTACTATCTCCCACCCAGAAACCTGATCAAAGGCATCTGCAACTACACACACATGCTGAAGATAACAACTTCAGACCTAAATCAAATAACTCTTAGGGAAATTGACCATCTCCAACCACAAAAACCTAATCAAGGGCATCAAAACACTTACCTTGACCAGAAACTTTTTATTACACAAAAGGCACTCCACTCCTAAATTGGTCCAATTGAATACACAGGTGCTGCAAGTAAACCAAAAGCAACAAAAGATCAAGACTTTGAGAATCAGATTTAGAAGTTTGAAGCCTTGAATGATCATATGCGAATTGAGTTAAAAATAAAAAATAAAAATAAAAAACTCACCTTTCAAAGCTACTGACTGAATATACCAAGAATATCCCTTCTTCATCTCTACACTGGAAATCATCATAAAAGAAAAGGGACTTCAATATGCCAATTAAGGTACCCAACATTATACATGTCAATTATGTGCTTTCAACTACCCATTTTAAAAAGAAGTAATAGTCTAAAACATAAGAAGGAGTATGGTTAAACGTCTCAGTTACTCTGTATACAAACATACATATATGTGCATACCCAGAAGAAATTTAGTTTATTTGCTCAAAGAAAGAAGATTATTTTCATTTACATCCTAATATACAAAATACACAAAATTTAGAGACACAAAACTCAATCAAATTAAACCACAATTTTAGACAACTGAAAGAAACCGAAATCAAACACACACCTCTTCTCCTGCTGAAAGCTCTCCCCCAAACTCGATCAAAATTTTAGCATCCACCTCTCCAGAAACAAACTCAAACCTTCCCCCGGAAGTCCACCACAATCTTGGATCTCTCCTCTTTCTCTTTCCCACCCCAGCGACCTACGATGACATCAAATCAAAAATTCAAAATCCGAAATTTTATATCAAATCTCGCAGATAAGCTTTGAAAACCAAACCTCTCCTATTCGTTTTCAGCTCCATTAATAAGTCACGATTTGACCATATTTGATATATCTGTACTGAAGTGGGTAAAAAAAAAAAAAAAACTGCTCCAATTTGGTGGTGAGCTCATCATGCAACCTTGAATCTCCATGGAATTAATTGATAGTCATCAAAACAATGAAAACGACCAAACTCTATGAAATCATTCACAACTAATCTAAAGCCAAAACCATACAAATCAAATCACCAAATAACAAATCGAACCATCGTCCACTTAATTCAAAATATCCAAAAACAACTACCGTCCTCAAAAACATCCAACAAAAGAAGAAAAAACCCACAAAAAAAAAAAAAAAATCAAACAAATACCTTCCGGCCGGTCTATTCTCGGCGAGATCTTCTCCTCTTTTCTATTCTTCTTTTCCGTCTTTTCTCTTCTTTTGCTTTTTTTGATCTTGATCTAAGTGGCTGAGTTTCAAACCCGACGGTTATCGGCGAGATCTTCCCCTCTCTTCGATTCTTCTTTTCCTTCTTTTCTCTTCTTTTGCTTTTTTTTTTTTTCTTGATCTGAGTGGCTGAATTCCAAACCCGACAACGATCGCTATCCAACACCGAAGACATGAGGCAAGGGTAGAATAGTAAGGGAACTATTCATTGCGTGCAATAACCAACAGCACGGAGGGCACAATCGCCAGTCCACTATTCATTCATTTTGTCTTTTGTGAAATCTACAGCAACAGTGTAGTTTAGCTTTCGTATATTGTAAATATGATGATGGGCCTCACCTAATATGACAGGGTTGGAATTGTTGGGATTGGACGATTGGTGTTCATTCTCATGCAAAAAGAAGTGATGACCCTCAACTCCACAAGTATTAATGTGGTAACTATGTTTGACAATTGACATGGTTGGTGAAGAAAACATGCAACAATGTTTCACGTAGTGCGCGTATGTGCATGGCTAAATTGGCATGGTGAAATAGGTATGTGAATGTATTAATTGTTGTAGGCTATTAATAGTGGTAGAATGTTGAATAAAGACTAGCTTGGTCTTTGTTTGCTGCCCCACGTTATTCACAAGATGGGAAGCTTGCCGCTCTCGCTGTTGGTATCAGGAGCGTATCCACCAACGTTGGTATAGCCCAACACAAAAAATCTTCTAATATGTTACACATTATGTGCAATAAATTTACAGTGCCATGAATGGTTTAGATGGCTAAGTGATGTGTTATTTCCCTTGTGGCCTAGGTTCAAATCCTCTTGGAGGCATGAATTTCTTTTGCTTTTTCCTCATTTACTTCTCCACCATTCTATTCCTTTTTTTTTTTTTGACTAGACCCTAACTCCACCATTCTATTCTTTTGTTTCTGTTATTTTTTTTTCTTTCTCCATTTTTTTTCTCCCTTTTTCTCTTCCTTTTTTTTTTTCCTTTTGTTACCACATTTTATATTAATATTTCTTAAAAATTTCTTACTTGTTTTTTCCTCTTTTCACATTTCTTCTCCCTATTTTTCTTTAGTTACAACAATTTCTATTAGTATTTCTTTAAAATTTAGTTTCAAAATTCTTGAAAAATATTGATAGGAAAGAAAATTTCTTATAAACAAGCCTTATATTAGCCCACCCCAAATTTCCATCCTAGATCTGCCACTGGTTGGTATGCCTATATATATATGTAGCAAGGTTGATGTATTAAAGCATGCAAGCAATAGAAATAACTTGTGGGTTGTGCATGAGAGTGAGAGAGAAAAGTGCTAAAAGGGAAATTCTCTTAGGTGAGACAGTGTGTTCTTGGGTATTCTATCAGTGAGGGTGTACAAGGGTTTTGAGATTTGGGTTATCAGTAAAAGAGCAAGTATCTTGGGTGGATGCAGGCAGGAAATTTGCCGAACCACGTTAAAAGTCGTGTCAATAATTTTTAATCCATGTTTGTTTATTCTAATTTATTGTGGTGATGTTGCGGGATGTGTCTAATCCTGAATCTCGGTTCGTTCGTGGGGTTAAAATCCTAACTGGAATGTAATTAGATTCTAAACCACTTTCACTTGTTACTAATGTAGTATCATGGCATGGAGCTCTTTAACAAATGTGCATGGTGTCTTGCTGCCACTGTCCTTTTGTTTGGTTTCTTTTTCGAATTGTTCAATTTTTAATTTGTTCTTGCGCTAGTGTCACGCCCCGAATTTCGAATAAAGGAATTCGAATTCTAAACGCGATAACTTAACAAGCACAAGAAAACACTTAGAAAATTTTTCATTTAAACTACGCAACAACAAACCAAGCTCACAACGTCAATACAAACTCGTTCTTTAGAGTCACATATTACATTACAGAGAGTTTACAAATTAAACTGAAAGACAATTCAATAAGTAAACATGCTCACTACACAGTGGAAGACTAAAACCGAACGTTTTTTTAAAGATATTTCTGATTGTTAAAATAGTGGTGTTGATGTCCTAGGCATTTTAGGATTTTGTCTATTCCTAAGTGATTTTCCTTAAGATTTGTTGGATTTCTTATATGGAAAGTTTCTTTCCTAATTAAAGGAGAATTAGGGTAGAATCTTGGTATTGAGGTCTTGCCATTGGTCAATCATATATACACAGAAACATACACGGTCAGAAAGTATGCATCTAGGTACGCAAGAATTAGTTGGTGAGTCTTGCTTGTTTTCTTAAGATAAAATATTCACAAGAGTCAAAACACTTGGTCTATGTTTAAGTGTTCTTGATCATTGTTTCATATGCATAACTTCTCTTGAGATCAGTAGAGGAGCTGTGAAGAAAGGAGAGTGATATGTGGAGATCGTTCAAGAGAAGAAGGAGTTCAAGAAGGAAGACAAACCTTGTAGTAGATTTTGTCTATTCATTGTAGCTGAGCCAGTGCTATTCAAGTCTGTAAAATAACATATCCTTCATAATAAGATGATTCTTATTTTGGGCTCTCAAGAGTAAGAGTCCGGCAGTGTTTTTAATCTCATATTTGAGATTTTCACTGCGTAACCAAAATCTGGTGTTCTGTGTATTGATTTTGGTTTCTGCTGCCCAGTAAGGATTGATATGTGTACTGCGATCCTCATTTTCCAGAAAAACACATTAAGGACAGGTATTTTCAAATTTCAAAATTTCTGAAAAAAAAAAGAAAGAAAGAAAGAAGAAGAAAAATAATTAAGTTATTAATTGTAACCGTTGATCTTCACCATTGAAAGTCTTAAAATCTAATGGTTATAAGACACTGTAAAAAAAACTCCGTAAAACATAGTGGCTATAGAGTTCAGTACAGTCTTCACTCTCTTTTTTTTGGTTAAACCACCAGAGTATCCCCTACCCGTAGGCAAGGACTAATCCCTCGAGCCGGGTCGGACCCCATTTAGGGGGGAAGCTCTCCCAACGCTGGCTGCTCCATTCACAAGGCTCGAACTCGAGACCTTGCTTAAGGGAACAAGCTCCTTACCACTTACACTCTTACAGTCTTCACTCTTTCACCGCAGAAGGATGACACAAATAACTACCATAAACCCATTTCAACCATTGAATTGAACAGACCCTAAAACCCTAAACCCCCAAATTACACCCCCAAAAATGATGAGCATCATGCTCCGACGGACACCCTCGATGGCGCGCAACCTCGCCGCTATCGAAACCCTCCTCATAAACCGCCTCTCCTTCCCGCCAACTCCGTCATCCGGCCAAGTGATTCCGGCCTCAGGCGACGTCGTCGGCGAGGCCAAGACCTCCCATGGGTTTCAAGCTAGGAACTTTCAATCGAAATCGGTGCCGTTGAATTATCGCGCATCGCCGACTTTGTTGAGCGCCGCCCAGTTCGCAGTTGAGGACGGCCAATACGACGAGTCATCTAAAAAGAGCGGCGACGATGGGCTCGAGATTTCGAAGCTAGGGATTGATCAAGAGATTGTTTCTGCTTTGGCCAAGAAGGGAATCACCAAGCTTTTTCCCATTCAGGTAATTTTGATCATTTCCCCAATTTGATGTGCTCTGTTATGTTTATGAGAGACTGATTGGGAAGTAAGAAAGTGTTTAAATTTCGAAACTTTTTTTTCGGAATATTGATGTGTTGTTTTGGGGATTTTGTGATGCATAGAGAGCTGTGTTGGAACCAGCAATGCAAGGGCGTGATATGATTGGTCGTGCTAGAACTGGAACTGGGAAAACTCTTGCATTTGGGATTCCCATTTTGGATAAAATCATTCAATTCAATGCCAAACATGGGTTTGTTTCTTCAATCACACTCCTCTGTTAGATTAGTAGTATTGTGGATTTTCCAATTGGGTTTAACTTGATGATTTATTATACAGCCGTGGGAGGAATCCTTTGGCTTTGGTGTTGGCTCCAACGAGAGAACTTGCAAAGCAAGTTGACAAGGAATTCTATGAGGCAGCACCGAGTTTGGATACGATTTGTGTGTATGGTGGTACACCCATTGGAAGGCAGATGGGCCAGCTTGACCATGGTGTTGATGTGGCGGTTGGCACACCTGGTCGTGTTATTGATCTCCTGAAGAGGGGTGCTTTGAATCTATCGGAAGTTCAGTTTGTTGTTCTTGATGAAGCTGACCAGATGCTTCAAGTGGGATTTCAGGAGGATGTGGAGATAATCTTGGAGAGATTACCAAAGAAACGTCAGACCTTGATGTTCTCTGCAACAATGCCTACATGGATCAAAAATCTTACTAGGAATTACCTAAAAGATCCAGCTGTTATCGATCTTGTAAGTATGCATTTTTGTTATAGTCTGTTCTTACTTAACCCATGATTACCATCCATTAATAGGGTCAGAGCACTAGTAATGACGTTACTGAACTGACGGCAACAAGCTTTGTACTGTAACTTCATGGTTTTATCAATGGAAAATTGTATGATCAACTTGTCGTGTCCAAAAGATACAAAATTTTAGAGGTAGAAAATGTTTTGGTGAGATTTTAATTTAAAAAATTTAGTGGAACATGAGAAATCTGCTATATTATGTTGACTTTGGACTGAATTTGTAGGGTTTATAAGATAGGGAAAATTTCACAAATGGTCACTCAACTATGACTCATTCGACACTTTGGTCATTGAAGTTTCAAATATATCACTTTGGTCACTCAACTATTACATTGTCAATCACTTAAGTCACTTTGTTAATTTTTTTCATTAAAAAAAATTATAAAAAATACTCTTTGGGTGACTTAAGTGATTGACAGTGTAATAGTTGAGTGACCAAAGTGATATATTTGAAACTTCAGTGACTAAAGTGTCGAATGAGTCATAATTGAGTGACCATTTGTGGAATTTTTCCTATAAGATATACATTCCCATTTATTTTAGTGCAAGAAAATTAACAACTTGCATGTGCTTTAGGTTGGGGATTCTGATCAGAAATTGGCAGATGGAATTTCCCTATACTCGATTGCTGCAGACTCATATGGAAAAGCGTCAATTATTGGACCACTGATAACAGTAAGTAATTATAACTTTCTTATTTTCTGCTTTGTTTCAAGCATGACTGCTTTATTAATATTTTTTTTTAATTTTCTTATTTCTTTGTAAAATTTGATATCAATTTTTCTATTTGCATATGTTTGAGAAAGTTCATCAATTCTTGGTCGTACGCTTCCCACATATGGCATACCCTCACCCTTAGATATATATTTGTTAGGAACATGCAAGAGGAGGAAAGTGCATTGTTTTTACTCAGACGAAACGTGATGCTGATCGATTGGCATCTGCCATGGCAAGAAAGCATAATTGTGAGGCTTTGCATGGGGATATTTCACAACAACAGAGAGAAAGGACACTTGCAGGTTTTCGAGATGGGCGTTTCAATATTTTAGTTGCCACTGATGTTGCTGCTCGTGGGCTTGACGTACCCAATGTTGATCTGGTGAGGATTCTTTAGCTGTTCTCCTTTCATTGAGTTAAATGTTAAATTTAGGAGGCATTGAATTCATATTTTATTAATCTAGTTGTATTCATGAACATTCTTTTCCTTCATTTTAGTTTTAATTATGTAATGATAGCTCTGAAATGCTCTCTAGTTAGGCCCATATATGGTTTTAAGCTGTATTCTCAGTGATATAGTATGCAGTCAAATTAATGACTCAGAATTCTACTGACATAATTGTATTGTCGTTTTTGTGCTTAGGTGATACATTACGAGCTCCCAAATAATTCAGAAATATTTGTTCATCGGTCAGGCAGAACAGGTCGTGCTGGGAAGAAAGGCAGTGCTATTCTTATTTACTCACAGGATCAAACCAGGAATGTAAGGATGATTGAGCGAGATGTTGGATGCCGCTTTAAAGAGGTACCTGTTGTGATTAAGACTAACAAAAATATGATTTGGATTATTAGGTGTTTTTGGACAAATTCATTAATAGGCTAGAAAGTGGCTTGATAGTAAATAAGATCAGGATGGTATTGAATTTGTTAAAGTCTCTAAATTAATATCTCTAAATGCACTCAGATTATGTCTTTCTGGATTGTTTGAGTCAGCCTTCCGCAGGTCTGAATTGATTCTCTCCAGTATTCTTAGCCGAATATCTGTGTTAAGAGTATGTATCATCCTAGACTGATTGTGTGATTTTTTTTTCTGATCAACAGCTTCCCCAAATTGCTGTTGACAGCGGAAGTGCCGACATGTTCGACATAGGAAGTGGTGGTCGATTTAATCGTTTTGGTGGTCCAGGGGGAGGGGGACCTGGATTTGGCCGTTCTGGACCTGGCAGTAGATATAGTGGACCTAATTCAGGTCGTTTTGGTTCCTTTGGTGATTCTGGTCAATCTAGCACAAGTCGAGGTGGAAACTTTGGCAATTCAGGTTTCGGTCGCTCAAGTGGTTTTGGGAGTTCTGACCGTTCAAGTGGTTTTGGAAGTTTTGACCGTTCAGGTGGTTTTGGAAGTTCCGATCGTTCAAGCGGTTTTGGAAGTTCTGGCCGTTCAAATGGTTTTGGAGGTTCTGACCGTTCAGGTGGTTTTGGAGGAGGGTTTGGTAGTTCTGACCGATCAGGTGGTTTTGGAGGATTTGGTGGTTCTGATCGTTCAAGTGGATTCAGAGATCGTTCCGGTGGTTCTAGGAACTATGGTTTAGATCGCCAGAGTGGATTTGATGACAATAATTCTAGCAGTTTTGGAGATGATCAAGATGCAGGAAGACGAGCCTTTTGATTTTAATGCATGGTAAATCTAATTTTTACTTTCCTCTTTGGTGAGTTGTTTTCATTTCTACTGTACGCTGCTCACTTTGGTTCCTATTAGTTGAGATATTCCACCGTTTTCAGTGGATAGTGATGTTGGAGATTCTCACCTGTCTGTTTTGCAATATCAGCTAAGCTACAACAGAGAGAGAACAATTACTGGAACAACGGAGAGGAAAAGATTATCTGAACCATTTGTTTCCGTTTTTCAAAGGGAAAGATCAGAGGCATGTGGGAAAATGGTGCATGGCCGTCTGCACCTATTAAAAGTGCCTATAAGTAGAAGTCATTAGATATTTAGCTGTTGATGAAGCGAAATTGACCCTATCATATATAAAGGAGAAGAGGGCTCTGTCATGTAATTTTAGTATGATGTATTTGTTTATTTGAACGACTCATCTTTTATTTGAAGTTTCACAAAGAGCTCAAAAGTGTAGTTGTTTAATCGGCAGTGTTTTAATTCTTACAGTTTTGTTTTGTTGGTAGTTAAAATTGTCTTGGTAAATTTGGGCGCATTGGTACATAATCCAAATAGAGATTTAGAAGCACGAGTTTACATATCTTGTAGAGAAGATTGGAATTCTTTGTAAAACAAAAAATTGGCCAACTTTAAACAAAACAAGTTGAGCTCCACAAGACATAATTATACATTCCATTGTAAAAACCCTACAAAGGGAAATCTTATAGATGCTGCAACAAATTGTTATTTCTAGTTGCAATTTGTTCAACGATTGGTATCTGGTATTAGGGAACAATTTATATTAGATGCCATGAGCGAAATATATTCCTATACTTTTTGCACTATTAGTAGACTAATACAATGTTTTGATCCTATGAAAACCCCACAAAAGCAAGTGATAAACGACACAAGATTAGCATAAGAAAAATGAAAACCAGAAAAAATGGAAAGAAAAAGAAAAGAGAAACCAGTACATGATTTACAGTTCTAAGGGGTTCAGTGCTATCAAGCATTGAAGAGCTTCCTGAAAGGCCCATCTTTCCGGTCCTTTGCAGCTTCTGTTAAAGCTAGAAACCTCTTGAACCCTGTTGTGGCTGCACCACGTCCAAGTGCAGCTGCTCTGGTTAGTACATCTTCTCTGGGTGCAAGGAATCCACCTGAAGTGGGAATTTGTATCAGAGAGACTGTCGGGGCAGTTGGAACAGGTGTGGCAACTGGTGGCGGTGGGGTAGAAGGTTGAGTAATTCCCGGCCCATGCTTGTTGAAGTCTTCAAGTATACTCTGCTGATCTGCCTTTTTAAGACCCTGCATATGCCAGTCAAATTAAACCCCAGGTGGGATAGTACAATTTGTAATTTGTTTGGAAAAGACTAGATATTGACGCTAATTGTTATGTGGTCTAAACCAGTAAAGGCACAGAATTGTTGTTGAATGATACTTGCATAAACTACAAGTGCACAAAGCACCACTCTACCAATGGATACAATCTGACATCTCATCACTGAGCCAAAAAAAGCATAACTGAATGGAGAAAGCTAAATAGAAGTTGTTAATGACCTTGAGCTCAAGAATTCGCTGAAACTCCATAGGTGTTCCCTCTGGTAGCAATGCACGATATGTATCTGCGACAGAATCAATTGGGGACAGTATGACCTGTTGCAAAAAGATGACAGAAACCTGCCTTAGAACAAAAAATCTAGAAGCTGCCAGAAATAGTGACAACAAACTGATACCAACCTTTAGAAGTGCTTCAGCTTTGCTCATCTCACGGCTTACAAATTTTGCATAGCTTGCAGCACGTGACGTCTATTAAAAGATAAACATTTATCTGGTTAATGAGTTTGATTTGTCTACTATGAAAGATAACAAGTCTATTATGACAAGAAAATTGTTGCAGACACTCATGGTAAACCTAATTTGACTTGAGAGACATCTTGTCTCTCAAGTCAAATTAGAGAGATGTTGAGTAAAATTAATCCTGATATTGCTAAACAATGACAAAAGGGATATGATAAACTGGATAGTATGATTCTAATCATACTTTTCACCAATTACAATATGTCAATAATGTCTCACCTGGTGACCAAGTGATGGGATATCCAAAAGAATAGTCTTCACAGCTTGAGTATCCAATAGCATCTGCAATAAGCACATATACGTGAATCAATCACAGAGATTATTTCCCTGACAAAACAAGTTTTTGTACCAAATGATCAAACATAAATGATAACTATAAACCCTATTACTTCGAACGTTTGATAACACAAACAGCTTGCCAATATGTTACACTATGCTGTTCAACTGTATATTTATTTGCACTACAATCTATAGCACTTGTTCAAGTTTTACGAAAAAGGAATTGTTAATATAAGTTATTATTGATCAATTCTTGCTACATATCCCACAAATCTCATTTCAGAAACCTCCAGGTGTAAGCATTGCACATCTAAAAGCAATGGTTAATAGACTAGCCCACATTTCCTGATATAAACAGATTTAGATCTAGACGAAGAAAAAGAGAACTAAAGAATGCATTCTGTACCTGTTGAGCTCCAGTCTCTGATATTTGCTTGCACTTGAAAATGTTAGCATAGAAACGTGGACCAAGAGATGATGCCAACTGCAAAGATTGAGTGAATTATATGAGAACAAGCTTCGAGAACTGACTTTAGCTACAAACCGGACAAAATAACTCTTCACAGCTGAAGGATGTTTATTATCCATCTATTCACTGTCATTAGATTCACCAACTTGATCCTATGGTCATATCATGAATATGGAGCCTTAATTTTATTCACATTATTGTGTACAACCATTTTTCCTTGGGTACACTGGCCAGACCCATGAGCGTAGCTTTCCTCACCGTTTCCAGGTTCAACTACTATCTCCGTCATGAGTCAAGACCAAGACCTCATTAAGAAAGGAGGAGATGTGACACTTGCCTGTGGCCACACGGACCAATGGTCTAAAACAAGGATACACCAAATGAAAACTCTTCTAGTCTATAAAAGACTTGATATATAACATTGAAAGAGCTAATTTTTAATCATTGCTTCAGAATTTATAGTGACATTTCATCAGAGATCATTCCATGTGAAAAGTGTGGTAACTTGTAAGATGCTGCCAGAGAGAATAGAGTGAAGGATAGTGCCACACAACTTTTAAAGTATTTAAAGTGAGTGCAAAAGGCATGCCATGTGTTTTCTATAACAAACACAAATTTTCTGCAGAAAACAAGAGTTGTGAACCTTTGAACACAAGACCAATATCTATGGTAGGAATGGGGACAAAATACGTTAAGCCACTCGTACCTTGTCCAAGAAGAATTGGAAGTAGATCGGTGAAAGAAGGCTTCCAAGTATAGGTATACTACTAGCAAGGATCATATTTATGCCATTAACATACCTGCAAAAAGGTGGACATGGTCATTTATGGAAAAGATGTTACACCTAGATTACTGTATACATTATTGAATAATGTTAGCTCACTCTGATTGGTCACCAACACTTTCAAGTGTACCCCATGGAACTCGTGTCATTGCAGCCATTTCATTGTCAAACTTGGTTTCTAGGCCATGCACCAAGGTTACCAATGCTCTTGTTATAACTGCTGAAAATTCATCCTGTACAATTGCACGAATCTTGAGAAATGAACAGAAAATATATGCCTTAGGTATCTTTTTTGAAATGCCTAATACCTGCACTTCCGACATATCCACCCCATCTGCGAATTGAGAATCAATTATTTTGGACACACTCTCAGCGAGTTCACCAGACTGCCAAGAATTAAACAGAAATCAACAAGAATGTAGAATCTGTTTCAGTCTTGTACTAAGCATGTGTGCATATGATAATCTTGTGAACACCAAATTCAGTGCTGTCATAACATAATGACAGCTTTCTATAGTTTCAGAAAGAAGACGCTCCATGTCAACTTAACTCAAATACAGAACTGAACAACTAAACAAAGACCGGCAATAAATTCTCAGACAATTGATGTAGAATATTAAAACACATATTTCAAAGATAATAACAAATCCTCTATTTTCTGCATCTAATTTTATATTATGGCTGATTGAGCTGCATTAAGACGTACTTCACTTTAAGGTTTTGTTAAGGAATGTCTGTCAGACATACTGTAAAATAAACCATCTAGTTCTTAATGAGGTTCCATATCTTCATATGCAGAAACTCAAAAAGGAACGAAGCTAAAAATTTCACAGTAACAGAGGAGTTTCATTTGTACAGAAAACTGCTTACCGTGTTGGTGCAATATTCCGCTGAATTGACAATGTAACAAATCACCCTCTCATCTCTGTCTGATGTCTGCTGAATCATTGAAAAGATAAGCACCTATTTAAGATGACTATAACTTTCTGAAATATCCTGAAAGTAAAAATTGTTCCATTAATACCTTTATCTGTCCATCCATACCAGTTGCTGCTGCAACAATTCCTGTACCGCCTTTAGGTAATCTTATAAAAAGCTTTGTTGCATATGCTTTGAGAATCCTTTGAAACACCTGAAATGCAAAAAGGCATGGGTACAATATCTTCATAATATGTGTGTGTGTGTGTGTAATTTTTTACTGGTGCTGAGCTTAATAGGAGATGGTAGTGACAATGAGACGAAAAATCTGTTTTCATCTGCAACAGATTGTAAGAAAGAAAAATGCACATTTCTATTTACACTTCGAAGGGAATTGAAGGTAAATGGTCTTTCAACAAAATATGACAGCCTATATTTGTTGTCATGTATCGACCCTCTTGAGAAATATTATAATGCATAGGGCTTCATCTCATTAGCAGGTAAGTTCCCTTTATATAGAAACATCTCTATTCCTTTTTAAGTAATGATGCTGAGCAATTGTGAGTTGTAGCATTATGTGCATGAAAGTGTGCACACTAAATTGGCATATGAAATGATGAATTTCAAGAATGTACCTTGAACAAGTTAAATAATGTCTGATTCTTTGTTAAAGCACTGCACCGTTTTAAGCTCCTCTTGATTATAAGAAACAACTGCAGGACCAAAGAAAGAAAACCAAGTCAGTGTCATTGAACATCTTTTAAATAATACATCATAATCTTAAGAACTTCAACTCCATCACAGCATCTTTTCAACCATTCATGCAATGACAATTGTGAACACTAAGAAGAACAATTCTTTTTGATAAATCCAAAAAGTTGAGTAATGAACAACTATATATAAGGAATAAGAAGACAATTTCCCGCTGCAAATGGAAAAAGAACTTAAAAATAAGATACTAAGTTCACACCTAAGAGGAGGCCAAAACATCTACCAGGATTTTAACGGTCTTGCTATTTTTTTTCTTCTTTTTTTTAATTGAAGAGAAACAACAATCATCAAACAAAAAACATGATACTAAAAAGAGGACAAAAGGACCTAAACTGCAAACAAACCAGTGTAACCAAGCCAGACCCTAAACTACAGCTGCCTTCCAATATAAAGGAACAGTATTCTAATATTGCAAGTAGAGATCCAATCATTTCAGTCCGAGAAAAAAAATAGATAAAATAGTCTGTTTCAGAGAATAATTAACAAATAAGCATGAGGAAAGTAGGGTTCCTGATTAATTAATCAAATTATAAGCTCGCGAACTGCATTCTGATATTTCTGAGTTGACAGAAAACAATGAATGTCTAAATGCTTACCTGCATGCTACTTGACAAAACATTATTCTGACTTCCCTCCTCAACATCCCATGTCTCCTCCTATCAAAAGAAATAAAAGGTAATTAAAAGAAAAACCTAACAGAGACTGAAATATTGAATATATGTTATAACGAGTATTGCACCTAAACTACCTGAACAAGTTTTTCCAAATTCTCCATTAGTGTCTTCTCTTCTAGTTCTGTGTAAACAGTCAAGTGAGGCTCGAAGCAAGATGAGATGATTCCACGGAAGTTGAACTGCCAAATCAAACACATGTCAGATCTACCAAAATAAAGTTTCTAGAACTTCCATGTATGAGATAACATATCCATCCGGTATCTTATTATTAAATTTGATTTATTCGCTTCGCTTAAAAAAGTAAATAAGAGTAGTTACCCGAGCTTTCTCAGAACAATAAGATCTAAAGAAAATAATGGTGAACTGACTTCACATGGATCAATTAGAACTTTTGTCAAAAATATGATCGAAGCTGACTTCTTTACGTAAGAGAGTCACCGATATTTTTTCAAAAGGTAATGCAGAAAATATGCAGGTGTGACATTTCTCATTACTGAGAAGCTTACCCCAGCTCCAGGCACAGATAACTCTTTATCCTTTTCCTGGCAAGAGAAAACCAGAAAGAAACATCAGTAACTTGATAATTTATCAAATTCCAACTTACAAAGTTGCAACTGCAGCATGCATACCTCTGTGGCATTTCCTTGATGGGCAGCAAGCTTCTTTTCATATTTCTTTCGAATATCTGAAGCACTTTGAGTAGTGTTTTCTCCTCTACCAATTTCTTCAATCTCATTTCCAACCTCCCTGCCTCGAGTACCACCTCCAAATTTTTCTGCCAATTCATCCTCAAATTCAAGAGTTCGCTGTAGTGCCTATAGAAAACAACCAAGGCTTTAGAAACACCAAAATGGAAAAACGGCAAAAAGCTATGCGAGTGAATGTAATCATAAAAAATTTCGACCAGCTTTTTTTTTTTAATATAACCAATCACCTATAAAAGTATGATATTTGAAATAAAAAAAATCCTTGTCAAACATATATTCTCAAATAAGTCCAATTAGGCAAATCAAATACAGTATCACTTTGGAGACAATTTATCCGTTCACAGTTATACTTGGGCATGAATCAGTTTGCTATCTATCTCTATTCTTTTTAATTGCATAATAAACTCCATTGATTCCTCAGGCAGCATTCTTACAAGAAGAACAAAAGAAGGCAAAGCAATATGGTCCAAATGGCTCCTAAAAGCTGAAAAATATATTGCACTACATCAAGGTCACTCATAGTTTTTGAATGTTCCTAAAGCTGTTGTTCACCACTAAGTTTGATACTGCTCCCATTGTTTCCACTAAAGGATCTATTAGGAGCGTAGGACGACCCATTTCCAGTTATATTCAGGAGTTCCACAAATGATATTATCTATTAGGAGTTTATAATATACAGATGGTTGCACTTATTTTTATTTTATTTTCAAGAGTAACAGAAGTTATATTAGAAAAAGAAAAAGGCACAGTACAACAGAGAACAAGAAGACAAATTAAGGCAAATCAAGTTTTCAGCCAATGCAAATAGACCTGATGACCTAATGATACTGAATTAAAGGCCTCAGAATGCTGAAAGTAGGCTTATCTAAACTTAGAGGTTTGGTGGGGCTTCTACAAACATAAATTAAAAAATTTAATTGACCTCTTCTAGTTTTCAATACCAAGATGCACCAACTTTCATTCCTCAAGTACATTAAAAGCAATTAAAGATGATAAATTAGAAATAAAGCTTACCATCAGCAATGTCCCAACATCTGGCTTTTCTTTCTGATTATTAAGGATATCTTCTAGCTGCTTCCTGAAGAGAAGGAAAAAATACAAACAGCACAACAGATTATAACGTTTTATTTACCTAGCAAAATCAGATGTTACTTAAATCCTACAACTCCAGAGGATCAAGTAAAATTAATTTTTTTCATGTAAGCAAAACAGACGACCTCACAGGGAGACAAGGTTATGTAAAAACAAAAAGAAAGAACAACTTACAAAGCCAATTGAGAAAAAGAAAGATCAATAAATACATATAATTTATCTGCTATGTCTAATAGCATAAGTATTATTCTCTCTCTACATGTAAAAGATATCGCCACACAGACATACGATGAACGTGGGACTGTGTGAGTGCAGGGTGGTTAAGTTCAGTTGTGGGATTTTTTTTCCTGCTTTCTTCTGTGCTTTGACATTATTGTCCTCAACGATTAAACCGTTTTTAAAAGAGTATGTTAAGTTTGAGATTTATGGTTGACAAAAGTTGTTTTCCAGTGGTACAGATTAACACCAGCAAATAGCAATTAACAAATATCAGGGTTTCTCTTGGGCAACTATGTCAATACAAACGCTCAAACATCAAATACTCCCTCTTTATAGTATAAGATGCTTTATACATATATCTAAGAAACAGAAGAAACTTAAAGCCTTTATTAAAGAATACCGAATGCACTAATTTGATATCAAAGATGAGTAGAACTACCTTGTTTTTTTGCAGAACTGAATGCAGAGTCGGTAAGAAACATGCCATGAAGAAGGAAAGATTTTCCAGATTTCTTCATTCGTTCTCATGCGGCGCTTGATCCATGCATATCTTCGTTCAGTCTTATCCAACTTAGCTAGTTCTACAAATATAGATAACAGGATGTCAAAGACAGTTAATGTGAAGTTTGTTATACAGAAAGCATAAGTGCTAAGAGACACACCAGCTCCTTCAAAGATTTGCTCATAAGAAGTAAGCTCCCTGCTGCAAAAGTTATTTACTAATTCTTCCCTCACAGATGCCTCTAATGCATCAACAACTAAGCAAGCCTCAGATAGCTGCTGGAGTAAATTAGATTCTTCCGACTCCTTTCCAGTACCTAAGCTGAGAACAAAACACAAAAGAGGAAAAACTTAGGGGTATATTAAAAAAATAAAATAAAATAAAAATAAAAAACACTAATTCAGATACACAATTTCTTTTAGAAGATGAACACACACTATGATGTTTAACCCAAAAGAAACTACAAACACATGCACACAATTTCAACAACATACCTTGAGAAATCGGAAAACACGTGTGACTTTAATATTTGTTTGATATTCTTAAATTTCTCCCTGAGCTCTGTGATTTTTGGAACATCCCTATAGGCTTCAAAATGGCTACATAATTGGTTCACAGCCTGATATACATCATGAACCAGAATTAATATGAAGCAATTCTCAATAGTATTATATAAAATTCTAAAATGGCCATATCTTTTCACATGAATTGTATATAATGCAAAAGATTCATCAGCAGTAAACAGATTCTTTTCTGAAAATAGGGCATGACTTAAGCACCTCTTATGCCTACGGTACAATGACATCATAGAGAGCATATGGATTACCTCCAACTGTGCAGCCGCCTCTTTATATTGTCGTTTGGAAGCCATCACTTGAAGCTGTTCAACAGCAGAGACTGCCATGTTACAGAAAAAGTATTGCCATGAGAATGAATTTAACTTTACAAAACTTTCTCAGAATCAATATATCTTCTAATCTAATTAACTTTGATACGAAAAGGTAATGTCAATACACTCCAAACCGTTGTACAAGTCATTGTACCAAACAAACTCATTTAAAAGATTGAACACAGCAACTAACCGAGCATGGTAAGACGATGAAGAGCAGTAATGGTGGTTGTTATATGCTTCTTAGCAAAATCCAACTTCTTAATGTCACGACATATCTCCTGAACCATTGTCTCACTCTGCTCAGCCTTTGTTTTGATTTCCCGGATCTTATACATGAGTTCCTGCCTTAGAGGATCACAAAAGAAATAAATCAAAACAAACAAATGAGCCATATATAGCAACAAACAATTCTTATAGACAGAGATCATTAACAGACCTCCACGGCTCGCGTAGCGGCAGCAAGATCCTCCTTGGCTTTGGTCCCTGAATTGCTCTGAAACACAAACCACACAATCAATCAAAAACTACAGAAATGCCGCACACACTTCATTTCCAAGAACTATTCGGCGAAAATTTGCAGTAGTGAGCTGAAAAAGATGAAGACGATGATTACCTGTTGACGAACGGCAGCTAAAATTCCAGCATCAACGCGCCGAATTTCACTGTGAATCTTCTGCATTAGCGGCTCGACGCCGGATAACGATGCCTCTGTTCATACAAAATCAAAGCATTCAAGCAGTGAGTTCAAAACCTACACATTCTTGTTCTACATGCGTTTCTGTAAACCCTAAGCTTCCAATTCTTTGTAGAAAGACATGTATAGAGAGAGAGATTGAGATTGAGAGGGAGGGAGAGGGAGAGAAACCTGTGGGGAACATCTGGTTGATGTACTCGAGAGCGCTGGACTTGTCCATGGCTGTGAATCGAGCTCGAAACGTTTCGAAGGAGATCTGAGAATTGTGGAGAGTGGGGGGTTTGCTCTCTCTCGCAGTCTGAGAGCTCTCCTTGGTTCAATGGCGCTGGAATTGGGTCGATCTCAGATCCGGGGGCATTTTGTGAACCGGGTTAAGGAAATAACGACTTTGACCCGATGTTATTATGGAGCCAGAGGTTGGGAGAGTACGAGCCCAATTAATTAGGCCCAATTGTGCGTTTAGTGCTCTATTATACAACCCCACTGGTTGACCCATGAAGACAGTTAATTTCCATTAACTTTTTCCTCCGCACATGAAAATTTACAGCACTGCAACATAGTCTGAAAAAATAAAATGGGACCTGAAGCTTGAATAAAAGGAATGCATGACATTACCAACATAAGGTATTTGTGCTATGGCAAAATATATACCATTTTTTGTCATTTGTCAGCATCTTTTTCTTTCGAAATTCTCTCGTGTCATAATCTAATTATCTAAAATAATTGCTCTAAGTGACAACCCTCAGAAATTTCAACCCAATTTTCCAACTTTAAAAATCATTAAAAAAAAGTTGAAATTTTTTAGGTCTATTAATTCCATAATTGCTTAAATTTCATGATTTAGAGGTGGTTAGATTTTGATGAGAAAATAAAAACATACGAATTTAGCAACAAAAAAAAAAAACTATATGCTATTCCACAATCTTGAGTGCAAATGATGATTTTTGAAAAAAAAAAAAATTTGTTTTTTTTTTTTGAGAAAGTTTCAGCTTTGGTTCCCACAGATATGGGATAACATATCACTTCTTCGGTGTACTTAATCTCACTTACATAGATATTGTTAGCCACACTTTTTATAGACATTGTTAGCCTCACTTGCGATGACACATGTGAATAACGTGGGCAATAAGCACGAATAGTTAGTGGTAATGTGGTATTATTTATCGAATTAACATGTATCTGTCACAAATCCACAAATACAAACATGCCACATTATCACGAATTTCCATTTTTTTACCTAAACACGAAATTGATACGAAAACCGACATGCCCAATCCGATCACCGTCCCTAGTTTTGTTGCATTGTTAATTCATCCAAAGTAAAAAGGAAGGGAGTAGTTAATCGCACTCATACCTACCTAAAAACAAGCAATCAAACCACCTAACCGTGCCATTAGTGCTAATTAAAATAAAACCCCGCGAGTAAAGTAAAGAAGAAGCAAAGGAAAAAGGCGAAAAAGGGAATCGAAAAGCAACACACACAAAATCAAGTTGGCGGGTAATTTTATAAAACAAAAAGGAGTTTAAAATTCCCAATATCACCAAAAAGAACAAAACTTTATTTAATAATAGATTGAGGTCCGACCAAGCTTCTCTTTCTTGGTTCCATCATTTTGCCACTGTTCACTGAGTTGCGTGCTCTCTAATTTATACTCGAGTTTGTCACCCTCAGTAGCTAAGCACAGTCTGTCTCACACTTCCTTAGTTTTCAAAAACTTAGGGCTTTTTCTTGGGGTGAGATTTTGTAGAGGTTTCTGGGGTTTGATGGAGAATTCAGCTCCTGAGGTTCAACATGGAGAGGAATCAGACTCTAACAAAACCCAGGTGATTTTTTTATTTGGCAATTTTCTGGTTCTAAAGTTTGGTAATTTGACATGTAAAGGTTTAATCTTTATGTTCATTTCCTACATTTTCTGGGTTTATATTAATGTATTATGTCTTGCTCTAATTGTTCTAAATTATAAAAAAGAAAGTTTTTTTTAGTAGTAATTTTAGTTTAAACTTTAAAGGGTGAAATTTTCTGTTATTTTATCAGTATGATTGTATCTGTAATATGATATATGGAATTGATTGCTGAATGGAATATAATAAAAGCTTCATTTTCTAGATATGTTACATGTACACCACTACTTTCAGGCATCACAGACCCAGAGATTGCTGAGAAAGCTTAAATTATGTGTCTTTGACTTAATTTTATGTCAATCACTTCGAATTACACCCACAAAGTACACCCTTTGAGTTGTTGTGCATGTTAGACACTGGTTTCGTTACATTTTCGGAGTTGGTATCAGTATCTTTGCTTTGGTTGTTGTGGATTATTGCTTAGACTATAGAAAATTTTGGGGCTCGTTGTTGAATTGTGAGTCAATGGAGTTGTTTGGTGGCTTGCAGATTCGTAATCAAGAGGAAAGAAATGAAGAAATTTCCTTGGTTCAACAGTCTCGAAGGCCAAACCTGTCCTCTTTGCAGATACCAGAGAGGACTCTGGAAAGTAGTTTGTCTGCTTTTACGATGATTGATGTTCCGTCTGTACAAAGTCCTAGTTCTATTAGAGCTGGGCTGCCGCCAAGACCACATTCAGCTAAGATCAAATCATCCGTGAAATATCTGTTTCCTTCAAAGAGCATTAGGGCGAAAAATATGACCCATGATGGCGAGAAGGCCATTCTCATTCTGCCAGATACAGCTTCATCAGATGCTCCTGTGGAAAAGCCTTCTACCTCGAGGTCTTTCTCACTTAATAGGATGTTCTTCTCTCCATCATTAAAAGCAACACATTCTTTACCAGTTACACCGAGTGCAAATTCAGGTTCAGAGTCTGTGCAGGGAAGACAGTTGGAAGGTCATTCTGATTTATCTGTAAGTGCAATCCCACTGTCATTTTGATTAACAATTATTAAATCAAATAGCTTCTAAATTGCATTTCAAAATCAATTTTATTTCAGAAAATTGAAGTTGAGCAGCAAATGATCCGCTCATTTTCGGTTCCAGTGAATGTTAAAACCAGAAGTTTAAGGCGGATGGATTCTGGAGGCATGATGCGTGTAATTTCAACTCCACGTCCTGCAGTAGTTGATGCTGCTTCCCAAAATAGTGCCCCAGCAATGGAAACTGGTAATTAATACAATTTTTTTGTTCACATGTTTCAAACTATTTTATTTTATATTTTTGTATATCCTTAGTAAGATATTTGGTTCATTAAACCAATTCTGTAATTATCTATTCAAAGTCACTGGTGCATGCTGAAAAGGACTTAGTAGTGACTTAGTAATCATCTTCTACACAAATATTCACATCTCTTGAATTCTCTTCATTACCCTACCTTTCAGGAACGACATCCTTCGGTTCTTTTAAGTCTTAACCAAGGCTTTCAGATTACCCAGCTGAAAGATAGGGTCATTATCTTTTATTAAATGCCTATGGATTTATTACTTTGTTTCCCATTTTGATTGTTCTTTGTATAGTTGCACTATCCATATATGCAAGTTATGCTGATAACTTGCTAATTTCAGCTACCGAAGATCCTGGTGAGGATATTCCTGAAGAAGAAGCTGTTTGTCGAATTTGTTTGGTTGAGCTTGCAGAAGGTGGTGATACTCTTAAAATGGAGTGCAGCTGCAAAGGAGAGCTGGCACTGGCTCACAAAGAATGTGCAATAAAGTGGTTTACCATTAAAGGTAACAAGACCTGTGATGTCTGCAGACAGGATGTTCGAAACCTACATGTAACACTACTCAAAATACACAATCCTCAAACTATTATTAGACGACCACCAACAATACCCGAGCAGAGGGAAGTCGCTCGTTACAGGCAAGTCGAAGTATTCGATGTGTTTCCATCAATATATCAGTCACAGACTTTTGTAGAAATTCCATTTGAAATTATTATTTTAATTTAATTTTGGGTGTTACCTTGTTGCATCGTTGACAGGGTCTGGCAGGACATACCAGTTCTTGTTCTGGTCAGCATGCTTGCATATTTCTGCTTTCTGGAACAACTTCTGGTACGCTTTATGCTTAATTGCAAATACCTAGAAACTGTAACTATATAGCATCATTCTTTGGGTACTACAAAAATTCTGACTTGCTGGCAAAGATAAATATTCTACTAGATTCAAAAAGTTACTATCAGTTACTATACTTTATCTTATCATTGATATGATCCTGAAGATGTTAAACAGTGAATCAATAAGACTGTAGATCTTCGGGGGTATTTTCTTTAAAGACCATTTGTAGTGGTATCTAGACATGCATGTAATCAGGAACCCTTTTAAAGTTGTAATACTGTAAGAATTGATTCTGTGTCTACTGTAACTTCATACGGGTGCCATCAAGCATCAAATGCCTCAGGGGTAAAGCTTCAGGAGCCTGATGAAGATTTAACCAACAGATCCCATGTGGTGCTGGCAGTAGAGCAAATAGTTCTAGAAAATTTAGATTACCTCAGGAGTTTACCTCCTGCAGTCTATTTATACTACTCGTTATCGAAATTCACATGCACATTTGTTCTTGTTTTACATCAGAATGAATTTATCAGTGACATTTTCTTTTTCAATTTTGAACAGGTCTCTGACTTGGGCCCTCGTGCTCTTGCCATTTCCTTACCTTTCTCTTGCCTTTTAGGTCTCCTTTCATCCATGATTGCTTCAACAATGGGTGAGCTATTCTTTTTGTTATATCAAATTTTTTTTGTGTTACTACAAATTCGTTTCATAAATTCTCTTAAGCAGTGCTATAACTCAAGCCATATTTTGCCAATTTGACTTTGCAATCCTGATTCAATCAGGTTCTTTTGTTACTCTCACTTTTATATTGTCAATCTGTTAGGCAACGAACCATTCTAGGCAATTTAAGACTGAAGAAATATGAACATCAAATGTTATTAAATGCAAGAACACTGGATGAAACATGTGCTAGTTGGTTTGTGTACAATTGAAAAAATAAATGGGGTAAATAAGGAGAATTCAGATGTGAGAGGAATATTATTTTTTACGGGAATACCTTTCTTAACAGTATTAAATTATTAGACTTGTTCCTATACAAGCAACTCATGATATGGTTTATTCCCTCTCTTTCTGCCCCTCTCCATTGTTGCTTCAAACATTAGTGAAGCCTTCTGTTATTTTGACTTTTACTTGATAAATCTGATTATATATATTGTGGCAGTAAGCAGGAGCTACATATGGGCCTATGCCTCCTTCCAGTTTGCCATCGTGATCCTCTTTGCTCACATATTTTATACTATCGTAAGCAGAACTTGTTCCTCTTTCCTCCTACGTGTGTTCTTTCCTTTTCCTTTTCTTTGCTCTCTGATGATGTTGATTATACATGCAGCTTAATGTAAATCCAATTCTCTCGGTCATCCTTTCCTCATTTACTGGCTTTGGGATTGCGATCAGCACAAATTCTCTTCTAGTGGAGTATCTTAGATGGAAAGCAAGCAGGCAAGTGGGATCTTCCCATCAACATACTAGCACTATGAATGAACTGCAACTGCAGCACCAGCAGTGGCAGCATGAAGAGCAATATCATCGCCATTATCAGCAACAACGACGTCAACAATTGAGAGAAGGTTCCCAGAATCAGTTACAACAGCAAGAGCAAGAGCTCCAGCATCATCAACGCCTTCAGCAGCAGCAACAACAATTGAATGAAGATCCAAATGCGAATGGTTCCTTGCGGATAGACATTGGACGGGAGACGTAATTCATAAAGATTGAGCAATTTTTGAGTTGTTAAAAGGTAATTTCAAGCTCAGTAGACGAGATACATTTCAGCTCTGCCAACACATATTGACATTTTTCATTTCCTAAAGAAAGGTTAACTACAAGGTTTAAAGCCATTTTGAGCTTCAGCAATTTAGACTTTCCATTACCTCTGGATGTTCTATTTTTATTTTGTCCACAAGGTCATAAGTTAATATAGATTGGACTAGAACTGGCACTACAGCTGATCAGTTCTAACTTCTTAGCAACTGGTTTAATACATGATATCCGAACTTGGTAAAACAAATAATCAAATTTATAACTTGCAAGTATTTGAGTTTGCATGATTGTTTTTATTTTATTTTATTTTCTTTTGCAGATTAACAGGTTGAAAGAGAAAGTACTCCATCAGGAAGTTCAGACACAAATGGGTAAGTAACTCGGCAAAAGAGGCAATGGCATGTTGTGGGAACATTATTGTCAGAAATATAAGAGACCGCTGACCGAATGATTGTTCTAACTATAAGCCTTGTGTTTGGCTAATCTGCCAAGTGAAAGCCAGTCGGACACGAGGAGGTACTGCTAGTAATTAAGAGACGGCGAAAATCCTACATTAGAGGCTGTCTAAACTTGAAAATTAGCATGATAAAGTTCAAAATTTTGACAATTAGCTTGAGTCCCGTCTTTTGGGGTCATGAAAATTAAATATGTAATTTCTTGTCATTCACAAGGGTTTCCTAGAAAGTGATCTTCCCATTCAGACTGCCAGCTTGGGAGGAAGCTCTCTATGAATTGTCAGATGAGACTGGTGAAGATCTGCGTCTCTATCATGACTAGCACGTATGATAGTTTATGATGAAATTTACAGGACAGAGAATTGTATGACTGCAAGAAAAGATGATGGAACATTCATCGGATGATTGTGTTATGGACTTTTTCTACAGTTTATCATTCAATAGCACAGCCCCAAAGTTTTGCAAGAAATTACTGTATGTGATTTTGGTAATTTGAATAACCATGAATGAAAATCTGAAAGCTGTTCTCAATTTCCTTGCTACATTTCCCTCCTGTTTTGATTTACAATTTCACCCTAGTTAGGCAAAATTCTTCTTTAGCAAATGATATCATAGATTAATGTGGAACGCCAGATTTCAATAACAAAAAGTGACATTAAAAAGAGGATATAGGAGACGTTTAGAACTGCTCATTAACATCTCACCAAAATTTGAATATTACCTAAATGAAAACTAAGCAAAATTGAGTCTAAAGAATCCACGTGTACTGATTAGGCTAAAACAACCTTGTGCTTCCCCAGCAACTTGTAACCATAAAAATAATATATGTGGAAAAGATGACATTGCAAATCGACATTTTGGTCATCACCAGAGGGGGAGCAAACATGAAATTAAGTTACAGAAGCAATGCATTCACCTCCAGACTCCACATTTTACATCCAAGATCATTTGTTAACTGGGAAATTTTATGACCTTGCAAGCATCATGAGTCCCCTGTGAGGTTGGCTTTAGTAGATGGTAATTGTAGACTCCTGAAGTTTATCGCAATACAATTCTATCATTTGGTTTAGTCAATGCTTCAACAAACCTGAACATCCATCGGTCTAGCATTCCTGATGCAAGGTAAGCAATAAAACAGAATTAAACAAAACCAGAAGATTCAGGTCCTCACACAGGATCTTTTGGCCTGAGTTCCTACTCTATCATTTGGCCACCTTTCCTTAGCCAAATAATTGAATCAATTATAAACAAAACATAGAAGAGGCAATTGCTTTAGTACTCTATCCCCTCATAGTATAATGGGCAGTTTGTTCCCTTCAAGATTATTATAACTTAAAAGACCACTAAAATACATACCTGTCAAAGCGAAGGTACCACCCAATACTGCACAAAGCCTAGTGATGAAATGAAGAAATTTGCGTCGTTCTTCTTTGATAGTTACAGTAATTGGCGAAAGATCATACAAGAAGTAGACCGCTGAATATAAATCAACAGGTCAGATAATCAACACAGAGAACCCAATAAAAGGGGGAGATGAATAAATTTCTGATATACCAACCTGGCCATGACCTATCATACTCTTTCATTGGGGAATAATATTCTGTCACAGAGAATTGATTAGTTGGCAAAACTTCCTTTGAGAGATACCTATACTCAGTTGGAACAATCTGCATCACAACAGAAAAGTACATTTTCAGAGCATCATTCATCAAAGCCTCTTAATGTTTCACAAAAACCCATTCACCAATAAAGTGAGAAAATCCATTATGCTTTGACAAGTAGATGAACCAACAAAATGTGTTGATAATCACTTTAGACTTTTATCCAAACTCTCTTGGAAATACAAATTCCAAGAAGTTGGCAAGCTCCCAAGATGTTGAGATGGTAGAAGTAGAAGTAAACAGCTCAAGGCATGGTAAGTTTTCTTGATTAATTTTAGGTATATTTATTTTTACAAATCCAAATGAGATATTTATCCCGAAGTATATTTATAAGCTATAAATATTTTAGGTACAGACAACAGATACAAGTGCTGACCCCAAAGGTAGTTAAAATATTTGCACTTCAGGAATATAGTAATTCAGAACTCTTAATAAAAAACAATGTATAGGAATGTGCCTTGTTGCATTTGGTTGAACTTCTAGGTTTTTTTTTTTCCTCGCTTTACTGCTCATATGTACAATCACTTGAACTTTCACAATTAAAAGAAAATGAAACACTTCATTTAAAGGCTTGCACAACATACTTGCATAAAGCGTGTATAGCAAAGTCCTGAGATCTAAATCTAGCAGAGACCATTATATTAATCCAGAGGCAGTCCATATATCAAACCTTTATATAATATTTGAATGTGCCACTGGTGTCATGCAAAATGCGCTCTGTTCCGTCAAGTGGGTTGTGAATCCCTGGATATTTTGGGCCAAATGACAAGTCATGAATAATGTGACTTACATTTACATTTTTAGATCCTTCAAAAATCTGCACAGAAGCAATAAGATAGGAGCCATCAATAAGATCACCATGAAGCTCCCAAAGAAGTTTAAAGAAAGCCAGTTGACACCAGACGACACACAAGGAACCCTTGATACAAGAAAGGAGACAGTAGGGATCAATTTAATCCACCACCTTTAAACGCTATATTATTTCCTCATCCAAATCGTATAACTAAAATTTAATATAAATCTTTTATATATATATAATTTTTTTTTTCAGATAGGGATTTGAACAAGATATATTTAAAATCCACAGTTTAATTATTTTGCAATTCTGGATGGAAGATGAAGAGAAATGGAAAGATACGAGTATGAAGATCCAAGGAAAACCAACCATTTGTGCAACGAATATGTTTAACCCATGAACTGATATATGAAAGTTTCCAGCAACCCTTTGGACATCTAAAACACCATAAACCTGCAAGTCAAATTATAATAATAAGAAAAAATAAATACATTATAATATAAAAATTATTTACATGTAATAGTGATATCTATAATTATACCCTGCATCCTTCTCCATCATCTAATGCTTTCTTTACTTTCTTGATCAGTTCTTCTGCAGCTAAATCAAAAGCTCCATGTAAATGGTTTTCCTGGTGATGCTCTTTACCATCATCTGGTCAAGGTCATTTATCAGATGCTGGACACTTAAACAAATAAAGCCAGAGCGAAAAAAAAAAAAAAAAATCATAGATCCTTCTCAAAATCATGAAAAATAAAATTAGATTTGTAATGCAACAAGTGTGTTATACCATGCTTGTGCGAATGTTCCTTCTCCACAAGGTCAGACAAATATTCAGTGCCGATGATGTGTCCATGACTGTTAAGGCGAAGCTGTAGCCACTCTAAACTGGTTAGCAGAATAACAATGAGAGAGAGGAAGGATAAAGACAGCACAAATTTGTAAAATTAAATCTCACGGAACACACACACACACACTGAAAACAGGTATCTAACAGGAAAGTGGTGTAGGATTACTGGAATCAAAGTCTACACTGAACGCAACAGATACAATGGTACCTATCTCAAAATAGAGATGTTGTACTATAACATACACATGAAGTTTACACTTGGGCAGCATAACTATCACTGAAGTGCATTATTAACAACTTTTAACAGACAAAACACTGCTACCAAAGTGAGCACATTTAGTTTGTAACGGTTCGATACATAACACACTATAACTTTATAAAGATAAAAAATAAAAAAATCACAAGAATCAATTGGCTCTCTTACTTTCCATATATTGGTGTCAAGATCCACTTCATGCTTGCCCGACATATCAATTGCATCCACACTCAGGACTGCGATCAAAAGTGGAAAACGAGTCATTACCATCATTCATCACACAAGCAATAAAATATTAAAAACCGAGCATTACCACCAATCATTCATCACCAAAACTACCAAACACATGAGAAGAAGATATTTTACAAAGAAACCACCATTGCAAGAGTGCTAACCATCACAAGGTAGAGACGGAAACGTCATATTAATGTGAATTGGAAGAGTCTCGCCGCGCTTCAAGTCCACGGACATCTGCTAAAAAAACATAAGCTATTTCAATTAGACAAAATCTATTCATATACACAATACATGCAAAAACAAAGACAAGGCATTTCAAAATTATCCTCTCACCTGATGAACAGTATACGATGAAAGATAATATCTCAGCTCGTGCAAAAACAATGTCGCCATTATGAGCAAACCAACAACCGAAACTACACAAAACACACAAAACCCCCCAATAAATCCCCCAATCCAGATATTACAATCATAACCATCAGAAAGAACACAAACACAACGCGAAATTACCAAAAGCCCCAGATTGAGTCTTCTGCAACAAATGCTCCTCGGCTCGAGGAAACGCATCCAAGCTCTTTAAGGCTTGTTTCATCCCCATTTTTTTTTCGCACCTCAACAATGCCCAGATTATTCACCTAAACCTGTAAATTCGAAAATTTCAGATTCTTCACCCAAGGCATTCAATTTTCTTGCGATCAAAATTGAAAATTTGAATTGGGATTCGTACCATTGAATTGGGATTAAAATCAAAAACCTAATTGAATTGGGAATTCAAAATCAGAGGCGGAGGTACCTGAAGGTGTATATGAACGAATCGGCGAACAAGGAGAGAATTTTGCGGGGCGAAGACCAAACACGGAAGTCGGAATTGTAGCTGTTGGACTACCTTTGCCGGCTATATAGTTCGGAGCTGGGATACTCTGTGCGCGCTTCCGTGGGGTCTTCTCGTGAGCCCGCGGCATTCTCCCTTTTTGGACCATCCTGATCAGTTGGGGCCCATTTTTTAACAGAATTTACAATATGACTTTTTTTCGATTTAAGTACCTAATTTTCAAGGTATTTACTTTTTGGGCTTGACATTTGAAAATCGTCGCAGTATCAACCCTTCTTCTTCATCAAACTTTCTTCAGTCATGTTTTCGGACCTTGACAAATGACAGAATTTCATTCGGGGCGTGAGCTACGACCACTTAAAAGTTCATGTCTTCTGCTAGAGATGTTACATATTTTGTATGATCTCAACATGATTTATCTTTCATCACTCTAAGAAAGAAGATTAAATAAGAGTATATTTTTTAACTGAGTTTTAATCTCATACCAACTCGAACGCAATTATAAACAACCACATTGCAAACATGGCACAAGAAAGACATGTGATTAGTTCTCTAATAGTTACATTTTTTTTCTTCATTATAAATGTGATAAGGTAGAAGATATGTGAACAGCTCTCTAATAACTATGCAACAAACTAATGAAGAGTTTTTTTATTTTTATTGCAAATGTGATGAGCTACAATACGATGGAGATTGTCATTTTTAAGTCAGATATAATTTTCTCGTATATTTACGACACAGTAGGTGTTTATACATTTAGAGTAATTATGTAGTCTCAGACTATCATGTGTCTGTAGTTTGGAACGACTTAATCAGTCTATGTGACCTAACTTTGGTAGTAATTGGTCCATTTTTTCTTACTTTTCTTCTTCTGCACTTTATATACATGTATTGACACGGTATTGATCAAGATTATAAAAACATGATAATCTTAGACAACAACGGTAATTTTTTTTGTTTTGTTTAAAAAGAAAAGAAAAAGAACAACATAAATAATAACTTTTAAAGACTTCCTAACGTTGAGTCATATATAAAGTTTTTTTGGATAACCTAAAATGTATGACCCCAACATTTGCCCCAAAAAAAATGTTTAACTAAGGTAAATGCCATAATTAAAAATATAATAATAATATTCTCAATAAAAAAAATTAATAATAATAAAAAATAAAAACGACCGATGGTAAAAGCAGTTGAGTTCAGGAAAACTAAAAAGCTGTTGAAGTCTCTCCAGTCTTCAGTTGGCGATGGCGGCAAAGATTTTAACGTCTCCTTTTGTAGGAATTGCCGTTTTTGTCATCTTGCTCGCTCTCTTCGCCTTTTACTATAAGCCACTCTCAAAACAGGTCAGAAGCTCAAAGCTCACTTCTTTTGCCTCTTCTTTTCATGTTTTGGGAGCTAATCAAAACCAAGATTCGATTTGGCTTGGGTTTACTCCTGGGAATTGATCTTTTATTTCAACAAATCAATAGGGTATTTGTTTTTCTGGGCTTTGCGCACTAACACAAATAGCGTAGATTTGATTGCTCAAGTAACTTTGGTTTGCATTGGAATGTTTGACATTATACTCTAGATGATGCTGATATTTGCAGAGATTGTTCACTGTTGAAGAATTGGCTTTGTACAATGGGACTGATCAAAGTTTGCCAATCTTGTTAGGAATTCTCGGGTACCCTTTTGCTTCCTCTCTGTTCAGATGTGTATATGACTATATGATTACTAATTGTCTGTATGAACTTAGACTTGGTGATTCCTAGAAACTAATTCATGTTTTTGGAACAGATCGGTTTTCGATGTGACGAAAGGAAAGTCTCATTACGGTGAGGGTGGGGGTTATAATCATTTTTCTGGAAGGTGTGTTCCCTTTTATACATGTGTTGAATTTTGAAAGTGCTATTGTTAGACCTTCCACATTCTGAACTCTTCTTCTTTTTAATCAACTTCATTCATAATGTACGGTACAGCAATAGTTCATCTTATGGGCTAAAAATGTTTCAATAGTGCCTTATGGACTGGTTAATTTTGTGTAAACTGAAAAGATCCCCAAGGGGGCAAGCTGAAGTACACAAGAAATATACAACTACAGAAAATGAAAACAGAGTCTAGTATTATGAGATTGATAGGCAGTTCGTTTCATATCTAATTGCCTCTAGTGAGAAACTCGTACTGATACTTTTTTTCCCTCAAAATTTCCATTTTTCATTTGATATAATAGTATTTGGTTTCTGTGGAGCCCTCAAATATAGTTGATCATCAATTATATCCTTTTCTCCTTTGTATCTGTCTAGACTTGTGTATTAATATTTGTTTTTTCCTTCCCATGTTCATGAATGAAGAGATGCTTCACGAGCATTTGTTTCTGGAAACTTTACAGGTAAGAATGGTCTATTCTTTTTTGGCTTTAAATTAGTTTTGATCACATGCAAGCTTAAATTCGAAAATGTTTGGAGTTGCCTTTGCATTTATCTGTTCTTGGCTTATTTTTCTGATTAGTGTATTTTAAGTAGTTTGAAGTTGCTTTTGAATTTTTAGTGGACAAGCAAAAGAGTTGGGTTTGTCTGTTGAAGGGAATTCTTTTCCTGGTAAATAAGGAGAAGCTTTGAATGTTAGTTAGTTTCACTTGGATGTTTAAGCTTGGGATTTAGAATTTTGGAACAATTTGGAAACCTTAGCAGTTACCTCTATATTTCTCTACAAGAATGTAATTGGATGGTTAATTTTCTCTATGGATTTATAGCTGAATGGTGACGTAACTCTTGACACTAAAAGGTTTCAATGTTACAACAGTAATAATATAGTATCTGTCTCATTCGTTATATTGCAGGAGATGGGCTCACAGACTCGTTAAGTGGTTTATCCAGCCAACAGGTAACTAATGTTCTTTCCTCCCCCACTTGCCTGGTGGTTGTGAAGCCACACTGGACTCAAAGGGGGGAAGTAACCATAAATTTTAGAACTGTGGCTACCAAAATCACTTTATATGGATGTAGCTGTTGATTCTAGCCTTCTTAGTAAAGAATTGCAGTTTGTCAGTAGCTCACCTGTTGTGAACCCATGGTTCCCCCTGCTCACCCTATGTCTTGCTTATCATTTGATGATCAGATTACACACTTTTAGACAGAATAATAAAATTAGGGAGAAGTAAGTAAATATTCAATCGAATCCCTACTTTTTGGTTTAGCTGGAATTTCGGCACTTTGACATGCTAAGTTTCATTAATTTGTACCACAAGTATGATTCAGTTATTTTGTTCTGCAGGTGAAGAGTATTGTTGAATGGAGGGATTTCTACTTTAGAACTTACACGTGAGCCATACATCTTTTTACTATTTCAGTGCTGTCGGAAGTTGGAATTAAAATGCCTTTAATATTTTTGGTAGTTAATTCATGTTTACTGGAACACCATTCTTACAGCCCATCTATTTCCACTTCTGAAACTGTTGGGAACCGAAACTTTAGACTTAATACTAAGTTTCCATTGTATATGATTGGGAAGTTGTACCATGAATGTCTTAAACCTTGTATGTCTGTTTGATGTAATATAGATATCTACTACACATAGGAATCATTGTTATGTCTTCAATTCTAATGCTTATAAATTGTTTTGGTAAAGGGCAAAGATCCATTACCAAAGAATTGGCTTGCGGATAAGTCATTTTCTTTATCTCCCACTCGAATGGCCTCTGGCCTCTTCTTTGGAATAAACTTGTGTGCCTCTAACTGGTGCACCAATTTGTCTTATGACAATCACAATACACTTGTTCTTTGCTCCAGTATTTGGGCCTGGTTTCTATTTCTTGTCATTTTAATTGTAATTACATGAGAAAGATACTATTGTGCATTTTTTCATAACTCACCTTTTTGAATGAATGAAATGCATGGTAATCATTATTCATGACTTAATTGTCAGATTTGTTGGTAAGCTAGTAGGTCGGTACTATGATCCCAAAGGAAATCCTACGAAATATTTGAAGGGAGTTGAAGCAAAGGCTGCCAGAGGTGCACAGCTATTGAAGAAACAGGAGATTGAAGAAGCAAAGCAACCTGGTTGCAATTCAAGGTGGAGTCAGGATGAGGGCGGAGAGGTATGTGTTTCGGTTCTTATAATATTTCTGTGCCATGTGTATCAACTTTGTGTTGTTGCGGAGGCTTATAAACTAGGATACCAACCAATGGTGTGTAGTACTGCTACTTGTACCTTGATATCTGACACACTAGTAACAGAGGTAATGCAATGAACCTAGCATAAAACTAGCTGAATCAACTCCCAAGTTGGAATTCAGAACTGTAGTCTGTTACATATCTGGTGTTGAATGAGCTTTATCTTATATGTCAATCATTTTGGGTAGGTTTGGTGTGATGTGGGTGTCCCACGATTAGTTCAGAGGCCACTAGAAATTGCTTTGACTGGGAAAATGAGCAAGCGATGTGCGTGCTTTAAAGAGGATCAACTGAGCCAACCAGGGTTGGAAGTCTACGAAGGATGTGATTATCTTGCCAAGACCTGCCGAGTTTAAACGAGTTTCATTGCAGAACTTCCATCTCAGAGTGTTGAGTGAACCCCTTCTACACAGATGTCAATTGTCAACCTTTTTTAAAAGGTTGAACAAGGCGGAATGAACTGAAGCGACGTGAAGAAAGAGACTATTAAAGCGGCCGAAGTGATGTCCGTTTCTCTTCTTGCCGTGCAATGTTGGATTTAACATATTCCTCAAACTGATTTGGATGGATTTTGTGTTTCATTGTATTCTGCTTTGTATTGTAAATTATATACATTTTAGTTACTTAAAATAAAGTGAGATCATTCAGTAAATGCTCGAATGTACATTTATTTGGAAAAAATGGTACTTTTGGGTAATTTTTCACTCCATAAGAACCAAAGAAGGCTATTGTTCATTACAACGTCCATTGGAACCCTCCTCCAGATACTGTACTTTGAACCATGAGAACGCTGCATTAGCTCCAGTAAAAGGAACACCTAGCCTTGAAAGCTTGAAGAAAGCCAAGTAGAAAGGCCTTTATCAGGTTTCATTTGAAGGAGATTCAAATCTAATTACATAGTGGGCGCGTTTGGTAGAATAGACTGGATTGGATTTAAGATTTCAAATTGGATTAGACTAGATTAGATTGGATAGGAGATGCTAACTCCAAACCAATCTTGCGTTTGTGTGGTAAGATTGGGAACTGGGTAAGATTTTTTTTTTTTTTTTTTAAATTTTGGAGCATGACGATGACAATTTCAGAATCAACAGATGTTACATATCCTTCACTTCGACAATTCTAGACCAAAATTGAACAGATCTGGATCATGATTATGCAGTCATTCACAGCGGCGCTCGGGGAGGTGCTGTTGGTGGCGCTCACGGAGGTGGTGACGACGGCGATCAAGTACGTGGTGGCGGAATATGATCGAACATCTACGAATCGATTAATTCCAAGAGAGATTTACCTGAGAGACAGCAACAGGAGGTCAAATGGCCGCAGAGGGCCAGAGAATTGTGACAGAGCATAGGAAGGTGAAGGTCGCAGACGAAGAGAGAAGTTCTACGTTGTCGATGAGGCTGAAAGACGAAGAAATAAGTAGCAGGATTTAATTTATCACACCATTTCAACAAGATTTTTTATCCATGTCTGATTGGATATAAAATTTCCGATCCTAACACATCTGGGCATCCAAACATCTCATTTGATCTGATTGGATATGTCGTTTCCTATCCAATCCTTATGTGAGGCAAAACAAACGTGGCCAGTAGTGTGTTAAGGGTAGTTGCCTCTCTCCCCCTCCCAGATTGAAGACTATCGTTCGAAATATCCACCCCCTAAATATATATTTTTTTAATAGTTTTCATTCACTCGTGTTTTTAGAAAATCAAAGTTTACAACAAATATTCAAACAAATCACGACTGATCGATAGTTGTTTTGATCAAATTTGACTGATTTGGCTTTGGTTATGTTCAGAATCTATAGTGTACTAATATCTATGGTTAACAGATTTTTTTTTTTTTTTTTTTTTTGAGAAATATAAATTACATTAATAAGTAATTTAGATATGTTTTAGGGAATCAGAAATTGAGAGAAATTTGCTGTGTATTCTCATTGATAATAGGGGCCTCTTTATATAGAGGATTACAATACATAAAGTCTGAATCATACAAGGAAAAATAATCTCTAGATTCTTCTAATTAAACTCTATTACCACTAGGTCAAGTAACCTAGAGTTTGGGCCAAACACAAATTAGAGTTTTACTTGAACACTCCCCCTTCTGTTGCCCAAAAGCGGTGCTCCTCTCGTTGCCTCGTTAAAAACCTTGCCGAGTATCAAAAACCCAGTGGGACAAAAATAACCTCGATCGAAGGGGAAAAAGAGCACAACACACCCTTCACATTTCGAGACGAACATGTAGACATCTCTCCCTGATGTCTGCGCCTCCCCCTGATGACTACGATTATGGGAGTTCAGATAATTTCCGCAAGCCAATTCTTGCCACATGTTTCTCGAACGTGGATTTGGGCAATGACTTAGTAAACAAGTCTGCCACATTATCCTCAGATCGAACCTGGTTCACTTTCATCTTGAGGAGCTTCTGTTGTTGCTGATTGTAGAAGAATTTAGGCGATATGTGCTTGGTGTTGTCGCCTTTGATGTAGCCTTGCTTCATTTGTTCAATGCAAGCAGCATTATCCTCATAAATGCTCGTTGGCTCATCTGTGGTAGACTTCAGACCACAATTGCTTCGAACATGCGTAACTATGGATCGAAGCCATATACATTCACGAACTGCTTCGTGAAGAGCAATAATCTTTGCATGATTCGAAGAGGTAGCGACTAAGGTCTGCTTTGTAAACCTCCAAGATATCGCGGTCTTTCCCATGGTGAAAACATAACCAGTTTGGGAGCGACATTTATGTGGGTCAGAGAGGTACCCAACATCAGCAAAACCTTCCAAAACACTTATATCGTTTTGGGATAGGGAGAGGGAACGCATTCCACCATGTGTGGCGTCCCTTGCATTTGATGGGTCCGAATCCATCGTCTCTCTGTAGGGATAGAACAAGCTCATATCTATCGTACCACTTAGGTATAGAAAGATATCTTTAACACCAGTCCAATGGCGTCGTGTTGGCGCATAGCTATATCTAGCTAACAAATTCACAGCGAATGAGATATCCGGTCTTGTGCATTGTGCTAAGTACAATAATGCGCTTATTGCACTTAGGTAGGTCACTTCTGCCTCTAGCACTTCTTCATCGTCATCTTTTGGACGAAATGGATCCTTATTTGGATCAAGACTACGGACGATCATTTAGGGTGCTTGAAGGCCTAATCTTGTCAGTGTTGAAACGCCTAAGCATCTTTTGGGTATAAGCTGATTGATGAATCAGGATACCATCTCTATGGTGCTCAAGTTCCAAACCGAGGAAAAACCGTGTTTTCCCAAGATCTTTCATCTCAAACTCGGATTTTAAGTGTTCAGCGGTTTCCCTTAACTCTTTAAGGGTGCCAATTATGTTCATGTCATCGACATAAACCGCTACTATTGCAAATCCGGAACTTGTCCTTTTTATGAACACACATGGGCATAGTTCATTGTTGACATATCCCTTACCAATCAAGTAGTCACTTAGACAATTATACCACATCCGTCCGGATTGTTTCAATTCATATAGTGAGCGTTTCAATCTTATTGCAAACGCGCTCCGTGATTTAGAGCCACTTGATTTGGGTAACTGAATTCCATCTGGAATCTTCATGTATATCTCTGTATCTAGATCCCCATATAGATACGCAGTAACCACATCCATAAGCTGCATGTTCAGTTTTTCGGAAACTACCAAACTGACAAGGTAGCGGAACGTTATGACGTCCATTACAGGAGAATATGTCTCCTCGCAGTCGATTCCAGGGCGTTGTGAGAAGCCTTGCGCCACAAGGCGAGCTTTGTACCTTACAATCTCGTTTTTCTCATTACGCTTTCTAACGAATACCCATTTGTGACCAACTGGTTTGGTGTTGGGCGGTATTGGTACAACTTTGCCAAATACCTTTCTTTTCGCTAGAGAATCAAGTTCTGCCTGGATCACATCTTTCCATTTTGGCCAATCAGCTCTACGTTGGCATTCATCAACGGAGCGTGGTTCGATGTCATCGGTCTCAATAATCTCACGCGCCACTGGATACGCGAATACATCATCAATGATGATGGAGCTTCTTTCCCACGTCCCATGTACACTAGTGTAATTTACAGAGATCTCTACGTTCTCAGGGATAGGTTCTGACATTGAGGCGTCCCCCAATGATGTCTCTTGGACATAACCATAATCCGGAACATTCTCATGGGACGAATTTTGAGTATCGATGATCAAAGGATTTGTTTGTGCCTTATTCGCTCTCTTTCTAGGGCGAGTATCCTTCGAACTAATTGGTCTACAACGCTTCCTTGCGGGACCTGTGGCCATAGACGCCACATCATTGCCATCCTGGGCAATGGCGCCATCTCCTGGTGTCACAGGAGTGGCGTTATGTCAATTATTCGGGACATTAATCCTTGCAGGCACGTTTGCAGCAGGTATATGTGATCTGGTCACTTTGGCAACATCAGAAAATGCATCGATTATTCGTCGCACTTCAAGTTCGGACTGTGCGGTACGGGGATCGAGATGAGACATAGTGGGGACAGACCATGACAATTCCTGTCGTTCCTGTTGAACATCTATGTTCTTATCTCCCCCTAACGATGGGAAGACTGTCTCATCAAAGTGACAATCCGCAAATCTAGCGGTAAAGAGATCGTCTGTCAAGGGTTCAAGATAGCGGACGATGGTTGGAGATTCATATCCAAAGTAAATGCCCATTCGTCGTTGTGGACCCAACTTAGTACGCTGTGGCGGCGTAATAAAATGCGTAAGTGTGAGATATCAGGCTCGTACCCAGTCACTAGCTGTAACGCAGAGTAAGATTGGGTTGTAGTGGATCGTAGACGAATTAGCGTCGCTGCATGCAATATTGCATATCCCAAAGCAGAAACAGGGAGATTGGGGCGCATAACCAATGTCCGCGCTATCATCTGTAGTCGTTTGATAGCAGCTTCTGCGAGGCCATTTTGGGTATGAACATGGGGAACTGGATGCTCTACATTAATCTCCAGTGACATGAAATAGTCATCGAATGTCTTCGATGTAAACTCCCCAGCATTATCAAGTCGAATTTACTTAATGGGATGGTCGGGGTAGTGAGCCCGTAGACGGATAATCTGGGCGAGGAGTTTAGCATAAGCAGCATTTCGAGTGGACAACAGCGCGAAATGTGACCAGCGTGTCGACGCATCAACCAATACCATAAAGTATTTAAAAGGTCCGCATGATGGTTGAATTGGTCCACAGATATCCCCTTGGATTCTCTGTAAGAACGGAATGAGTATTTTGAGATCTTTTGCGTAGGACGGTCTCGGTCCTAATTTCCCGAATGAACAGGCTTTGCAAAATGAGCGAGGGGCCTTAGAAGCAACCAATTAATCAGAATTTTGGTTGGGCTTGAGCGTCTGTAGCGCTATTATAAGCAAAGTGTGTGACTACATCTCCCATCATGGTGGTGGAGCCATGGGAATTGTTGTTTATGGCGTCATTGCCATTGGGAGGAACAACCATGGCGTCATGCTCATGGTTGGCGCCATGGATGGCATCATCACATGAGACTTGGGCGGCCCTATGGCACCCCAAGACGGCTGCAGCGCCAGATGCTGCAATTGTTGCTGTCTTGCTATGTCCAGGAATCAATTTTCGATTCTTGCTTCTTCTCACTCTGAAGAATAGGTGTCTGTGTGAAGTCTTTAGTATACGGAGCATCATATCACGACCAGGGTGCCCTAGTCGGTCATGCCAAAGCCAATATGTGTCAGAATCCAAGAGATCTTCTCTTATGACATTATTGGATTCAATAGGTCGAATTGTAGTGACATAAAGTCCACTAGATTGACACATAAGCTTCTCTAAGATGTGCTTTCATCCGCAATCATTAGAGGTAATGCAAAGGAACTCTTTTCCGTTCTTATTATGCGTTTCCGCATGGAATCCGTTGGCTCTTATATCTTTAAAGCTCAATAAGGTTCGATTTTCCTTAGGAGCGTAGAGAGCTTCAATGACTTTAATCAAGGTGCCATTTGGCAATAGAAATTGGGTCATTCCATGTCCTTGAACTAAACCTGATGGCCCAGCCATCGTAGTCACAGAGGAATATGTAGGCAACATCTCTAAGAATAATTGCTTATGTCATAGAATGGTGTGCGTAGTCGCACTATCCGCAAGACATTGAAGTTCATCCATTCCTAAAAGAAAAGCTCGTAATTAAAAAGGAGTCATAAAGAAAAGAACTCAACTTTTATTAATAAGCCAAACGGAATTACATCGTTGTTTCTTTGATCAAAGAAAATCTAATCCAATAAACTAGCTAATGCAAAACAATGGTAGTCGTCTAACTCCTTTCGGTAATTTCAATGTAAATATGACCAGGTGAGTAGAGAGATGTCGGTGGAGCAAGGCTCACTTAAGTACTACTTATCTCAAAACCTTCCTAGACATCACACTTACATTGAGTACGCCTACTTTGAAGAAAGACTAATACCATTGGCATCTACTACAAAAATAATATGGCAATTGCCTACATCTCTTGGAAAATAAAAAGACTTAATCAAAATCGCCAGTTTCTGGGTCTTGATCCTTGTAGTCTTCCACCCTTAGATCGAGATCGCCTACTTGATCTTCTTGTTCCATGTAGTTCGCCTCCCTTGCTTCACGATACGTCTTGTATGCGTTTGCAACATTCTGGGGTGCTTTACATGCTTTGGCCCAATGTTCAGTTGATCCACATCGAAAACAAACATCATTATGGTCAGGCTCCCTTGATCGAGGCGCCTTTGGGGCGCGATTTGGTCGACCATTGCTCTTGGTGGCATTACCACCATGGTCGGAGGCTCCGCCTCTCTCTTTCTTCACATGTTGACCTCCATGGTTCCGTGCACGCCTTTCTAGGCGATTTTCTTCCTCTTTAGGGCGAGAATATGGACCAGAACGTTCAGAATTGTCCTTACTCTTAGGGTTTCGCTCCTTGCGTCCTCCATTGGGGGCGCGACTATAGTTAGACTCTGGAATAGACTTAGTTCCCACAGGTTTAGCATTATAGTTCTTCACAAGAATGTTGTCGTGCTTTTCAGCTACGTTCATGGCGCCAATGAGCTCATGAAATCTTGTGATACGTCCTGCATTCACATCAATCCGATAATTCTTTGAAATCATCAGGGCAGAGAAGAGGAAGGTAGAGAGAGTCTTCTCGATCAACATCGTATTAGTTAAGGCTTGGCCACAAAACTCCATCAGAGACTTGATACGAAGAGCTTCCGAGTTATAATTAGGGCTGGGATCGGGCCGAGCCCGGGTAAAATTTAATGGGCCCGGGTCATGACAATTTTTTTCAAGCGGGGCCCAAATAATGATGTTTTATTTTTAGGATCGAGTTGGGCCCGGACCAATTTTTACGGGCCGGGTTTTCCGGGTTTTCGGGCCCAAAACCTGATTAGGGGAAAGAGAAAAAAAAAATAACAGCTAACTGATGATGGAAACAAAATGAAAAAAAAACAAGTTCCAAACTTCCAGTTTTCCACATTCTAACAATTCAAAGTCTAACTCCAACAATTCAAAGTCCAACTGACCAAGATCCACACTCCAACATAACAACTTGCAGATTAAAATCTTCCAAGTTTCAAATAAACAACTTCATAATCAAAGTCCCAACTTCCAAATAAAGTAAAAAACAAGTTCCAAACAGGCAAACATTGAATGCTAAAGTAAAACATAACTAGCAGTAATGGATTAAAATTGTAAATGGACAAATCCACTGAATTCTAGGCTGCACTGCTGCAGCTCCTTAATTGAGTTCATTCATTCCAGCAGCTTCATTTCAGTATCTTCCTGCAGTGAGTTCATTGAGCTTGGACAGAAGGCTTGTTCCCTGCAATTCGAAAACATGACCAGCAACAATTCAAAAATAAGAACTCTAGCAGGTTTAGTACTTGAAAGTTAAAACTTTGACCAGGCATTCACAAAATAAAGCTAGTCGAAGATATATCTTCGATCTATACATATACCATTATTTCTGTTGTGTCAAGTCATAATTTCATTAGCACACAAAGTCACGAAAATCACAAATGATCATATTACAGTGGATGCAGACGATCTGTGTGAAATATTCAGTGTGCTTTATTAAGTATGATCTGTACCAGGCTACACGAGGGAGAGATTGGATAGCAGACGATGCAGATCTTGACCTTCCCCGAATCCTCGCAGCCAAAATTGATAGCAGACCTTCCTCGCAGACATTCCACGAAGATTCTTCACATCAATGAAAGATTGAAAGGAAATCGCATCAATTTTGGTTATTGGAATAGGTGGTTTCGAATTCAATCCCAACAATGAAGTTCAAAGAGAGGGTTTTACTTACAGTGAGTAGGAGAGATCGAACTGGCGAGGCTGGGTCTACGGTAGAAGCGGCGACAGGCCTTGGGTCGGCGGATGGTGGCCGAGAGAGACAGAGAATCGAAAGCCTCTTGAGACTGAGAGAGTGAGGCTGAGTGGCTGACTCGGTTAGGTTAGGGTTGATTGATTTTAGGTCTTTAGTTGGGTTAGGAATCACATGTATGCACATATTGTAAGCCTGAATATCACTACCAATAATATGCTAACATGTGTCAATTGCACCAAATTTCGGGCCTTAAAAACATGTTAAGTAAATGTTAAAGCCCGGACCGTTCGGGCCGGTTCCAGGTCGGTTTTCGGGTTTTCGGGCTAAAATCCCAGCCCTAGTTATAATCAAGCACAGACTTGAAATCACAGAAGCGGAGGCTATGCCATCGCACTTCTAAATCAGGAAGCAGGGAGTCACGAACATTGCCAAATCGCTGCTCAAGTTCTACCCATAGCTTTCTTGGGTCTTCCTCATTGAGGTATTCACTTTGGAGCGCGTCATTCATGTGCCTTGTCATGAGAATGATGGCTTTAGCTTGATTTGCTTCAAAAGCAGTAGCTTGCTCAACGGAGAGCATGTTCTGACTAGGCTCTTGGATGGTTTCCAGAAGTCCATCAGCCTTAAGATGTTGGCGCACATCTCGGACCCACCTATAGTATCCTGCGCCAGTTGTCTCCAGTGGAACAAAGTTCAACTTGTTCAGGTAACTCATCCTGAAAAACAACACAAGATTAGGGTTAGTTTCGGAGCGAAAAATGCTACCACGAAAAATTATTAAATTTCTGAGCGTAGTCGCTTCCAAGAAATTAGAGATTTTCTGAGCGTAGTCGCTTCCAAGAAAATCCGATTCCAAGGTTTTGGATTAGATCGAAACAACGATGTATGTGGTCGATCGTTTTCTTCTCAACAAACTCTAAGTTTGGAAGACTCTACAAGCTCCAAGCTTGGAGTGAGCACGAACCCCCACAGTTTGGCTTTTGGTCTCCCCTATGAAGAAGAAAAGGGGGTAGAAGAATGGATGTTGGAAGTCCCCGAGAAAAAGAAGAAAAGAACAAAAAAAACTTCAAAAACGGGAACTTTTAGAAAAGTTTACCTTGAAAAGTTGCCGGAAATCTTGACCGGAAAAATTGCCGAAGAAAGTCGTCGGAAAGTGGCCGGAAGTTGATCGGAAAAGTGGCTGGCAGTGGTTGACCGACGGTTGACCGGACTGCTGATGTGGCGGATGGCTGACGCGGCAGGGCTGATTGGATGCTGACGTGGGTGCTGACACAGGGCTGACGTCAGATGGCTTCAAGCTGCTGGGCTTCTGACTTTTGGGCCGAGTTCCTGCTTTGCTTTTGGGTTGCACTGTGCTTCTGGGCTCCTTCGATCCTTCTGGGCTGCTGGGCTGGGCTTACAGGGACAGGGCAGAGAGAATCTGCAGGTCTGAAGGGGAGGCAGCGGTTCAGGGCAGGTGGACTCCTGGTGAGCGGTTCAGAGACTTTTAGGCCGGTTCCGGTGGTGAAATTTTCGGTTCCGGGTGTCTGGGATCGAGACGTTGCAGGTGGTTGAGTATGGCTGCAGGAGGCAGAGAGGAAGTCTGCGAACCGGGCAGAGAGGCTTTCGGTATTTCCGAGGGCCGGTTCGGATATTTTTCGACCGGTTCTGAAGGTGGCACCGCCGGTTCTGGCTTCCTGGAATTTGGATCTTCAAGGTGGGCGGCGGTGGTAACTGGAATTTGAAGGCTACAAATTTAGGGTTTCAGGGTTAGAGGTTCGTGCTGATAACGTGTTTTAGGGAATCAGAAATTGAGAGAAATTTGCTGTGTATTCTCATTGATAATAGGGGCCTCTTTATATAGATCGAGGATTACAATACATAGAGTCTGAATCATATAAGGAAATATAATCTCTAGATTCTTCTAATTAAACCATATTACCACTAGGTCAAGTAACCTAGAGTTTGGGCCAAACACAAATTAGAGTTTTACTTGAACAAGATAGACATTAATAATAAATATATGGGAGGGCCATTGTGGCCCCTCCTCAACCTAAATTTTTTTTACTTTTTTTTATCAGGTAGTTAGCTGTTAGTAACTCACACACCCATGCAGTGGTATCCCAGATAAAAACACTTTTTTTGGTATAGCATCCGTTGACTGATTATATTTACTAGAGATATCAACTGAAGTCTGAAGAGAAATAATGGAAAAGATTTTGCACCTCTTCAATCGACCAATCTCACGTTATTGCATTCAAAGCATTAATCACTCCAAAATCATCTATTTCCATAATAATATGTGTCCATTTAAAACCGGCTTGGCTAATAATAATTTAAAAAAATAAAAATAAAAAATATGTTATAAAGTAGAGAGAATATGGAGAGAGAATAGTTTGGAGGAAGTAGAAGTATTCTCATTCAGTCTCATTAGCCTCCTTTATATAGAGGTAGGGTTTACATCAAAGTACACAACTAATGAGTATTTACGTGGACAGCCATATAGATAATAATATTTACAACACTCCCCCTTGGATGTCCACCAATGAATGATGATATTGGACGCGCTTATTGTTGCCTCGTTAAAAACCTTGCCAGGTAACAAAAACCCAGTGGGACAAAAATAACCCTGGTCGAAGGACAAAAAGAGCACAACGCGCATATGTCCTAGGTAGCATGCTTCTGGATGCTCCCCCTGATTGTTGCAAGCCTTAAATATGTATGCGATAAGCTATATGTACCATGTATAGTGGTTTGATGTGTCTATCACTGAAGTGAGACCATGTGTGCTTTGCATATAGGGACTCATCTCAAATTTTCATACCTGCAAACACTACAAAAAAAGAGATCTTTTGCGACGGTACAAAAACGTCGCAAATAATACAAAATCCGTCGCAAAAGCTTTTTTGCGACGGCATTGCGACGGATAACAAAGCGTCGGCAAAAAACGCGTAGCAAATACTCTAGAGGCATTTGCGACGTTTGGCTTTCGTCGTAATAAAGTTATTGCGACGGATTTGCGACGTACGTTGTCCGTCGTAAAAAGTGGTGTCGGATATCATAATTTTTTTGCTACACTATGTTGCGACATTTTTTCCCGTCGCAAAAAATTACTTTTACGACGTTTGGTTGGTGTCGTAAAAAGTCATATTTTATCTAACTTTTTTTTTTACGACGTTTAGTTAGCGTCGTAAAAGGTCATATTTCGTCTGACATCTTTTTACGACATTTGGTGTTTCTGACGTAAAAAGTCATATTTTACCTGAATTCATTTCACACATTCATCAAATGTCGCATGTAAAATTGTACACATACTATGATCTATTTTTAATCGTCGCTAATATCATTTGTGACATCTTTCATGTCATATGGTATGTATTTACGCAATTGAATTATTATTAAAAACAAACAACCATTGATTCATAACACATTTTTCTAGTCATACATATTCAAATAGTCAAATGCAATAACAATGAAAATCTTTAAATATCTAATGAGTACAGAGTAGCATATGAATTGATGGAATTATCTTGATCACATCCTTTTGCATAACCCAATAATAGGCCACCCCTGACCTGAATGAACAAGAGTGAAAAAAAAAAATATTCATTAAAGTCATGAAATTAATGGTTCAAATTCTATTATAAGAATGTATTTTATTGCACACCTTGTTCTTTTATGTTGAAGTTGACAAAGACATTTGTTGCTGCCCTTCTCTATCTAATTGGCCATCTGGAATCTATTACAGTGACAAAGGATATATTTAAATTTAAGTAAAAATAAGAACTAGCAAACTCTACACATGACCTGACAAGAATAAAGATTGAAACATAACCAAAAAACAAGGTGAAAGTACCTGATCACTTCTAGTGCCACTTGAGTTCACTTGGATGCCCACATGAGCCATTAAAAGATCCAATCGTGACGATACATCATCATACTTTGATTTCATATCATCATACTTTGATTTCATCTCTCCCAGTTGAGATTCATAGCCACTTTTAAGATCATTTAGCTTGGACTCATAGTTTCTTTCCATGTCCTCCAATGTTCTTTTTTCATTAATTCCAGAAGTTGTCGAAGTTTGACCAAATATTTGAGATGGAGTTACTCCTGTCCCGTACATGCGGACACGTCCATGTGTATCCTCTCCCATCACTTTAGTAAATACCTCCTCTCGAAATGAATCATCTTCTTCATCTGCAGGCCTCTCCTCCAAATAATCATTGAATTGACTCTGTCAATAATAATTAATTTGGTTAAAGAAAAGGTAATAAACTAATATGAATGTATAAATACATAATATATATGATTATCAGGAACCTCTCCAAACTCTTTATATCTAGATGCTCCACAAATGTCACATTTTTCAAGCATCTCGTCCTCATTTCTAAATAGCATACAACCCTCAGGACATGCATCCCAAGTCTTATATGTGAAGCCCAGGTCAGTAGTTAGCTTTTGAGCCTCATAGAAAGAGGCTGGTAAGCTTACTCCATCAGGATAAGAATCTTGCAGAAGCTCTAACAACAAATTCATCGACTTATCTGTCCACCCACAAAGAACTTTCAACTGTAACAATCGAACAATGAATGATAGTTTGGTGAACTTTTTACAGTTTGGATATAAAGGACATTCTGCATCTTGAAGCAATTTAATAAATTTCACAACTTCCTCATTTGGGCCCTCAACATGTTCACTTTCTGTCGAACGATCATCACCTAAACCAGAATTCACATTAGGAATACCCATTGCCTCATGTATCATGCCAACCATATCATCATTGATGACCGAACCAGAATTACCCCTACTACCATGGTTTGTACTCGAAGGTTTAGTTTCACCATGTTTCTCCCAAATTCTGTAAGTTTTCCAAAACCCATCTACCATTATATCTTCCCATGCATCGTCCCTTTTCTTAAAGTATCGGTTACGACATTTCGTACAAGGACAATAAATCCTTGTACCGTCAATGCTGTTGGCGAATGCAAAATCTAAAAAGCTTTCAACCCCAGCCTCATATTTATCCCAATCTTCTTGGTGTAAATCGATCCAACTCTTATCCATCTTTATCGTCCTACTTGCTATTTGAAAACTAAAAAAGAAAATATATAATAAATAAATCGAGATATATGCCTGTATATATTATATGTATATATGTGTGTGCGCGCGCGTGCGTGTATGTATCATATAAATATTTAATATACTATGAACTGTGAAGAAGCATTGTATCAAAACCGAAAATGGGAATTGAATATTGACATATGCTTGAGGAAACATAAAGGAAATAAAAAACAGAATTATAAAGTACTCTATCTAATTTGGCGCATATCTTAGTACCTGGATCCTGATTATTTGTCCAAGTGAAAGTGCTTTCCTTTGATGGTGCTTCCTTCAGCCCTGCATTAGTAATAAAATTTTCAAATTATAAGTAAGAATCATTTAAATGTAGAGATCGTCCTACTCTGTCATTTGCAGTCAAAATGCAACTGAAATCTCCTAATACTATAGTTGGATACACACAGAAGCAATAAACAATACAAAATTGTATAAACCTAGTATCCATAAACAGACTAATCATCTTTCAAAAAAAAAAAAAAAAACAGACTAATCATAATGATCAATATGATATATATTCACACCTCACTCTTTGAGTCACCACATGAATTTGTCAAAATTCCCCTCTTCCATGCATACTGTTGCAAGTCTTAACCAAACTAGGAAGTTTGGAACTTTTTTTTTTTTTTTTTTGCATCAAAAAATAACTTTGCAGAAGTATTTGATAGAAGTCCCATATAAAAGGTATACAAGTTTGCAGCATTGAAGCCGCAAAGAAACATATCTTCGACATTTTAACTAAGAAAAGAGTGACAGACACACCTTTCACATTAACTATACAAAGATATAAGCTCCTGTGAATAATTAAGTTGAGGAAACTCACTAGAAGAATCAAACAATGAAAGGACAAGAACATACAAAATGAATTGATTGAAAAGGTTCACAGGTCACTTTTCTTGCCATTAGGCTATCTCGTGTTAGGCTCTTTCCTCAATAAGCAAGTATTCAAGTTCATATATGAGTAAATAGCAAGTATTCATGTTCCCATATGCTTACAAACATTCAAGTACTCAAGTCAGTTCCTAGATGAGTAAAGAGAGAGACTTCAAGTTCCTATATGCTTACAAACATTCAAGTATTCAAGTCAGTTCCTAGAGTAAATAGCAACTTAGAAAACAAAACAAAAAATTAATGCATTCCATACTAAAACTGAGACAGTGTCATAACTACACTACTCACTGGACTCATGAAACACATTAACATTTAGCTTACATTTGCAGAACAATAATTCTGAAATCATAACATATGGGGAAAAATAAATGACTTTGCAATGTACAAGAATTGAGGTAGTTCAGCGATCACTATGTGTTGGACGCATACATAAACTTACAAGTAAATATATATATATATATATATATATATACAAGAACCAAGTACCTTGAAATAACACTATACATATACAAGCATAACCAAGCATGCGATCTCCAAAATTAAAATGAAAGAGAGAAAGAGGAAGCATACATTCATGATTCATTAAATACAAACTTCTTTTTGGGGAGTCAAAAATATAGTGCAATTGGTACCTCCCTGAAAAATGATTACATCCAACCATGCAAACAAGTTCCAGATTACCTCAGTACGATGTCTGTTCAGAAGAGGTTAAAAATCCAGTGCAATGCTTCAATTCTAGTAGCCTCCCATTCACTAGATAGAAAGTGTCCTTAGCTCTCTGTTCAAACAAATCTGGAATGAGCTGGGGGTTAATGATGGTATGAATTAATCCATTAGGAATTATACCACTCAGAGAAAAGCATTATGGACTGTTAAAGAGACCTCAGAAGCATATAAATGCAGCAAATACCAATTCCTTATAATTAAAACAAGGGTCAAATTAATACCAACAACTATCTTCAGCTTCAATTAAAGAAGTAGATATAAAATACAGGAAAAAAAAAATCCTAACAACCATATATACATGAACCCCCTATTAGCTAGAGTATTAGGTGCAGGTCTTATATGTAGCCATATTTTACAGTCCAGCTAATCCATATTTCTTAAATTGTAAAGCAAACTCATATCTGCATCTAATAAATGTTAGTGATTCTCTACGAGCTTTGAGACTCTGTTATAGCAACAAAGAAATTGCAAGCTTTTAAATATTAATGTGCAGGTAACTAATGGACTACACAACACTTTTAAGTTCATCCAAAGAAACAGGACTCTAAAATTGAGTGAGAACAGGGGTTTCAATATATGGGATTTCGGTTCTACAGAAAACAACTTTTTAAAAATTGAACAGCTATGCCTTTCAAATGTACATTCATGGAAAATCACAGACAACCCAGAATTTTAAACAAGAAAACAGGTCATGGAAAATCCACCAAAGCAATCTCTATCCAATACCAAAGACAAATAACAATATATTTGACAACATACCCACAAATCAAAGTTCCCGTTCTTGGGTTTTCTTTAATCACTTAACAGAGGCAATATGAATTTTCAAACTTTCTTCCAATTGCTGTAGTTTTTGCAGCAATGACAAGGATAGGGAAACTTGATGTTTACAACTAATGCCTTCATGAAATTAAAACTAACTTTCTCGCATTCAATTTCAGAAGCACAAAATGGGTGGGTTCACACATACAAGGTCACTACAAATTGCAATTGGGAATTTACAATAGCTAAACCCTAATCAATTCACAGTAGATAAATCACAAAAGGAAGACTCACCCAGTTCATAGAAAACAAAAAAAGCGATACTTTGAATGACCTTACCTGATAGAGACGAAGAGAATGATTTCGATTGAATGATCTTGCTTGATTCTGCAGTCGTGATAGCAACAAAGTATTGCTAAGAACTAGCTTTGAGCGAGCGAGCGAGCGAGCGAGAGGGAGGGAGGGAGAGGGAGGGAGGGAGAGGGAGAGTCTTGCTGTACGTCTAGCTATTGGAGACGTGATAGGAACTGACTTCAGGTCGTATGCAGTTTCTTTTTTTTTTTTGGTTGTTAAATACGACGTATTTCACAATGTGTCGCAAACCCTCTTTGTTTTATGCCTATTTACGACAATTTGTGCGACGGCACTTAATAAGGGACGCAAATATATTGGCGCCAACTTTGGGCGCTTAATTCCGCCTAAAATTAAAGACATTTGCGACGGCCGCGCCTCCTGTCGCAAATAAGGTGTCACAAATAATGCTTTTTTTTGTAGTGAAAGGTTAAGCAATACCAACAAAGCTAGACGATTTTCAATAAGCCTTACCTCATATGATCAGGTTAGAAACAATCTCATATGCTCAAATTCATACACAAAGTAATAGCTAGACAATAGAAAGAAATTGACACATTTAACTTTGTATAGTTTAAAACATTGAAAAATCATCATGGCATAGCTAGCCATACACATCAATATCTTTGTGTATTGATATGTCCCATACAGGCTCTTCAAGAGCTCTAAGTAATTCATAACTTCACGAAGTTAAAATATGTTGCAACACAATAATCATAATTCGAATTCGATAGTAGTCTCGTCATAGTACTCATTAAGGCAATTTAGATCTCGTTGACTAGTACGAAATAAGTACATATGAGCTAGCTGTAGACTCTTTGATTCCATGAGTGAGCTTCAAGCTCTTTCAACCTTTCATGGACTTGCATTTGAATCATTCATGTATTTGAATCCCTTGAGGATTGATAAGCAATACGCTTATAATGACACTTTACTTTTGAGATTTTGCTTTTAGCAATGTGTCTTTAAGATCTTCATAATATACCATGACAACGTGCCATAAATCTCTCGTCAATATAACAGCTATATGTAACACTGTATTTATAGGAAATTGTCATTCGTATAAGGGAAGATGTTCACAATCTCATGTCTCTATAAATAGACATTGTGTCATAGTGATTTATCTTCACTTTTGTAAATACCCTTTTGTAACTTGTAGGGTTAAAGGTCTAAGTATTTCATCACGTTTCAAATATTCAATTTCATTGGAATTGCCTCTTTCCAATTTGGCCAATAATATACTTTGTCGACATTCATAATGAAACGTGGTATAGCATCAATACAACCCTTAATGATTTTTGGTAGCTACCAAATGTAAATTATCATCGATGATCAACAATCATAGATCCCACACATTCTTATATGCATGCATTAGCTATAATAAGCTTATTGATATTGGATACCCATGCCACTTCTGGGGCATATATTGTCACTTCTAGGACAATCATCTCTCATAGATGAATTATGTAAAGAATGTGGATCTTGTTACTTATAATCTCCTGTAGAGCGTTATAGGGCTTGTATGAACTTCCCTCTTTGGAAGCTTATAACTTTAGACCTGGTGGATACATTCCACACAAATTCACGCCGTTACTTAAATGACAGTAGTCTTTCCTCCCCCTAACGGCGGGAAGACTGTCTTATTTTGACCATGCTCAAAAGATGTGTTCAAAAATCTATCACTTTCTTTGGAGTGAAGATGCTCATTGGTTGGTGGCGAGCCCAAACCAAGATTTAGGTCAAAACATGCTTTATTCATTAGCATCAACCATATTGATTTATTATTGTATCACTAAGACATCATTTCCTAATGGCATACCTACACCCTCTATATGTGTAGCCATATTAGGAGTTGTGATATTGTTTAATGACATTCTCTTCAGGAGAACCATGTCAATTGGATACACGTGCATCCCACAAATCAAATAGAGTCTACATTGTTTGTATTAATATGGTCGGTCTCAAGGACTTTAACCCAAGCAGATGCATTTGCATTTAGCATATAATTTTGTCACTTTCTTTTATCAATTCACTAGTTTAGATATTTCTCGAAGTCAAAATGAGACGATGGAGATATCTCACACCAATTCATATCGTTCTTCAGGAACAATCTTTCTCCCCCTCATTGCAGGAGGATTGTCTCATTAAAGTGACAACTCGCAAATATGCGGTAAATAAACAATTTGCTTGTGAGTAAGGTTAGCAATCATCAAAACTTGTAAGTGATTCCTCGTGACATGGTAGACAAAAGATGACGCAATCGATCATGCCAAATTGTGTATTTGGTTCAATGAACTTCTGGTTCATGACATTACATATATGCCTCAATTTACTGTGAAAATTCAATACAGTATATATCCAATGGCATAAAGTCTTCTCCAACCATATAGGAAGCAATTAATGCAACAATATTTCAAATTCGGTAACATGATAGTAGCTCATTTAGAGCCATAAATCAGATCCACAACTCATGATATGAGTGTTACCTTAGCTTGAGTAAACATCAATTGTGAAATATTGACAATTGGAATGGACCAAATTCATTTTGAACTGCTGGCCAGAATGATATACTCAAAATTTCGAGTTAAAGACTATAATCCATAATAATAGAGTAACTTTATCACGTGGAGAACCTCAAGTTCTGCGTCACATATAAATCTGTAGTCATAAAGAGGAGGGACTTCAGGCCCTCATATAATTGGAGATCCAAGAAACTTGAGGTTTCAATTTTTCAATTTATAACAACCTCTTAAGGAACATCAAGTTCCTAGATAATCGGATTCAGAAACATTTAGTTTCAATAAAAACTCAAGAGGTTACAATAAATCTGAGGAATAACACAATAGTGCTTTCAAGTTGCTTATTGTAAGCAAAAGACGTCAGGCATGTGAGATGAATCTCAATGTTCTTATTAGTCAATGCAATTTAATTTGACTAGTGCCATTTTGAAAATGGCTTGATAAAGACTCATATAGTGTGCAATAGACACACGCCCAATTTGTAATTTCCTCATATGTGTGGATGTTAGGACAATATTTATATTGACTCCTGATTTCTCTCTTGCCATGATCCACTTCTGGTGGCATTTCATGGTGTAGCCATGTCAATCGGCTTTCTTGCTATACAATGAGATCCATGAGACGGAGAGGTTATACATTTCTGGTAATATTGGAGGCATAGGATGCAAGAGACAATAATATGTGCTCTTCTGGAGCCATCAATCAGATATGTAAGATCTGAGATGATTGTTATATTATCTTCATGACCATAGCTTAGAAATGAGGGACTTTATATTGTCATCTAGTGAGTATGATCATTGAGGAACTTCAAGTCCTCATGTAATTAAGGATCAAGGAACTACAGGTTCTGATCTCTTTTAATTACAAAATCCACGATCACAAATTTGGGGTATACTCATACTCATTCGTCATAAACCAACGGTTAAATATCTGCTTACTTTTAAATTGGTGTCAAAATAATCCCCTCAAAGCTTCAGGTTTGAGGTTGACCCAGATTAAAATTTTATGATAAATTGTCTATATATTCACTTGAGACTTATGGCTCGAGTCTGCACAATTAGAACTCCAAGTTCTAAGGTGGAGTGAACTTCTTGTACACTTATAAGATAACAATAAGAAAGTTTTAGGTAAGCATAAAAAGAAACGTATCAATTGACATACGAAAATTCACTCGAAACTTCTGGTTCGAATTTTTTATTATTATTAGAACTGCAGGTTCTAATATTTCGTATGCTCAACTTCAAGTTCAAATAAATTTGATGCTCGAAACTTCAGGCTCGAGGTAATTAAAGTGAAGTTTTGATTTCACTTTTTAACTAATTTTCATTTTGTACTCGAAGCTTCAAGTTCGAGTTTTTACTGTTAGAACTTCGGGTTCTACTATGTGGTACTTTGAACTTCTGGTTCAAATAATGTACACTCGAAATTTGGAGGTTCGAGATATCAGACTGTTGGTCCGTATAAAAAAAAAATTACTTTAATGAAAGAAAAGAAATTAATAGAATGCGAGCAAATAAATAAAATAATAATGGAAACTTCTGGTTCCATTAATGAAGAGAATACACAGAACTTCTGGTCTGGTTCATGATAATCTTCTATCTCTCTTCAAATTGCACAAGAACGTAATATTGTCTTCTGGACAAATTCTCTTTATAAAAAAAAATGTATAGTCAAGAGGCTTCTGGCATTGACTTGGTGTCCATCCTCGAACTACAGCTTCTGGAGGTGGTTTGAACCCCATTATCGAAAAAAAAATTAGAGGAACTTCAGGCCCTCTTATAATTGGGGATTAAGATGAGTTTATATATTCGATTGTATAGCTCTGAGGATCTTATGGCCCTCGTAATTGTATAAACTCTGAAGAGCTTCATGTCACAATTTTCCAATTTACATTTCATATATGACCCTAGAGGAACTTCAGGTCCCCATATGATCAGGGATCAAGCAACGTGCGATTTTGATCATTGTATAATTCTGAGGAACTTCTGGCCCTCTTTAAGCTTTGAGAAATTTCATGTCACAATTTTCTATTATGTAACTCTTGAGGAACTTCAGGCCCTCTGTAATCGAATCAAGAAATAGAGATTTCGATCACTTTTGATTACAAAATTCAGATATATATATTTAATCAATCATAACACAACTGTGAAAATAAAACATACCTGAATTCAATTGACTTACTCTTGCATGTACTGGGGTGATAAAAATAATGCATCAAAGCTTTGTTACCAAAGCTGAGTATACAACATGTAAATATAAAGAGAATCGAAAGCATGACCAATTAACTAGTTACTGGGCATACACATCTTGTCTAGTTGATTAATATATAAAACCCAGTAAACTATAGCTAACAAAATTAGAAGATGGACCCTCAAAATGTTGAAACGTGCACACCCCAGATTCAATAATTAATCGATCGAAGTGGTCTGTGCAACAGTGCAATAAAAAATATTCTATTATGTCAAGAACAAAAATTGGGAGATCAAATAGTGCGACGGCTCTAGAACTGTGAGGGTCACAGTAGATATAGCAATCCAGCAATGGCGACGAGTGAGGAGAAAAAACAATAATACTAAAAAAAACAACCTACTGGGCTCGCCGACCTTCAAGGAGATCGATAATCGGTAATCATGCAGTTTGGGTCTCATCGATTCCACTGGATCAAATTTAAATACCTGCATGTGTTAATCAATAGATAACAACAAATAAGAGAATCCTAAGTAAAAAAAAAAGGATTGGATTATAGGGCTGATGATAAATAACAATAAAACAAAACTCATAGATCAAGAGTTATAGTCAAGCAACAACATTGCACCATATGACTCATGGATCATCATAGAGTTAAAAAGGAAAAAAGAAAATATAGAGCAAATCGTGCTGATAACGTGTTATAAAGTAGAGAGAATATGGAGAGAGAATAGTTTGGAGGAAGTAGAAGTATTCTCATTCAGTCTCATTAGCCTCCTTTATATAGAGGTAGGGTTTACATCAAAGTACACAACTAATGAGTATTTACGTGAACAGCCATATAGATAATAATATTTACAACAAAATATGTAATTTTATCAGATGTGAAGTTCCATGGAGAATTAGGTTGATGATCCAAGATATCAACCAACTAGCATGGCAATTCGAGGTCATCCTTTTCTGACATATTTATGGAGAGGTGAATTTTGTAGCAGATTATCTAGCAACTTTGGCTCATAATTCTCAGAACAATTCAGTTTATTTTTTTTGTTTACTCCTTTCTGTATCCCCAGCCGTTCTAGTTGGATCACAATTGGGCCCACAGTGGAGATTTTGTGCTTTAGTTTTAATTTGTATTTCTGTCATAAAAAAAAAAAAAAAATATATATATATATATATATATATATATATATATATATATATTTAATTCTAGCAAATGGGCCCCACTGCAATTTAAATTTTCCTCCATTGATTCTCGAATCTCTACTGTTTGCTTCTCTGCCTTTTCACGTCTCCAGTGACCAGTCTACTCGACTGTTTGCGGGCTATCCAAGGAGAGCAGTGAACCGACGCATTGCCACTTGAAACCTACAAAACACACTTGATGCTTTAGGTTTCTCCTGTCTCCGCAAACCAACACTTAAAAAAATGTCCGACGCGCTCTCCATTCGCCGGCAACGCCAACTGGTTCTCTCCGGCACGGGACCTCGCCCCGAGTCTTTCGATGCCATCATTGTCGAGATCCTCTCATGGCTACCTGTCATAAACATCCCTTCAGGGATTCTAGGTGAACGATATTCATTCAAGAGATGCATTTCTGAGAATGGTGAAGTTTTGATGCGTCTGGGTAGTGCTGGTCCCTTGGCAATATATAATCCGAAGGAAAAGACATTTAGGATTTTGTTGCACCACAATCATGAAGCCTTTTATGATACAGCTACTTATGTAGAAACTTTAGTTTCACCATTCATTGGCAGCTCTATTGGCACAAGCATGTGAGACGTACATTGCGAGTCCCTTCACTCCACTCCACTCCACTCCTTTTGTTTGAGATGCTGAAGTGATATGTAAGATTTACGTTCTCCTCTGCTCACTCAATATCTCTGATCCAATGATTGGCAGAGTTAGAGGTAGTCGCGCCACATTGGTGGTTCAACTCCAGCATAGCCTTTTGTTTTATTTGAATCATTACATCTGAGTTGAAAAGTGAAAATTTGTGGATTAAATCTAACTTATGCTGTAAAGTGACTATTAGCTAATGTCATGAGTGGTGCATTGGTAAAACTTTTATATGCCTTCTCTGCCTCTTTATGCTGGTCTCATTTTTCATGCTTTTAACCACACAAGTAATGCTACTGAAAACTTGAATGTTCCATCTCATCCCCATTGTTTCGTTCAACTACATAATTTTCCGAATGCAGCATGGAAACTTCATTAATATTTTGATGTATTAATAAGACAAAATATTCATTCCCATGAACTCATACGGTCAAAATCACTTTGATCATTTCTTTTGGAACTGCCACTGAACTAGTCTTTGGAATTTTCTTTTATATGTCGTAAGGGTTTATAGCTATTTTACAATACAGACTCCAGTAGCCTATTATCATTGCATTTATTTGGTCTGTGACAAGATGATGTGCTTATCCTTCTTGCCTGATAAAGCTTTTGCATCTCCTATACCTATGTCACTTCATTTTTCCCACTTTCTACCGTGGTGTTTGTAAAGCTACACTGGCTACACAGGGAGTTAAGCCATAAACGTTTTAGAACTGGGGCATCAAACATCACCTAATATTGAAGGCCGCTGATTCTGCCTTCTTGATCAATGATCTGCAGTGTCCGGTAGCTCACATATGACAAACCCCTTCTGACATGTGTCTTCTAATTCAGTTATCTGTGGAGTTACTTGATCCCAAATTGGCCAGAACTGACTTGCTGTAGAGTGAGTCATTTGTCTGATTGTAATGATTACTGTTTGGATTGAACGTAAGTTGTACGTAGAGTTACTAATACCGTGTGTCATCTTTGCTATACTCTGCCTACTCCTTTCATATATGATATATCCATTTTTTTCACTCTTTCTTCTGTTTTCGTACTTTAGAGTTTAGAACACAATATAAAGCTACCAAAGAAGCAAGTAGATTTTCAGTGTAATCCTACTATATATGGTTCAGCTGCAGCAATTTGGTGTATTTGAAATGCTATAACAATGATTCTATTAACTTGTGCTTGCATGGGAATAGTGTTGTTGAATATAGAAGTTAGAAATGGTTTATGCATCCTTAAACTGTCTTTTAATCTTGATGTTGGTTAGAGTTGGAGTACAAATGCTCGCAGTAATTTTGGAAGTTGATCATAGTTACTGGAAACTCATTCTATTCTGGAAGTGTTGGAAACCTTTTTGCATTTTTTTACATTTTAATAAAATTTATATATGTCTGCCAAGCTGAAGTCCTTGAACAAAATGGAATTTGTACCATAAGCTTTCAACCTCCTTCGAGTTCTGTATGATATGTAGATGTAATTGATCTCTTTGCTGGTTCACTTATGTGTGTGATATGTAGAATAACCAAAAAGCTAATGTCATCGAATTGAAAAGCTTATATAGGAGAACTTCTTGCTATTGTCAACGAAAATAAAAAAACACAAAAAGTTACTACCTCTTTTTTTTTTTTAATTTTTTTTTAAAAGATGATTAAAGAATTTTACTCCTACTCCTATAGTGACTCGAATCCATGACCTCGATCTTAGGTAGTGGGTGCTCTAACCACTGAGCAAAAAATTACTACCTCGATTCAAAAACTACTGACTTGTTTTTAAATCAAGCTGGACCGGACTGGATATCCACCGTGAGATCAATTTTCGGTAGATCGGTTCAGATTGTCTCGTCGAGGAGAGTCTATGTCTATCCATACTTACAGATCGTCCATAACTTAAATTCATCCAATGATTTTCTTCATTTTTTTTTGGGTCCTTGACCCAAAGCCCCAAAATGAGCCAAAGTTATCCCACTTACCCCAGCAACAGATTTTTATTCCTCACTACCCAATTTAAATTAAAAAGACAATTTTACCCTCAGTCAAATTAATAAATTACACCATATGCCATCGAGCTCTCTCTCCTCTCTCCCCTCCGATCTGACTCTCTCTCCTCTTCGATCTGATTCTCTCTCTCTCTCTCTCTCTCTCTCTCTCTCTCTCTCTCTCTCTCTCTCTCTCTCTCTCTCTCTCTCTCTCTCTCTCTCTCTCTCTCTCATCCGTTGATAGTCGTGCAGCCCAGAAGCCGGCGCTCGTGTAGTCGGCGACGAGTTTGTGCAGCCCAGAAGACGGCGGCGAGTACGTGCAGCCGGCGCCATCGATCGTACAGCCGGCGGCGAGTTCGTGCAGCGAGCTCGGAGTTCCTTTACGTCACCTCCGTGCAGCTAGGTCGGAGTTTCGGTTCGTGCAGCGAGCTCGGAGTTCGCGTCATCCATTGCCGGCGGCGAGTTCGTGCTGAAGACTGAAGTCACCGGTTGCTTGGCTTCGCCGATCATGAAATCAAAACCGCAGCTCATCTCCGGCGAGAATTGGCACTCGAGCTCGACCTCTGGTGCTCGACCCAGGCTCTCCGGCCTCGACACAGGCCGGTGGCAGAGGAGAACATGGATCTGGTATGCCGGTGGTGGAGGAGAACCACGATTTGGTGCCCAGAGCTTTTCTCTGGGTGCCCAAATCAAATTCTTTTTTTTTTTTTTGCTGTAAATTGGTTAAGAAGCCCAAAATGAAAAGAAAGAAAAAAAAAGGTTTTATTGGGGCAATAGAGGCCTCTTAAAGATCTATTGGGGGGGCAATAGACGTCTATTGGAGGGCAGTAGACGTTTTGAATTGATGTAATCTCCTTTTTTTTTTTCATTAATCAAAGTTTTATTTATCTAATTTTAAGAAATAAATGGGTATTAGGGGGCAATAGACATCTATTGGAGGGCAATAGACGTCTATTGGGGGGCAATACATGACTGATAGTCATCTATTGGGGGGCAATACATGGCTGATAGTCGTCTATTGGGGGACAATAGACTATCGGGGCAATAAACGTCTATTGAGGGGCAATAGATGTCTATTGGGAGCAAAAAAACATTTCCGGTGAGATTATCAGCAAATTCTGGTGGGCGGCTGCGGGTGACCGGATTCCGGCGAAAGTTGGCCGGATTCCGGCGGCCGGTGACCGGGTTCCGGCGAAGTCTCCTATAGTTTCTCTCTCTCTCTAAGTTTCAAAGGGGTGAAGGTAAAATGGTATTAAAAAAATTAAAAAATAAAAAAAGAAATCTTAATGGGGTATTAGAGAAGACCTCCTTAGACTGTTTTGGGTAAGAGAGAATTAAAAAAACTTAATGGGGTAAGTGGGAAAAATTTTTAGGTGTAAATGGACAAAAACCCTTTTTTTAATTAAAAAAAAAGAACTCCGGGTTAGTCTAATCTTACCCGATCACAATACCACCTGGGGTCTTGAGCTAACACCAAGGGCGTCTCTCACTCTTCATTTAGTGGAACACTTTAATATGTAACTTCCAAATAGAAAAACTATACTAGAAAATGGGCATTGAGCCCAGTTGCCTCGATCAGTTCTCAACTGTTTGCTTTTTACACGTCTCCAAGGAGAGACGAAATTAAGGTGAGAGCATTGAACCACCCCAAGGTTTTACTAGAAGTTTCCCATTTCCACTGGAAACCTACAAAAACCCACCACCACTAAAATGTCCGACGCTCTCTCCAGTGGCCGGCACCGGACCTCGCCCCGAGTCTCTTGATGACTTCGATGCTATCATCGTCGAGATCCTCTCATGGCTACCTGTCAAATCTTTGCTCCGTTTCCGGTGTGTGTGCAAGGCATGGCGCGCACTGATCTCCGAGTCTTACTTCATCAAGAAGCACCTCACCCGCACCAAAATCAACCCCAGCTTCAAGCTACTCGTGAAGGAGGATTTGAAATTCGGATCCATAGAGTACCAAGCGTTATTGAACTCTTTTAAGTGATGACGGTACTATTCCGAGCAGAGAGCTTGATTTTCCGGTAATGAATTTACCACCGTTTGAATTTGAATATATAAGGATCGTTGGTACTTGCAATGACCTGATATGTCTACTACTTGAAGATAAATTACCTTCAACTACTATTATGATATGGAGCCCTTGTACTAGAGACTCCCAGGTATTACCACAACCTCCTATTATTCCTCAACACCTCAAGTTTTTCGGATTCGGTTATGATTCCACTAGTGATGATTACAAGGTAATACTGGGTGGTTGGGATTCTAGTTCTAAATTTGCTGTTGTGTTTACACTGAAAACGGGTTCGTGGAGGAAGCTTCAAAGCCTGACCAGGTATAGGGTGTCTGGGATTGGGTATTTAGTTAACGAAGCTCTACATTGGGTACTACATGAACCGCATGAGCGGCTTATAGTCTATCCTTCAAGAATACTGTCATTAGATCTAGCAGATGAGAAGTTTCATGAGATTGCATTCCCCTATCCTCCCAATCTGGTAGACATTCATAATTTGCATGCTGGAGTTGGAGTTTTTAATAATTGCCTAACCCTGTACATTCAAACCAAGTATAGCAGAGCTGGGTGGGAGTTTAAGATGTGGGTTATGAAGGAATATGGAGTCAAGGAATCCTGGACTGAAGTCATATATATCCCTTCAGGGATTCTAGGTGAACATTACGCATGCAGGACATTAATTTCTGAGAATGGTGAAGTTTTGATGTCTCTGGATATCCTTGGCCCGTTGGCAATATATAATCCGAAGGACAAGACATTTAGGATTTTGTTGGACGACAATCATGTAGAAACTTTAGTTTCACCACTAATTGGCAGTAGTGTGTTTTCAAAGGCGATGCCGAGGCGAGCCCGGGGCGCGCTCCGGTGTGAGGCGACGGTAAATCGCCTTGCCGGTCCAACTAAGACGCGCTACTGGAAAAGCGTACGGAAAAGCGATGGGGCGCTTGTTTTTGCAGAAGGCGAGCTGTGATGCGGCCTGGGCGCAAGGAAGAAGGTGAAGTCGTGGGTCCCTTTTTTTTTCTTTCATCACGACTTGGGTTTGAGTTAATTGCTCAAGTATATTGCTTTAAACGACCTCCTTTATACGACGTCGTCTTTGGCAATTAATTAAAGCAACAAAACGACGTCTTTTATAACCTCATTTTACCTCCTTTTCTTTCTATTTAATAATCATTCTGTATTATTCAGCCAGCAAGGTCATTTGGAATTAATTTACTAAAGTTTCTTGTAACCAATATAGACGTTTTTATACATCAGCAATAGAACTGATAGAACTTATATTGCTAGTAGTACCATGATAATTGCAGATACACTTGAATATTTGAAAATATATTATTTTTGTGGATTTCTTCCTTTGTTTTAACTTAAATATTTTCTTATATTGTCTATAATTATAATGTATTATTATAATATTTTCGGGAAAGGTGATCGCTTCAACGCCTTGAGGCACTCGCCTGCGAGGCTTTAACAAGTCGCCTTCGCCTTCGCTTTCGCATTTGAAAACATTGGGCAGTACTATTGGTGCAAGCGTGTGAGACAAACATAGCGAGTCCCGTCGCTTCATTTCACTAGCTCCACTCCTGTTTGAGATGCTGAAGTCATGTGTCAGATTTACGTTCTCCCCTGCTCACTCAATATCTCTGATCCTATGATTGGTCGAGTTAGAGGTAGTCGCGCACTCGCGCCACATTGATGGTTCAACTCCTGCTTAACCTTTTGTTTTTGATTCATTCCATCTGAGTTTAAAAGTGAAAATGATTAGTACTTTGTAAATTAAATCTAACTTATGTTGTAAAGTGATTATTAGCTAATGTTATGAATGGTTTCATATGCCTTCTCTGCCAGTTTATGTTGGGCTCATTTTTCATGCTTTTAACCACCCAGGTAGTGCTACTGCAAACTTGAATGTTCCATCTCATTGGGGATATGCTGCTCAACTGCATAATTTTTTGGAATGCAGCATGGTAAACTTCATTAGTATTTTGATGTAATATTTATAAGACAAAATATTCATTCTCAAGAACTCATATGGTCAAAATCACTTTGATTATTTCTTTTGAACTACTGCTGAACTATTCTTTGGAATTTTCTTTTTTATATGTCGTAAGTTTATAGCTATATTACAAGACAGACACCAGTTGCCTATTATCATAGCATTTATTTGTTCTGTGACAAGATGATGTGCGTATCCTTCTTGCAAGATAAAGCTGTCGCGTCTCCTATGCCTATGTCAATTCATTTTTTTTCCCACTTTCTACCCTGGTGTTTGTGAAGCTATAGTGGCTACACAGTGAGTTAAGCCATAAAGTTTTAGAACTGGGGCATCAAACATTACCTAATAATAAACCACCTCGCTGATTCTGCCTTCTTGATCAAATATCTGCAGTGTCTGGTAGCTCACAAATGACGAATCCCTTCTGCCCTGTGTCTTCTAATTCAGTTATTTGTGGTGTTACTTGATCCCAAATTTGCCAGAACTGACTTGTTGTAGAGTGAGTCATTTGTCTGATTGTAGTAATTACTGTTTGGATTGAACCTAACTTAAGTTGTAGAGTTACTAATACCGTGTGTCATTTTTGCTATACTTTGCCTCCTGTTTGGATCCAAAACCAGTCTGGTACAAACTGTCTCTTTTGAGTGCGCGAGCGTGTTAGCACCGTGGGGTGCAGTCGTCGGGGCGTCCATTGACCTGACTTCTTGATCGAACGATGTGGACGAGGAGAGCACCAACCTCGTCACAAGGTTCTTTTCTCTGCCTTCCGGAAAAGGACTTCTTGCCTTACGGATAAGGGCTTTGGTTGTGATCTCTTCGCGTCACCGAATCGATACTCAACGTTGTAAGTTGAGCAGAGCAATCACTGGGAAGTTTGGAGAAAGCACGGGTTTGCTAAAGCGTGACTTTAGCTTCGCTGGGTTGCGAGGGCGTTACCCTTGCTTCGCTGGTTTGCAACTAGGTTGCAGGTAGGTTTGCTCCGGAGAGGCTTTGATAATCTGTGTGATTAGTTGATTGAAGAGTTGTCCCTAATTCGTCCTTGAAACCTGGTATTTATACCTAGGGTTTCGACTGTTCCTTGCCATAGAAGGATTATTGATTGACGTTTCCTATTCAGTCTCCTCTACCTGACTTCAATAAGGGCTCATTTTCCTTATGGATTTCGGAATATGTGAAACTGTAACCCAAACCCAAGTAGGCTTATTTTTGAGCCACAGGTATCGGCCCATTACGCTAAATCCCCTAGGGATCTTGCCAAAATTACTTTTGGGCTCAAACACCTCCTCCTTCCATATATCCATTTTTCGCATCTTGGCATCTTCTTTTTGCACTCTTTCTTCTGTTTTCACACTTTAGGATACAATATAGAGCTACCAAAGAAGCCAGTAGATATTCAATGTAATCCTACCATATATGGTTCAGCTGCAGCAATTTGGTGTATTTGAAATGCTAGAGTTTATGAATTGCTATAACAACGATTCCGTTATCTTGTGCTTGCATGTGAATAGTGATGTTGAATATAGAAGTCAGACATGGTTTATGCATCCTTAAACTGTATTTTAATCTTGGTTCTTTTTAGAGTTTGAATATAAATGCTCGCACTAATATTGATGGTTTGATAATGGTTACTGGAAAACTTGTTCTTATTCTGGAAATGTTGGAAACCTGTTTGCATTTTGATAAAGTTTATATATGTCTACTAACCTGAAGTCCATTGAACAAATGGAATTTTTACCATAAATCTTTCAAACCGCCTTCGGAGTTCTGTATGATATTCAGATGTAATTGATATCTCTGCCCTAGCTAGTTGCACCCAAAAAAAAAAAATTGCCTTGCGGTTTGTGTCCTGAGATAAGCATAAGAGGTTCGAACTTTCCTCCCCCATTCTGTTTCCATTATGTCAGATATCTCAGAGCTTTGATTTGCTTTCATTGTATCATCCCTTGAAAGAAATCCTTCAAAAAGTTATGTAGAAAGGCTTCTATCAAGTTTCGGCTGAAGCAGATTCAAAGCTAATTACATATTACATTCTCAAAAAAAAAAAGCTAATTACATATTATGTACAACTCCACAAATTGAAAAGTTGAAAACTATCATTCTATGATATCCACCTTCTTAAGAATTCTTTTGAATAAATTCTGTTCAATCGTATTGTGTTTAGATAATTTAACAAATCTTGATCAATTGACAATTGAATCTAGATGTTCGACGAGTGAATCAAGATGGGGTGCGAATGTGACGTTCGGCTTAATGTGATGCAAATCAATTTCGATTAGTGTGGCTTTAGTTGAGAAATTTTTTTCGTATAATTTTTTTTTTGTTCAAGTAAAACCTTATTTTAGGTTATTAGACTTAGTGGTAATAGAGTTTTAATTAGAGATAATCTCGGAGAATATCTTAGAGATATTCATTCATTGTATGATTACATTTCCTTGTACAATTCAGATTTTATGCATTGTAATCCTCTATATAAAGAGGCCCCTATTATCAATGAGAATACACAGCACCCAAATATCGATTCCCTAAAACACGTTATCAGCACGAAGCCCTAACCCTGAAAACCCTAATTTCGTAGCCCTCATATTCCAGAATCCACCGCTTTACATATCGAAGCCCTAGTCCCAAGGAGCCCAGAACCGGCGGAGGAACCACCGGAACCGGCCAGAATCGACTTGAACCGGCCGTCGGAAAATCCGAACCGGCCCCTGTCTTGCCATGTGCCTGCCCTGTGCCTACTCTGCCGAGACCTGCCGACAGCTCCGCACAAGCCTCTGTCGAGACCTGCCGATAGCCCCGCACAGGCCCCTGCCGAGACTTGCCAAGACCCTGCGCACCTGCTGCCGACATCTGTTGAGACACCTACCGACAGCCCCTGCACGAGCCCTGCACAGCCCCCGCACAGCTCCTGCATAGCCTCCACAACAACCTCGCACAGGCCAGGCTAGCTCTGGCCACCACCGTCGGCCACCTACTTCCGGCCACTTTTCCGGCGACCTTTTTTCCGGCCACCTTCAACGACTTTTCCGGTCAAGATTTCCTATAATTTTTCAAGGTAAACTTTTCTAAAAGTTCTCGTTTTTGAAGTTTTTCATTCTTTTTCTTATTTTCTCGGGGACCTGAAACCTCCCTTCTTTTACCCCTCTTTCTTCTTCATAGGGGAGACCAAAAGCCGAACTGTGGGGGTTCGTGCTCACTCCAAGCTTGGAGCTTGTAAAGTCCTCCAAACTTAGAGTTTGTTGAGAGGATAACGATCGACCACATACATCGTTGTTTCGATCTAATCTAAAACCCCTCTTGGAATCGGATTTTCTTGGAAGCGACAACGCTCAGAAATCCCTAATTTCTTGGAAGCGATTACGCTCAGAAATTTTATAGTTTTTCGTGGTAGCCTTTCTTCGCTCCGAAACTAACCCTAATCTTGTGTTGTTTTTCAGGATGAGTAACCTGAACAAGTTGAATTTTGTTCCACTGGAGACAATTGGCCCAGGATACCATAGGTGGGTCCGAGATGTGTGCCAACATCTTAAGGCTGATAGACTTCTGGAAACCATCCAAGTGCCAAGTCAGGACGTGCTTACTCCTCAACAAGCTGCTGCTTTTGAAGCAAATAGAGCTACGAGAGAGGCAAATGAAGCCAAAGCCATAATTCTCATGACAAGGCACATGAATGACGCACTCCAAAGTGAATACCTCAACGAGGAAAACCCCAGAAAACTATGGGTGGAACTTAAGCAGCGATTTGGCAACGTTCGTGACTCCCTGCTTCCTGATTTAGAAGTGAGATGGCATAGCCTCCGCTTATGTGATTTCAAGTCTGTAATTGATTATAACTCGGAAGCCCTTCATATCAAGTCTTTGATGGAGCTTTGTGGCAAAACCATAACTGATACGATGTTGATCGAGAAGACTCTCTCTACCTTCCCCGTCTCTGCACTGATGATTTCTAAGAATTATCGGATTGATGTGAATGCAGGACGTATCACAAGGTTTCATGAGCTTATTGGTGCCATGAACGTAGCTGGGAAGCACGACAATATCCTTGTGAAGAACTATAATGCTAGACCCGTGGGAACCAAGTCTATTCCAGAGTCTAACTATAGTCGCGCCCCCAAAGGATGACGCAAGGAGCGAAACCCTAAGAAAAGAGACAATTCTAGACGTTCTGGTCCATACACTCGCCCCAAAGAGGAAGGAAACCGCCAAGAGAGGCGTGCACGGAACCGTGGAGGTCAACGTGTGAAGAGAGAGAGAGGCGGAGCCTCCGACCATGGTGGTGACTCCACCAAGGGCAATGGTCGTCCAAATTGCGCCCTAAAGGCGCCTCGATCAAGGGAGGCTGACCATAATGATGTTTGTCTTTGATGTGGATCAACTGGACATTGGGCCAAAGCATGTAGAGTATCCCAGAATGTTGCAGACGCATACAAGGCGTATCGTGAAGCAAGGGAGGCGCACTATATGGAGCAAGAAGATCAAGAGGATGACGTTGCTCTTAGGGTGGACGACTTCAAGAGCCAAGAAACTGGCGATTTTGATTAAGTCCTTTTATTTTCCAAGAGATGTAGGAAATTGCCATATTATTTTTGTAGTAGATGCCAATGATATTAGTCTTTCTTCAAAGTAGGCGTACTCAATGTAAGCGTGATGTCTAGGAAGGTTTTGAGATTAGTGGTACTTAAGTGAGCCTCGCTCCACCGACATCTCTCTACTCACCTGGTCACATTTGCATTGGAATTACCGAAAGAAGTTAGAGGACTACCATTGTTTTGCATTAGCTAGTTTATTGGATTAGATTTTCTTTGGTCAAAGAAACAATGATGTAATTTTGTTTGGCTTATTAATAAAAGTTGAGTTCTTTTCTTTATGACTCTTTTTTTTTTTTTTAATTACGAGCTTTTCTTCCAAGGAATGGATTATGGAGAACTACAATGTCTTGCGGATAGTGCGACTACGCACACCATTCTACGCCATAGGCAATTATTCTTAGAGATGTTGCCCACATATTCCTCTGTGATTACGATGGCTGGGGCATCAGGTTTGGTTCAAGGACATGGAATGGCCCAATTCCTATTGCCAAATGGCACCTTGATTAAAGTCGCAGAAGCTCTCTACGCTCCTAAGGCAAATCAAACCTTATTGAGCTTTAAAGATATAAGAGCCAACGTATTCCATGCGGAAACGCATACTGAGAACGGAAAATAGTTCATTTGCTTTACCTCTAATGATTGCGGACGGAAGCGCATCTTAGAGAAGCTTATGTGTCAATCTAGTGGACTTTATGTCACTACAATTCGACCAATTGAATCCAATAATGTCATAAGAGAAGATCTCTTGGATTCTGACACATACTGGCTTTGGCATGATCGACTAGGACATCCTGGTCGTGATATGATGCTCCGTATACTAAAGACTTCACACGGACATCTATTCTTCAGAGTGAGAAGAAGCAGAATCGAAAATTGATTCCCGGACTTAGCAAGATCGCAACAACCGCAGCCTCTGCCGCTGCAGCTGTCTTGGGCCGCCATAGGGCAGCCCACATCCCTTGTGACAACGCCATAAATGGCGCCAACCATGGCCATGACGCCATGGATGTTTCTCCCCATGTTCCAACTCTATGATGGGTGATGTAGTCACACATTTTGCTTCTAATAGCGCTACAGACGCTCAAGCCCAACCAAAATCCTCATTGGTTGCTTCTAAGGCCCCTCGCTCATTTTGCAAAGCCTGGTCCTTCGGGAAATTAAGACCGAGACCGTCCTACGCAAAAGGATCCCAAAATACTCATTCTGTTCTTACAGAGAATCCAAGGGGATATCTATGGACCAATTCAACAATCATGCGGACCTTTTAAGTATTTTATGGTATTGGTTGATGAGTCGACACGCTGGTCACATGTCGCGCTGTTGTCCACTCGAAATGCTGCTTATGCTAAACTCCTCGCCCAAATTATCCGTCTACGGGCTCACTACCCTGACCATCCCATTAAGTCAATTCGACTTGATAATGCTGGGGAGTTTACATCGAAAACGTTCAATGACTATTGCATGTCACTAGGAATTGATGTGGAGCATCCAGTTCCCTATGTTTATACCCAAAATGGTCTCGCAAAAGCCACTATCAAACGACTACAGATGATAGCACGGACATTGGTTATGCGCATCAGTCTCCTTGTTTCTGCTTGGGGATATGCAATATTGCATGCAGCGACACTAATTCGTCTATGACCCACTGCAACCCAATCTTACTCTGCGTTACAGCTAGTGACTGGGTACGAGCCTGATGTCTCGCACTTACGCATTTTTGGGTGTGTCATTTATGTGTCTATTACGCCGGCACAACGTACTAAGATGGGTACACAACAACGAATGAGCATCTATGTTGGCTATGAATCTCCAACTATCGTCCGCTATCTTGAACCCTTGACATGCGATCTCTTCACCGCTAGATTCGTGGATTATCACTTTGATGAGGCAGTCTTCCCATCGTTAGGGGGAGATAAGAACATAGATGTTCAACTAGAATGACAGGAATTGTCGTGGTCTGTTCCCACTATGTCTCATCTCGATCCCCGTATCGCACAGTCCGAACTTGAAGTGCGAAGAATAATCGAGCTCCAGAACGTAGCAGACACTCTGCCTGATGCGTTTTCTGATGTTGCCAAAGTGACGAGATCACACATACCTGTTGTAAACGTGCCTGCAGGGATCGATGTCCCGAATACTGGACATAACTCCACTCCTGTGACACCAGGAGATGGCGCCATTGCCTAGAATGGTAATGATGTGGCGTCTATGGCCGCAAGTCCCGCAAGGAAGCGTGGTAGACCGGTTGGTTCGAAGGATACTCGCCCTAGAAAGAGAGCGAATGAGGCACAAACAAATCTTTTGATCATCGATACTCAAAATCCATCCCATGAGAATGTTCCGGATTATGGTTATGTCTAAGAGACATCATTGGGGGACACCTTAATGTCAGAATCTATCCCTGAGAACATAGAGATCTTTGTAAATTACACTAGTGTACATGGGACGTGGGAAAGAAGCTCCATCATCGTTGATGATGTATTCGCGTACTCCGTAGCGCGTGAGATTATTGAGACTGATGACATCGAACCACGCTCCGTTGATGAATGCCAACGTAGAGCCGATTGGCCAAAATGGAAAGATGTGATCCAGGCAGAACTTGATTCTCTTGCGAAAAGAAAGGTATTTGGCAAAGTTGTACCAATTCCGCCCAACACCAAACCAGTTGGTCACAAATGGGTATTCGTTAGAAAGCGTAATGAGAGAAACGAGATTGTAAGGTACAAAGCTCTCCTTGTGGCACAAGGCTTCTCACAACGCCCTGGAATCGACTACGAGGAGACCTATTTTCCCGTAATGGACGTCATTACGTTCTGCTACCTTGTCAGTTTGGTAGTTTCCGAAAAACTGAACATGCAACTTATGGATGTGGTTATTGCGTATCTATATGGGGATCTAGATACAGAGACATACATGAAGGTTCCAGATGGACTCCAGTTACCCAAATCAAGTGGCTCTAAACCACGGAGCGCGTTTGCTATAAGGTTGAAACGCTCACTATATGGATTGAAACAATCCGGACGGATGTGGTATAACCGTCTAAGTGACTACTTGATTGGTAAGGGATATGTCAACAATAAACTATGCCCATGTGTGTTCATAAAAAGGACAAGTTCCGTATTTGCAATAGTAGCGGTTTATGTTGACGACATGAATATAATTGGCACCCTTAAAGAGTTAAGCGAAACCACTGAACACTTGAAATCCGAGTTTGAGATGAAAGATCTTGGGAAAAGACGGTTTTGCCTTGGTTTGAAACTTGAGCACCGTAGAGATGGTATCCTGATTCATCAATCAGCTTATACCCAAAAGATGCTTAGGCGTTTCAATACTGACAAGATTAAGCCTTCAAGCACCCCAATGGTCGTCCGTAGTCTTGATCCAAAGAAGGATCCATTTCGTCCAAAAGATGACGATGAAGAAGTGCTAGAGGCAGAAGTGCCTTACCTAAGTGCAATAGGCGCATTATTGTACTTAGCACAATGCACAAGACTAGACATCTCATTCGCTGTGAACTTGCTAGCTAGATATAGCTCTGCGCCAACACGACGCCATTGGACTGGTGTTAAAGATATCTTTCGATACCTAAGTGGTACGATTGATATGGGCTTGTTCTATCCCTACAGATAGACGATGGATTCGGACCCATCAAGTGCCAGGGACGCCACACATGGTAGACTACGTTCCCTCTCCCCATCCCAAAATGATATAAGTGTTTTGGAAGGTTTTGCTGATGCTGGGTACCTCTCTGACGCACACAAAGGTCGCTCACAAAGTGGTTATGTATTCACCATGGGAAATACCGCGATATCTTGGAGGTCTACAAAGCAGACCTTAATTGCTACATCTTCGAATCATGCAGAGATTATTGCTCTTCACGAAGCAGTTCGTGAATGTATATGGCTTCGATCCATAGTTACGCATGTTCGAAGTAATTGTGGTCTGAAATCTACCACAGATGAGACAACGAGCATTTATGAGGATAATGTTGCTTGTATTGAACAAATGAAGCAAGGTTACATCAAAGGCGACAACTACACCAAGCACATATCGCCCAAATTCTTCTTCAATCAGCAACAACAGAAGCTCCTCAAGATCAAAGTAAACCAGGTTCGATCTGAGGACAATGTAGCAGACTTGTTTACTAAGTCATTGCCCAAATCCACATTCGAGAAACATGTGGCAAGAATTGGCTTGCGGAAATGATCTGAACTCCCATGATCGTAGTCATCAAGGGGAGGAGCAGACATCAGGGGGAGATGTCTACATGTTCGTCTCGAAGCGTGAAGGGTGTGTTGTGCTCTTTTTCCCATTCGACCGAGGTTATTTTTGTCCCACTGGGTTTTTGTTACTCGGCAAGGTTTTTAGCGAGGCAACGAGAGAAGCACCGCGTTTGGGCGACACAAGGGGGAATGTTCAAGTAAAACCTTATTTTATGTTTAGCCCAAACTCTAGGTTACTGGACCTAGTGGGAATAGGGTTTTAATTAGAGATAATCTCGGAGAATATCTTAGAGATATTCATTCATTGTATAATTACTTTTCCTTGTACAATTCAGATTCTATGCATTGTAATCCTCTATATAAAGAGACCCCTATTATAAATGAGAATACACAGCAATTTTCTCCCAAATATCGATTCCCTAAAACATTTTTCTTAATTTTTATTTTTAATTTCTAATTTATTTAGAAAAACAATATCCAACATCCGTTCCTTTTTGAGACCAACAAAAAAATATCCTTCCATAAAAGGTAAGAACAGTGAAACAGTTCGCAGGTTCTTACTACTATTCCGATTCCCATTTTCAAATATTCAATTGAGAAATGCTTTAGCCTTCTCTGCAGCGGGCACAAACTTAGCATGTCGGACGCTCTCTTCAGTCGACAGCAGCAACAACTGGTTCTCTCCGGTACCGGACCTAGCTCCGAGTCTCTTGATTTCGGTTCTGTCATCGTCGAAATCCTCTCATGGCTACCCGCCAAATCATTACTCCGCTTCCGGTGCGTATGCAAACCATGGCGGGCCTTGTTCTCCGATCCTTATTTCATCAGAAGACACCTCAGCCGCATCAACACCAAAACCAACAACAGCTACTCTCTCTTTGTTAAGGAGATCTCCACTTTCCGATCAATGGACTGTGAAGCATTATTCAAGTATTCAAGCCATGATGATGGTCCTGTTCTGAGCAGAGAGCTTGATTTTCCGATACTTGATGTGCCGTTTGAATTTTACTATATAGATATCATTGGTTCATGCAATGGCTTGATATGTCTACTACTTGATTGGAATACTTCAGTTATTATGTTATGGAATCCTTGCACTAGAGAATCCAAGGTGTTACCGCAACCTTCTATTAAGAACCTCCCAAAGTTTTATGGATTCGGTTATGATTCCACAACTGATGATTACAAGGTAATAGTGGGTAGTTTTTCTTCCACTTCAAGTTATGAATATGTTGTTGTTGCTTATACACTAAAAACGGGTTCATGGAGGAAGCTTCAGAGCCTGAACCAGAATTTTAGGGTGCTTTGGCATGGCTGTTTAGTAAACGAAGCTCTACATTGGGTACTAGATGAACGGGATGAGGATCATAGGGTGATTGCTTCCAAGTTAGTGTCATTTGACTTAGCCGAGGAGAAATTTCATGAGATTGCATCCCCATATTGTCCAAATCCTATTGCCAGAAGTAATTTGGTTGCAAGAGTAGGAAATATTAGTAATTCTTTAACCTTATACAGTCGACCCATCTCAACCAGAGCTGGGTTAGATTTTAGAATGTGGGTGATGAAGGAATATGGAGTCGAGAAATCCTGGAATGAAGTCATGAAAATCCCTCCGGAGGTTCTGCCTGGAGATTATTGTAAGTGCTTGAAGCCTTTATGCATTTCTGGTGATGGTGTAACTTTGATCGAAGTGTTTATTGATTTAGAAGATAGAGGCTTCTTGATATTGCACAATCCGAAGGAAAAGACATTTAGGGACGTTACTAATACTTGTCTGTCTAAAACAGCTACTTATGTAGAAACCTTAGTTTCCCCACTAACAGGCAGTGGCGTGTGAAACAAACATTGTAAGATGCTGAAGAGGTTTTTGAGATGACACCGAGTGAGATCCCTGATTTAATGGGTGATGATATGATCAGTAATCAGGAACCGATTATGTAAACCGATGACACCTGTGAAACCAACATGCTGAATTCTCATTCCTGATTTCTATTGTGTATAATAGGGATTTTTATCATGAATCTCTCAAATTAGCTTCTTTGAGTTCTGTAAGACATTTTGATGCAATTGGTATCTCTGTCTCACTTATTGCATGTATGAATCATTGTTATATCTCCACTCTGTCTGCATGTATATATCTTTGGTAGTACTTGCAGATAAAATACTTCTCTGAATATGTCAAGTTTGTAGCCATTTTAGACAAAGTCCAGGTCCCTGTAACCTCTGCAGCAATTTTTTTCTGTGATCAACACAATAGTCTTGACCTTTCCTCTACCATTTTGTTTCAGTGAAGATGTGTGTCAGATTACTTTCAGCTCGATTGGATTTTGTTGTCATTTTAGTAGCATTTGCTTGAAAGGAGAAATATACTATTTTTCATAACTGACTGGCTATATGAATAAGGAAATGCTTGGTAAGTGCTATTCATGGACTCTTAATTGTGACATAAGTTGGTTAGCTAGTAGGTTGTTACTATGGGAAGTACAACAAGAATGGTAAACTTCATCAATACTTTGATTTAATATTAATAAGACAAAATATTCATTCCCAATAACTCATATAGTTAAAATCCCTTTGATTATTTCTTTTTGAACTACTGCTGAACTATTCTTTGGAATTTTCTTTTTATAGCTATTTTATAAGACAGACTGAAGTTGCCTATTATCATTGCATTTATATGTTCTGTGACAATATGATGTGCTTATCCTTCTTGCGCGGTAAAGCTATTGCATCTCCTATACCTATGTCAATTCATTTACCCCACTTCCTACCCAGGTGTTTGTGAAGCTACACTGGCTACAAAGGGTGATAAGCCGTAGAAGTTCTAGAACTGTGGCAACAAACATCACCTAATATTGAAGGCCCTGCTGATTCTGCCTTCTTGATCAATGATCTGTAGTGTATGGTAGATCACATATGACGAACCCCTTCTGCTCCTCATGTGTCTTCTAATTCAATTATCTGTGGAGTATCTGGATGCCTAATTATGCCAGAATTGACTTGTTGTAGAGCAAGTCATTAATCTGATTGAAATCACATCTGTTGGGATTGAACTTCTGTAGGTAGTGTTACTAATAATGTGTGTCATGCTTTGTTATACTTTGTCTACTCCTTTCATATATCTATTTTTTTCATCTTGGCATCTTGTTTTGCGCACTCTTCGTTATGTCTTTGCACTTTGAAACACAATATAAAGCGACCAAGGAAGCAAGTGTAATCCCTACTATCCGGTTCAGCTGCAGGAATTTGGTGTGTTGAAATGCTAGAGTTCATGAATTGCTATAACAATGATTTGGTTAGCTTGTGTTGCACGTGAGTAGTGTTGTTGAATATAGAAGTTAAGACATGGTTTATGCATCCTTAAACTGTCTTTTAATCTTGATGCTGTTTAGAATTGGAAGATGAATGCTCGCAGTAACGTTGGAAGTTTGATCATGGTTGCTGGAAACTCGTTCTAATCTGGAAATGTTGGAAACCTTTTTGCATTTTTAAAAACTTTATATATTTCTACTGACCTGATTTCCATAGAATAAAATGGATTTTTTTTTATCATAAATCTTTTAAACCTCCTTCGAATTCTGTATGATATTTATAGTAATTGATATCTCTGCCCCAATTGCACCAAAAAAGAAACACACTCATGTTGCAGTTTGTGTCCTGTGACGACAACAATTGCAGCAATTTGTTCTTAGTAATTACTATTCCCTTTACTTGCTTTCTTGATTGTCAAATTTTTTGGTAAGCATGTTGTTTTGGGCGTTGCATGGTTTGTTCAGACTTGATTAGGAAACGATTTACGTTCTTTTGTAGACGAATCATTTACTCTAGGATTGGCAACATAACCCATCACGATTTTCAGATTCCAAAGCCAAGTAGAATATGTGTTTCATTGTATCATCCCGTGAAAGAACTCCCAACTAGAAAGGCTGCCATTAAGTTTTGGTTGAAGGAGATTCATAGCTAATTACAGACAATATTAATGGTAGCTTATGATATCAAGAGTGTCTGCTGAATAATTTTTGTTCACTCATATTTTAAGACAAGTCATCGTGTTCATCACAGATGATCTAACAAATTTTTGCCAATCGACAATTGAGCTCAAGTTGCGGCAAACGATCATTTTTGATCAATTTGGCTACGACTGTTTTGCTTTCCAAGTTTCCATGTCCATAGATTGATTTTACAAGTTTTTACTACTTTTCCGATTCCCATTCTCATATTTTAAGACAGTCGCCACAGTCCAACACTTGACATGTCGGACGCTCTGTGCACCCGGCCACAACAACATAGTTCTTGATTTCCTTTCATGGCTGCCGGCCAAATCTTTACTCCGATTTGGGTGTGTATGCAAAACATGGCGGGCCTTAATCTCCGAACCTTATTTCATCAAAAAACACCTTAGCCGCCTCATCAACACCAAAATCAACAGCAGCTACTCCGTCCTTGTTAAGGAGATCTCCATTTGCAGATCCATAGGCTGTGAAGAGATATTCCACTACTTGATTCATTGTTTCAATTTTACTTCATTGATATCATTGGTTCTTGCAATGGCTTGATATGTTTGCTACTTGCTTTGAGCACCACAAGTATTATGTTATGGAATCCTTGCACTAGAGAATCCAAGGTGTTACCACAACCTCCTATTGAGAACCTTCCAAAGTTTTTTTTGGATTCGGTTATGACTCCACAACCGATGATTACAAGGTAATAGTGGGTAGTTTTCCTACCACTTCCGGTTATGAATATGCTGTTGTTGCTTTTACACTAAAATGGAGTTCATGGAGGAAACTTCATAGCCTGAACAAGAATTTTAGGGTGATTGGGCATGGCTGTTTTGTAAACGAAGCTCTACATTGGGTACTAATAAGTGAAGGGGATGAGGATGATAGGGTGATTGCTTACAAGTTAGTGTCATTTGACTTAGTCGAGGAGAAATTTCATGAGATTGCATCCCCATAATCGCCCAATCCTATTTACGTAATTTGACAAGAATCCGAAATTTTAGAAATTCTTTAACCTTATACTGTCAACCGTTCTCATTCATAGGTAGGTTTTGTTTTAGAATGTGGGTGATGAATGAATATGGAGTCGAGAAATCCTGGACTGAAGTTATGAAAATCCCTTCAGAGGTTCTGCCTAGAGACTGTTGTCATTGCTTGAAGCCTTTATGCATTTCTGATCATGGTGTAATTTTGATCGAGGTGTTTCGTGACTTAGAAGATGGAGGCTTTTTGATATTACACCATCCGAAGGAAAAAACATTTAGGTGTGTTACTAAAAATTTGTCTAAAACAGCTACTTAAGTTGAAACTTTAGTTTCCCCATTAACAGGCAGTGGCGTATGAAACAAACATTGTGAGATGCTGAAGAGGGTTTTGGGATGACACCTAGTGAGATTCCTGATTTCATCAATAATAATATAATCAATATTCAATAATCATGAGTCAATTATGTGATGACACCCTGTGAAACCAACATGTTGAAATCAGTCTCGTTCCTGATTTCTATTGTATATTAATAGGAATTTCACTGCATATATGTATCATTGTATTTTGTCTGCGTATTATATATATATATATATATATATATATATATATATATATATATAGGCCCGTTTCAAAGAGGACGTCCGCACTTTGCTAAAGTGCGGACGGCGATGCAGCAGCTGCGTTCCAGGCGGCGACGGCGGCTCGGGGCTTGGCGGACGGTTCTGGGTAGCATTCGAGGTCGGAGGAGGTCAGAGTTGCAGGTTTCTGGGCAGCGTTGCAACCACGTCGCCGGCGACTCCACCGACTGCAGACCGGTCCGTCCGACCCCTGGCGTCCGTCCGGCAAGCCCCGCCGCGAGCCGAGCTGCAGCGTTGACGTCCGCACTTTAACAACAGTGCGGACGTCCTCTTTGGAACCGCTCCGTATATATATATATAGGCCCGATCAAGAGAGGACGTCCGCACTTTCGCTAAAGTGCGGAAGACGGCACTGCAGCCCCACTCAGGCCTCGACGGCGGCGCGAATCAGGCCGGAAGGAGGCCGGAAGCATCCCAGACGGCTTCTGGTCGGAGGAGGTCGAGGTTGCAGGTTTCTGGGCAGCAACCTCACCTGCAACTGCAACCTGACCTGCAGTGCTGCAACCTCGTCGCCGGCGACTCCACCCGACTGCAGACTGGTCAGTCCGACCCCTAGCCTCCCTCCGGGAACTGGCGCCGCACCGTCGTGGCTTGATGAGTTGGGCTGCAGCGCCGTCGTCCACACTTTAGCGAAAGTGCGGACGTCCTCTCTTGATCCGCTCCGTATATATATATATATATTTGTATTATTTGTGGATAAAACACTTCTCTGAAAGAGTTTGTAGCCGTTTTAGATAAACTCTAGGTCCCTGTAACCTGTGCAGCAATTTGTACTGTGACCAACACAATAGTCTTGATCTTCCCTCCACCATTTTGTTTCGATGATGAAGATGTGTGTCAGATCTCTTTGAGCTCGATTGATTTTCGTTGTGATTTTAGTAGCATTAGGTTGAAAGGAGAGAGATACTATTTACTGATTGATCGGCTATATGTATAAGTGAAATGCCTGGTAAGCACTATTCATCAACTCTTAATTGTCACATATGTTGGTAAGCTAGTAGGTTGTTACTATATTGTCGTGCTGTAAGCTTATAGAAGCGGCGCAATCCGCAGCTTGGTTAGCCTTTCTGGAGGAAGGGTGCGAGCAACTGCAATCCCCATTTCAAGAGCTAACTCTTTAGCCATCAGGGGAGAGGCGCAGAGGTGTCCGTCTTTGAGAAGACCACCGATGTCCTGGTCTCAGGTAGCATCAATATTGATCTTGAAGGTAGCTGTAGCTGGTGAAATGGGAGACTTTGTCGTTTTAATTTCCGAAGTTGCATGTGGATATTGCATATAAAGGATCCACGATGCACATACTAAATTTCCCAAAGAATAAAGCCAATTGCAAGGAATAGCTCATCACTACTCGGTGTTGATGCACATTCTCCAACGACCGATCAGTAGAGTTTACCAAAGTAATCGACACTTCAAACATTTCAAACTTTTTGAGTAATTTGGAAGAATTAGCTTTATATGTAGCATTCAGTAGTCAACCTTGTTTTTTATTTTATTTTTCAAACAATCAATAGTTTTTTTTTTTTTTGAAGAAATGGACAATTTCATATTAAACTTATCCTTGGTCAGAAGACACATAAATCAGATGTTGTCTCATACCAAAATCATAAATGGTAGAGAAAATTTCAGCCCACGTCCCCAAACTATGCTGCCAAGGCCAATTTGATACCCGAACTCTCAAAAGTATCAATGTGATACCCAAAGACCTATATTGGCATCAACGTGACACTTCCGTCAAAAATATCTAGCGGTGCCGTCTGTTTGCTGACATGGCAAGCATGTGGGCCAAAAAAAAAGTGAAATGACCAATTTACCCTTTTTTTTTTTTGTTAATTCATTTTTTTTCTTTTCATTTTTTTTTTTCCTTCTTCTTCTTCTTGTTCTTCTGGGATTTTGTTTTAGCCAAACCGCCACAAGCTCCGCTCATTCTCCTCCACCCAAGAAATCAAAGAAAAATGGCTTCTGTTTCTTCTTCAACCTCAGTCTTCTTCTTCTTCTCTCTCTCTTCTCCTTCTCCTCCGCCAAAACCATCACTAATGCTGCCATCATCCTCTCCAATTCCTGCTACAAATCCATGTTCTTCTCACTCAACTCCCGGCGGACGGACCCAAAACGAAAGTTGGGTGACATGGTAAAAAAAAAAAAATCAAATCTTTTTGCACCCATAAAACTGCTCTGGGCACCCGGCAGACGCCCATGTCTTCTTCTCCGCCAAAACCGATCTCCTCCTTCTCCGCCCAGCACCTCTCCTCTTCCGGCACAACCAACTGGGAAACCGGTTCGCTGCACACCAAATTCCGGCGAACCTTAGCTCCACCAAAATAGATGCCTCCTCCGCCAGCAACAGCACATAAAAAGCTCCATTTGGTGTTGATCTTGATCCTTTTGAGTTGACCTGGTCCTCTTCCTCAGCATTATCTCAAAATCCCCGTTTGAGCACCAAAAAGCCCTCTTTTTCTGTATCAAAACCAACGAAGTTCAAATCAATACAAGAACTAATCAACAATCAATAGCTTATAGTCATCCAGAACATCACAATCCATGAGCTATATTGTACAAAACAAATACAACAAACACGATTAAACCTCTCACATGCATAACCCTTTTTTCTTATAGCATCAACCAAATTCCAAAATTCCTTCACAAAACCAATATATTATACCACTTGAAGCTCAATCTCTCACCTTTCACATGAAAAAACCCAATCCGAAAACCTCCTTGCAATCTTTGAGCAAATGTCCTCTTCCTTAATTTCCTCATCCTCTCCCGCCCAAACTTGTCGTTCACCGACCACGGCACCAGCTAGTCATCAAGGCCGTACCCTCCTCCTCGTCACCGCCGACGTCATCATCATCATGGCCACGGCGGTCATCAAAATTGAGAGGGCTCTGGAAAGGCAGATTGAGAAGGTGAACGAGAGGGGTCTGACAACGGCGGGTGTGGGCTCGGATCGGGTCGTTGACGGGCGAAGCGATTGGGGATTTGAATGAACTGTTGGGCCCAATGAGGTCGGAGTTTTGTGGTGGTTCGGCGTCGGAGTTGGGGTGGGGAGGTTGTTGTCGGAGTCGGGTCGGAGAGATCGATGAATTCCTAGAAAGAGTCTTGATCGGAGTCTTCGAATTGCAAGAATTCAAAATCTTCGAAGCTGCTGACAGAACTTGCCATGGTTGATTTTGGTTTCCGATTTGAGAATGAAATCAGTTTAATTTTGAGAGAGAGAGAGTTGAAATTTTGGGGTTCTTCGGTTTTTGTTGTATGGTGTAAGTTGAAGATGAAAAGCATACTTTTTTTTTAATATATATATATATATATATAACAAAATTGGTGTAAAAGTACAACTTTGTCCTTAAAAATCTAGTCACATGTATGACACGTGATCATTTTTAACGGAACCGTCACAAATTTTGGACGGAAGTATCACGTTGATGTCAAAATATGTCTTTGGGTATCACATTGATACTTTTGAGAGTTCGGGTATCAAATTGGCCTTGGCAGCATAGTTTGGGGATGGTGACTGAATTTTTCTCTAAATGGTATAAGCTAACTAACAAAAGACAGGTACCCTCATTGGTAACACATTCACTCACTTATTGAGCCTAACAACAAGAAACAAAACCCTTCCTACCAACTTCTCATGAAGCAGTAACCTAGTCGCCTAGAGACCTCAATTGGTGTACTACTAGATAACTAAGATGAAAGTAGTAGAAGACTCGACTTCTAGAATTAGGCAAGGAAAAACATAAAATCAAAGTTTTCCTTTACCCTTGTCGCTGGGCTAGGAGTAGAACCAGTAGTTGCAGGATAGGTGAGCTTCAGAGAACCGCCACTAGTCCTCTTGTTAGAACGCTGGTTCTTATTCTTATTGCCAAGAGGCCTGCCAGTCTTCTTCTTCAGAGTGACCAAAGCAACATCATTATCATCTTCGATCAATCCCAATGCATCAGCCTGCAGGGTAGGAATCTTACCACCCAAGATGGTTTTAAATTTCTTGGGGGAAGGGTTACAAACACCAGTGCGGTTCTCTTCTTGGAAGACATTACCTTTTGTGTACTCTGTAAATCCCTATATATAGGGCTCCTATTATCAATAATAATACTACAATTCTCCCATCAATTCTCTCTGCAATTTCAATTTACTACAACATGTTATCAGCACGAGCCCTAACCCTAGCCCTAAAAAGAAAAAAACAAAACCCTAAGGCCTTCTCCAACCCATGAGACTAAGGGCCAAAATGCCAAAATTTAGGGCCAAAGGTGAGGTTGTAGTGCTAAATATAGCACTTTGGGTAGCCTTTTGCCCCTTTAAAAAAATGGATCAGCTTGGTGGTGACCCACGGGCTGCAGGTGATGCTGACGGGAGCATGACGTCAGCAACGGCTAGTTGCTGACGTCAGCTAGCCGTTGGTTAGATTTTTTTTTAGCCGTTGGTTTGAAATTTTTTTTTTTTTTTTTTTTTAACTTTTACACTATAAATACATATGATCCTTCAACATTCTTTTTCACATCTTCCTTCTACTTCCTCATATATATCTTTCTATTCTAAATCTTTTATTTTCTCCCTATTCTTAATCTCTCATTTATTTTACTTTTATCGAAAATGGCTAGTTCGTCGAAAAGAAGTGTGAATTGGTCACCGTTGGAAGATGAAGCACTCACCGTTGCTTTCGTGAAAGTATCCCAAAGTTCCGTCAATGGTACAAGTCAAACTGAAGATGGTCTTTGGGTCCAAGTCCAACAAAAATTCATGGAGATCCAAAATACTATTTTGGTACAAAGGACGTGGGAGAGTTGCAAATCTCGGTGGCAAAAACACATTTGTCCTCAAATGAACAAATGTCACTCTTGCATCAAACGTGCCGAGAGGAGGAACCAAAGTGGAGGCAATCTTGAAGATCAAGTGAGTATTTTTTCAAAGAAAAATTTATTTTAAAATACAATGTGATTTTTTAAATTTTGTATCATATTGTTATGTAGATTATATTTAATTGTGCTCATAATTTACAACATACATTTTATAGAAACGCCAAGCCGAAGAGTTTTTTCGGGACGACAATAGAGGAAAAAAAATTAATTTTCTCAATTGTTACAAATTGGCCAAAGAATGTAATTGGGCGACTTTTGAAGATACACCACAAGTTATTTACAACACACCAACATCACAACAAAATTCTTCATTCAAATTAGATGATGATGTTGAACCTATCATCACAAGTTCCACCCATTCTCCACCAACAACTTCTCCAACTGAAAATCCTAGGCCAATTGGGCGAAATGCAGCAAGAAGAAGACTTGCCAAGAGAAAAGAAGCCGAAAGTAACATTGGAGAAGAAATGGTGGCACACCTAAATCAACTAAGAGAAGATCTCCAGAAATCAAAGGAGGAAAGAGCAAGAAGAGATCAACTCAAGGAAGAGAGAAGAGAACGTGATAGGGAAGAAGCTATTTTAGCAATGCAAACCATCAATTTTACTCCTTTGAGTAAAGAGTATTATGACGGAAAGAAAAGGGAGATAATGGAGAAAATTCGGTTCCGTGAGTTGTTTCCGTCATCCGGTTCGACGTCGAATGAGTACCGCCCGGAAATGCCATTCAATGACTCGGATGAGTAATTAATGTTGCCCAAATAAATTGTTATAATCTATTAAAATTTCCTTGTAACTTTTATTTATTATGAATAAATTTTGCTTGTAACTTTTATCTTTGCTTACTTTGTCATGAATAAAATAAATATTAAAAATATGATTCCAGATTTATTTCATTTCAAAATTAGCTAAAAATATTTTTAATTATCTTTAAAAAAAAATACAACCGAAAAAATAATTTTTATCATATAAATTATTTCAATTACTATAAGTCAATTGACTTTAAAAAATAAGCTCACACACACACAGATATATATATATATATAACCAATCCAAAATGTTAAAATATATTTTAGGGCTATAATTTAGCCTTGACGGGTTGGAGACGGTTGATGTCAGATCAATGAATAGTACAGAATTTATGGCTAAAATTTAGCCCCAGGGCCATTTTTAGCCCTTTGGGTTGGAGATGGCCTAACTCTCCTCACCAAAACTGCCGCAAGCCCTAGCACGAGCTAGCCTCCCCACTGCCGCCTGCTACCCCGTGTGCGCGCCCAGCCCCTGCAGCACACCTGCTGCCCCTGCAGCCAACGCACACAGCTAGCACATGCTAGCATCTGCCAGCCTACCGCAACCCGCGCACCAGCCCGCCAGCCTACCTCGCGCTGCAACCCTGCCCAGCTTGCCTACCCCTCGCAAGACTGCTACCTGCTCCGCGCGCGCGCCCCTGCGTTCACTGCTCCCCGCGTTGAGCCTGCTGCTGCCCTGCGCTGAACCTACTGTTGCCCCGCGCACCTACTGTTGCTGCCAATTGTTGTTGCTGCTGCTGCCCTAACACGCCTGCTCCAACACACGCGTGTTCTCAAGCCCTGAATCAACAAGTAAGCTTTTTAAAATTAAAGTTCCTGCTTTCTTGTCTTTTAAATTTCTTTATTTTTCGGGATTTTGCAAACTATAACGTGGGTTTGATTATTTAATAAGCGAAATTGTGGGGATTCACGCTAAACGAACTAAGAGCGTTCGTAATCAATGAACTAAGAGTGTTCATAATATTCGAACTAAGAGTGTTCGTAATCAAAGAACTAAGAGTGTTCATAATATTCGGACTAAGAGCGTCCGCAAGCATCAAATTGTGACCATATTAAACATCATTGTTTGGTCTAATCCAAATATTCTTGGAAATTGATTTCTTGGTAGCATAGCTCGGAAATCTTATTATTTTAGTTTTCGTGGAAGTTTAGCTCCGAAACTAATATATCTTCTCTTCTTATTTTCAGGATGTCGAATGAACCAAGACTCGACTTTCCCATGCTTGACTCAACAGGCTCGGATTACCATAGCTGGGTAACCGATGTTGAGAACCACCTCACTTGAAAGGGGATATTACCCATAATCCAGGCACCTAACCCGGATCTCGTGTTCGTACGAACACCTACAAAGCATGCTCAAGCAGCTATCTTGATGCGACGTCATATGGACAAATCACTCAGATTGGAGTACATGTCGATCAAAGATGCAAGAGAGCTATGGGTAGCGCTAGAAGAGCGCTTTGGCAATGTCCAAGATTCCCTCCTCCCTGACTTGAAGGTTCAATGGAACAATCTGCGGTTCGCTGACTTCAAGTCCGTTGCTGAATATAATTTAGAAGCTCTTCGTCTACAATCCATGTGGAGATTTTGTGGACAACCCATCACAGAGCAAGAGCTAATTGAGAAAACTCTCTCCACCTTCCCCGTTTCAGCAATTTTGGTCTCAAAGTAATATCATACCGAAGTCAATACTGGACGGATCACGAGGTTTCATCAGCTTATCAATGTTATGTTTGTAGCTGAGAAACATGATAACATACTCGTGAAGAATTATAATTCAAGACCCATTGGAACTAAGAGCGTTTATGAGGCGAATTATAATGCACCCAAAGGAGGGCGCAAGGAGAGGAACCCTAAGAATAAGGGACATGAGGGACGAATGAGTCCATATAACCGCCCTAACAAGGAAGGAAACCGCAAGTTTGGTGCGGGTACTCGTGGTGGAAACGCCACACGTGGGAGAGGTGGGCATGGCAACATCGTCCGTGGTGGTGGCGCCAACCCTCCTAGGGAGCGTCCACAACGTGCACCTCAATTGAAGGGAGGCAACCACAATGACATGTGTCATCGAGTGGATCAAGTGAGCATTGGTTCAAGCAATGCAAGGAAAGCGCCCAACTAGCTGCACGCTACAAGGAATATAGAGACCTGAGGGAGCAAGAAGTTTACCTTGCAGAAGAAGAAGATGGTGAACATGTCAATCTCACCATAGAGGACTTCAAAGCTGGAAATGAAGTGCACAAGGATGCCGCAGACTTTGATTAGAATAGTCCTTTTTATTTTCCAAGAATTATGTAATGGCAATATGCCTTAGTCAATAAATGACAATTGTATTAACTCTTTCTCATGTGGCGCATCCAATGAAGTATGATGTCTAGGAAAGTAATTGAGATTAGTGGTACTTAAGAGAGCCTCGCTCCACTGACATATCTCTCTACTTCCCTGGTCATATTTGATTGGAGTTACCAAACGAATTGAGTGACTACGTGTACATATATGTACATTTGCAAGCATAATTAGCTATAATGGGCCACGCTCATTGTACCGCCAAATGTACTAATTCCAACCAAAGGAATGACATGCAAACACACCGCCAGGCGGGCTACAACCTCAACGTCGGATCAACCCCAGATCACCGCCGACGCGCCGCCACGCGCCGCGCCAAAGTAGCATCAGAAGCTCCCAGAGCTGGGGGCTGAAGCACATCAGTCCCACATCGAAAACAAAGAGAAGATCAACCTCTTCCTCACCTATAAAAGGTTCTCTCCTCTCTCCTCATTAATTACGCATTCAATACTTACCTACTGTTACTTTGTCAACATAAATACATTGACTAACTTAGGCATCGGAGAGTTGAAGACCGCCCGGCGCGGTCTCCCTCTGACGCCCTCTGTATTTTACTTGACAGGTAGCGGAAGCTTTGAGAGTAATACAAGTATCAATCCGCCCACCGGATTAGCGTTAACAAAGGTTCAGCTACCGCCGAACTTTTAGACATTAACATTGGCGCCGTCTGTGGGAATCCTTGAACAAAAGGCCATCCCACCACATCCACCATGACTAACGGTAGCGGAGGGAACGCTGAGGAACAGGCGGACCAGTCCACCATCCCCCAACCCTCCGACCCAACGATAGGCGTTAACCGCGCACTATTTACAACCCCGCCCAACCCCGGCGGCGAGGCAAACCCAAGCAGCAGCCGCCCGCCGGGCCAAGATCTCGTCACTATGTACGAGATAGCACTGGCGGATCTTCATAAGGCAAACAGAGAGCGTGAGGAGGAGCGTAAGGAGAAGGCTGAGGCCCAAAGACAGGTGGCTACGCTCTTGGCACGTTTTGAAGAGCTAAAGAGGACTCTGGAGCCCACCGCCCGCCCAGCACAGAGCGAGCAGTCACGCAGCACCAGGCGGAGTCGACCCGGCACTGGCACGTTGGTACCAGGGCCAGTCATACAGATGCAGGTACCGCTGAACCCACCTGAATTGTTGGGAATGGGACCACCACCCATCCCCCAACTAATGATTGAGCAGGAGGCGGAATCATTGCCGCATACCAACCGTTCAGAGGCTAGGACAAGAACTGAGGGCAATCCGCCTGCGCCAAGGCGCAGGCAGGTCCAGCGGAGTACCCGGGCTGACACCGCCGGTGATGCAACCGCCCAGATATTGGAAAGGATGCACCAACTGGAGCAAAGGTTGACCCGGGCGGAGTCGGGCGCCCCAGCGCTAACCCAGAATCCACTTTTCGCTTCCAGACCTGGGCCATTCACCGCTGAGATTCTGCAAGCTATCAGACCAGCGTCTGCAAAAACCCCAAAGATGGCGCATTGCGGCGGAATGTCTGATCCCTTTGTCCACATGGACACCTTCAAGAAAGTCACCAACAATAAGGGATTCGATGACGCCACCTTGTGTCACTTGTTCAGCGAGACGTTGGATGGCGAGGCAATGAACTGGTTCTTTGAGTGTCCGCCGGGGTCTGTCAACTCATTCCATGCACTATCACACGCCTTCCTCTCCCGGTTCATCCTATTGTCCCCCGGGCACCACAACACAAGTCAACTGTTCAGCGTCAAGCAGGGGGAGGACGAATCACTGAAGGCCTTCGTCACAAGGTGGCGGGCGGCAGCATCTCAGTGCCGCGACCTAGACAAAACAATGGCATCGGCAGCCTTCAGGAAGGGACTTCTCAAGGGGCCATTCCTCTATCACCTCAACTACAATCACCCAAATGCGGCATACGACCACATCATGAGTGAGGCGGTCATCCACGCCCAGGCGGAATTCATTACGTATGGAGAAACCCCACCGCCACCAGCAACTCCAACAAAATCATCACAGCCATCCCCCAGTCATCAGGAAACCGCTAACAAGACCCCCTTCAACACCGCCACCCGACAAGAAGAGGGAGTGGCAGCAGGGCCACCACCAGAGCAAGCGGCAGAAGGACCAGCATTACAACAAGGGCAACCGCCCAACCCACGGGGATAACCGCAACAAGCAGGCGGAGTCCTCACAGTGGTATGCAGTGTTCACAGTCCTCACGGCCTCATATGAGGACATCTACAATCAGTGCAAGGATCAGATCCCCCCGCCACCCCTCCAAAGTACCCAAGGACGGGCAAGCCCAGGAACACCGGCAAGTGGTGCAAGTACCACGAGGACAGCGGCCACAATACCAACAGCTGCAATGCCCTCAAAACGGCCATCGAGACTCTGTACCGCGACGGCAAGTTGGAGCAGTTCAAGGTACGCCAACCACCACCAGTAATTGCCAACGTTGAGACCTTGGGCCGCATCAACACCATCGATGGCGGCGCTCCAATCACCAGCATGTCTCACCGGGCCAGAAAGCGCTATGCACGCGCTAATCACCCAAAGGAGGTCTGCAACATCCGCTACGAGAGATCCGCCAAACTCCCAAGGTCAGGTTGGGAACCTATCACTTTCTCAGAGGAGGAGGAGCGCGGAGTCAATTTACCCCATGACGACCCATTCTTGGTCGACGCCATTCTTGGCAAATTCTCGGTGGGGAGAATCTTGGTGGACAGTGGGTCCGCTGTAAATGTCATCTTCAACGGCTGTTACAACAACCTCAAGCGGAACAAGAAACTACTCCAGGATCACGAGCCACTGCTCAGCTTCTCCGGTGACGTCACGCAACTGCTGGGGTCAGATTACATGAGACTGGTTATTGGCACTAGTCCATGTATGGCGGAGGTACATACGGAATTCATCATTGTCGATTGCTTCAGTTCGTATAACGCCATCATTGGGCGGCCGGCACTCAACAAGCTCAAGTGCATCATCGCCGGATACATGCTTCTCATGAAATTCCCCACACCCAACGGCACGGGCTGTGTGAGAGGAAGTCAACAGTTGGGTCGGGAGTGCTACTCAACGACCATTGCGCGCTCGGCGCGCCGCCATGAGATCCTGACAGTGGGTAACCACGCACCGCCCTCGGATATTTTCGAGGATCCTCGAGATGAAGAGGAAAAATATGTAAAGAAAGAGCCGGTCAACCCGGACACATCGTTGAGAGTTGTCTGCATCTCGGACGAGCACCCTGAGCGGACAGTCCGCATAGGCGCCCACCTAGACCCAGAGGTAGCGGCAGAGCTCACCCAATTCCTGCGTGATAATGCGCAGTATTTGCATGGTCCTACGCAGACATGCCAGGTATCTCTCCTGAAATTATCACTCATAAGCTGACCATCAAACCATCCTTTTATCCCATCAAACAGAAGCGGAGGGCCTTTGATGAAGAAAAATACCGGGCAATAGGAGAGGAGGTCGCCAAGCTCCAGGGCATTGGATTCATCCGCCAAGTCATTTATCCCCAGTGGATCTCCAATCTGGTTATGGTCAAAAAGCCCAGCGGCAAGTGGCGAATGTGTGTCGACTTCAAAAATCTCAACAAGGCATGCCCAAAAGATAGTTTCCCGCTACCCCGTATCGATCAGCTAGTCGATGCAACCGCCGGACATGAGCTCCTCAGCATGATGGACGCTTTCTCCGGGTATAATCAGATCAAGATGCATCCCGGCGATCAAGAATGCACAACCTTCACCACCGACAAAGGCCTCTACTGCTACAATGTCATGCCTTTCGGTCTGAAGAATGCCGGCGCAACTTATCAGCGGTTGATGAACGCCATGTTCGCTGAACATCTGGGAAAAATTATCGAGGTCTACGTGGACGACATGCTAGTTAAGAGCATAAAGGCCAGCGGACATGTGGCAAACCTCAGAATCATAGTAAATATTCTCCTGGCCTATGGTATGCGCCTCAACCCAGAAAAATGTTTCTTTGCGGTCACGGCCAGCAAATTTCTGGGTTACATCGTCAGCGAGCGAGGCATCGAGGCTAACCCGGACAAGGTACATGCCATCCTCAACCTGGCGGACCCCAAATATAAGGTGGACGTCCAGTGCCTCCAGGGCAAGTTAACCGCTCTTTCTCGATTCATCTCCAGACTCACCGATAAGTGTGCCCCATTCTTCAAGCTCCTCAAAACAACTCACAAAAAGGTCATCAACTGGAACCCAGATTGTCAGGCGGCGTTCCAGGGCCTGAATGAGTACTTGGCGGCAGTCCCTCTCCTTTCTGTCCCTGTGCAGGGAGAGACGCTGTTCATATACCTAGCGGTCTCAACATCGGCGATAAGCTGTGCCATTGTCAGGCGAGAGGCTCAAGACGAGCTCCCAGTGTTCTACGCCGGTAGGGGCATGAACGGGGCAGAGACAAGATATCCTCCATTGGAGCAGCTTGCCCTCGCACTTATCGTCGCCGCCAGGCGCCTCCGCCAATACTTTCAGGCTCACACGATCCACGTGTTAACCAATCAACCGCTGAGGCAGGTTATGCAGAACCCTGAACACTCAGGGCGCCTCAGCAAGTGGGCTATTGAGCTCAGCGAGTTTGACATAGAATACAAGCCAAGGACCGCCATGAAAGGCCAGGCGGTGGCGGACTTTATCGCTGAGCTCACCGAGCGTCAGCCAGAACCCGGCACCGAGGCGGAGCCTGGAACGGAAATGGTTACCGCGGAGGAGGCAGCTCCGCTGCACTCAGACTGGAACCTGCATGTGGACGGCTCCTCTAGTGCCAAGGCCAGCGGCGCCGGAGTCATCTTAACAGGACCCGGGGGACTGAACGCGGAATACGCGTTGAAATTCAACTTCAAAGCTTCAAACAATATGGCGGAGTACGAGGCCCTCATTGCCGGCTTGCTCCTCGCCATTGACTCAGGGGCTGACAGCGTCAACATATTCAGCGACTCTCAATTAGTCGTTAACCAGGTCAACGACAGCTTCCAGGCCAAGGACCAGCAGTTATCGGCATATTTGGGGTACGTCAAAACGTTGCTAAAAAAGTTCAAATGTCACACCATCACACAAATCCCCAGGGAAAAGAATGCTAAGGCTGATTCACTGGCGAGACTGGCAACCGCACAACCACATCAAAGTCCAGCGGACACAAGAGTGGAATGCCTTGACAAGCCGAGTATCACAAAGACCCTGGCGGAGATCTTCAGCATTGAGGTCAGCCCCAGCTGGATGGATGAGATCATTGCATACAAACGCAACGGCACATTGCCGGAGGACAAAGTTCAGGCGCGACAGCTCAAGCGGAGAGCAACCCGCTACAACATCCAGAACGGTAAACTTTACCGCCAAGGATTCACTCATCCCAACCTCCGCTGCCTAACCTCAGAGGAGGGAAAGGCCGTCCTAGCGGAAATCCATGGCGGAGAATGCGGAAACCACTCAGGCGCCAGATCCTTGGCCAACCGCACAATGCGACAGGGCTACTTTTGGTCCACACTTGGCGATGATGCCAGGCGGATTTCGAGATCTTGCCACAAATGCCAACAATTTGCAGATCTCCCACATGCACCGGCAGAGCCGCTGTCAATTATTATCGGCCCATGGATTCACTCCACGTGGGGCCTCGATTTGATGGGAAAGTTCCAAACAGCCAAGGGCCAGTTCAAATACATCATCGTCGCCATCGACTACAACAGCAAGTGGATAGAGGCGGAGCCACTCACGGCCATAACTACCGCCAAGGTAATTCACTTCCTCTGGAAGAACATCTATTGCCGCTACGGTGTCCCACAAACAATCATTACAGACAACGGCACACAGTTCAACAATAAGGAACTTATATCTTTCACCGCCAACCTTGGCACCAAGATGAGCTTTGCATCCGTCGCCCATCCTCAAACCAACGGCCAGGTCGAAGCAGCAAACAAGATAATCAAGAAGCTGCTAAAGAAGAAGCTCGACGACGCCAAAGGTTTATGGGCGGAGAAGTTGCCAGAAGTTCTGTGGGCCATTCGGACAACTTCAACTTCCGCCACCGGCGAAACACCCTTTTGTATGATGTTCGGAGCAGAGGCTGTCCTACCTGTTGAAGTAACTCAGCCTACCGCTAGGGTCGAAGGCTACTGCCCAGAGACCAACAGCGACGGCGTCAACCTGGACAGAGACCTCCTAGAAGAAAAAAGATACAAGGCCCATTTGCACAACTTGCAAAACAAACAACGGGTATCGCGTTTCTACAACGCCAGAGTCAAGGCCCGGAACCTCCAACTGGGGGACTGGGTAATGAAGGAAGTGATTCCACCGCCAACAAAACTCCGCCCAACTTGGGAAGGTCCATACAAAATTGTGGAAGTCGTTAGCCCAGGCACCTTCTACTTAATGGACAAGGATGGCGTCACGACGACCCACCCTTGGAATACCGAACACCTTCGGTATTACTACAAATAGTCATATCGCTACCCAAGAGCATCTTGACTTAGCTAAATTTTTGTTCAATATTTAGCTAAGGGAAGCTACCCAACGGGTACTACCCCACTTTTGTACACGCTGATCAATCAGCTATCAATGAAACGAGGAATTATTCAAACCATTGTTACCAAGTCTAGCACTGAGGGCAACTGGCAACGCCAGCAATCGTCAGCGGACCTCGTCCGCTACGTGGTGCACTTGGACCAATCTTAATTCCTTTAATGTTTCATTGACACAAAAAAAAATATACAAGTCAAGGTACTAGCGGTACAAACACATCATAGCAAACACAACGTCGAAAACTTCATTCCATTTCAAAATTTATGTTACAAGTTATTGTGCCTCAACGGCTACAAAAAAAAAAAATCAAGGGGAATCTCTGGCGGTCCCAGCTGGCTTCAGGGGTTGCCCTCGGCATCTTCTGTTGCAGCAGGCGGCGGCACGATCGCTCGACTCGTTTGATCGGACCCTCGAGCTGTCGGACTGGGGGTCTCTATGGTGCCGTCCGCCCGGGTGTGCGCCGCCAGGAATCCAGCACGCGACACCTCTGACGGTGTGGGATTAGGGGTCTGCTGGGACCCTTCCGTCGGATGTGCACTGCTTTCCCCACTGCCTGAGCGGGCACCTCCCGCTGGGGCAGGCACGACCTCTTTCTCCGGCGGGGCACTCTTGGCCGGCGGCACATCAGGCTGTGACGCTTTGGTGAAGTCGATGGCGCCCTTCCGCTTCAGCATTTCTATGTTTGCCAAGGCCCCGGCCTTCGCGGACTCGGTCATCACCTTCGCGTACTCTGCCGACTGCTTGAACGCTTCAACAGCGGCGGCCGCGGTAGTTTCCCCTTCAGCCCTCAGGCGGACAACCTGGCCTTCCAACCGCTTCAGCTCCGTCGCCCTGACGATGGACTCCCGCTGAACAATGATAAGCTTCTTGTCCTTGGCGGCTATTCGCTCCTCTAGTAGGGCGATGTCCTCCTCTAACTTGGAGACGCGGTCATTCCTCTCCAGGTCCCGCTCGATGGCCACGTTGAGCTTACCCCGGACGTCGGCAAAATCACATTCCGCCTTGACCAGCCGCCTTTCTGCATCCGCCAGCTTCTCCCTCGCCTCCGCCAGTTCCCTATGGAGGCTTTGAATCTCCTCCCTCAGCTCCCCTTCGACCAGCGGCTGCTTCCTTGCCGCCTCAAACATGTAGTGGAGGCCGGCTGAAATCTGACCAAACGCCGAGCTGTAGGGCGATTGGTCAATGGCGGTTGGGCGTGAGATCCCCGCTAGGCCGCCAAACCCTAGCCTTTCGCACAGGTGGAAGAGGAACTCCCTCTCGCCATCTGTCATAAACTCCGCGTAGGCGGCGAAGGAGTCCAGGTCACTGGCGGCGGGCGCCTCCCCTTCCACCACAGCACCTTTGAGCGGGGCTTGACGGGTCTTCTTCTGCTGCCGGCCCCTGACAATCTCCACGTCCTCCCCCTCTTCCTCGTCGGGGGAGTTTATCTGCCGGCGCTTCCTCTCAAGCACCCTGGTATTCCCGCCAGCAGCCCTCGTCACCCTCGGCGGCGGTTCCTCCCTTGGGGCGGTGACAGTCCCTGCCGGCTGCACCGACTTTTCTTTCTGTGAACCACGCCGGTTGGCGGGTACCCTCTCCTTCGTAGCAGCCGCTGTGGCGGCCCCTTGAACGACGGGCAGCCCATCATCGCCAAGGTGAGAGTGGAGCGGCATCTGCAACACCACCGGAACCTCTGACTGGCTCAGCGCCAGTGTCTCGGGGTTCACTACGGTCTGCTGGGCCACCAACCCCTCGGCGTACATTGTCTCCAAGAAATTATCAATCTCCGCGCGGTCCATGGCTTTTTCGAAAGCGTCCCGGCTCGATTTGTTACCTGGCGGCGTTTCTAAAAAAAAAAAAAAAAAAAAAAAACTCAATCAGTCAGTCGGCTACTTAGCACAAAAAAAAAAGGGCAATATGGCGGCAATTTCTTACCAACGGACCGAGTTAATTTCTGAGCAACTAGCAACTCCCAGCCAGTCAGAAGTCGGAAGTCCAGCAAGTTGCGGTTCCGCCAACAACCTCTAATCCGTGCCACGCGACACTCCTCCTCGCGCGTTAAGTTGTACTGCAATCCCGCTGCACAAGCACAAACCAATTAGTAAAAGTACGTACAATACGGGCACCCGCCAGATGCAGTCAGCAGAAAATGGTTACCGACCTCGGATAGGTTGGAACTACGACTTAATCCTAAACGTCGGCCTTCCCTCGTTCCCCACAGCCTGGTACTCCCACCCTTCTGTGGCGACGCAGAAGCTTCCCCGCCAATAGGACATGGAATCCCTTAGATTCTCAATCAACTTGGGCGCTCCCTGGCGGCGGCTCAGGTTCACTTGCCCTCTACAACCCTGGCGCTTCACGTAAACTAGCTCGTAGAAGTGCAGCACCTCCGCCACAGTAGGCCCCTCGCACCCGGACAACCGCCACAGCGAGTTCATCGCCAACATCAACCGCCACATGTTGGGGCAAATCTGACCAAAAGCAAGGCCAAACTCGCACACCAGGATTTGGAGATTTGGCACCAGCGGGAGTGTCACTCCTTGGCGGAATATCGCCTCATGCACAGCCGCCGCCCCCTCTGGGAGAATCGACGCCTTCTCATCTACCGTCGGCGGGCGCAGCTTCACCGAGCCCGGCAGCCGGAACGTCTTCTTCATTTGGGTAACGGCGGCGGCATTCATCCGCCCTCCTGCCTCATCAACAGTGGAGCCATCCGGGAAGAACCACGCTGACTCGACATGCTCCCCCGCCGTTTCTTCTACCCCAGCGGAGCCGCTGGCAGCGCTATTGCTCGCCAAACGCTCGTCGCACCTAGCTTTGGCAGCAGCGGCCTCGCCCGCCCTAGAGCTCTCTGGACGTGGACCACGACCCATGACTACTTCCCAGGGTATGGTCTGTAGCGGCTCAACCTCTAGCGGTTCCGGCAGTGAGGTTCCTGCATGGGCAGACGGACGCAACGAGTCAATAAAAGTCCTATCCGCCGCGCTGAACGACACGTCAGACCCGGAATCCTCACTGCTCGAAATCTCTATGACGTTAGCCATCCCAAACCCTAAAACCCACACCAGTTAGCACAAACACAGATCTAGCCTATTCTTACATCAGTCACAGCCAAGAACATCAAGAGCAATTTACCCAGAAAATGCCAAAATAAGAACAAGCACACTCCACCCAGATTCGACCATCTAGCACATCCCTAAACGCCAACTCTCTGCCAACCACCATAAACCACCCCCCCCAAATCTCACCTCACACCTCAGAACACGGCAAAGCATAGAAAAAAACTCCCAAAACCCAAAAACAACAAAACCCAGAAAATAGCAGATTCAATGAAACAGGGAAAGAAATCAAGAGACCAACCTTAGTGACGAAAACTCCGGAGTAGTGATGAGCGATAGTCTTCAGGGGGGAAAATCTTCGTTTTTCCGGGAACGATACCTCCAAACTCTGGCAGCCTCTCCCTTCGGTATCACACGAGCAAGGCATGAAGACGACGACTGAGTTTGAAGCTTTTGCCAAAGTGTCAAATCTCACTGAGTTTCCCCCCCCTTTTATGTCAACATCAGCGCGTTCTCAGCCGTCCGCTAAAAAACGACATCACACACCGGCCGTACACGTGTCGCGGTTTTCCACTTACTCTCCGGATTAACCGAGGCGTCGCCTCGGTTACGGAATCCATAATTACCATCATTAATGGCGAGAAGACGGCCAGGCTTAGGAGACAAGCCTCCGCACGCTAACCCTCTATGGGTTGGACACGTGTCAACCACCACCAGATGAAGCGTCTGGTGGAAGTAGCCACTTGCGATGACTTCCCCAACCGTCCGAAGTCTCCACTGAGCAAAACACCGCCAGCGGAACTTCTCCCTTGTCATCTTCCAGGTGACGAAGCCTCCGCTGAGCGAAACCCCTCCAGCGGAACTTCTCCCTTGTCATCTCCCAAGTGACGAAGTCTCCGCTGAGCGAAACCCCGCCAGCGGAACTTCTCCCTTGTCATCTTCCAGGTGACGAAGTTTCCGCTGAGCGAAACCCCGCCAGCGGAACTTCTCCCTTGTCATCTGCCAAGTGGCGAAGTCTCCGCTGAGCGAAACCCCGCCAGCGGAACTTCTCTCCTGTCATCTTCCAAGTGACGAAGTCTCCGCTGAGCGAAACCCCACCAGCGGAACCTCTCCCTTGTCATCTGCCAAGTGACGAAGTCTCCGCTGAGCGAAACCCCGCCAGCGGAACTTCTCCCTTGTCATCTGCCAAGTGACGAAGTCTCCGCTGAGCGAAACCCCGCCAGCGGAACTTCTCCCTTGTCATCTTCCAAGTGACGAAGTCTCCGCTGAGCGAAATCCCGCCAGCAGAACTTCTCCCTTGTCATCCTGCAGGCGGGGCATCTTCCGCTACATACCTATAACGGAGCCCCTTATAATCTTGCAGGCTGCGTACTTTGTTCACCGCAGTATCGCTCAATAAAATACCGCTAGGCACGTCTACTGGACGCTGCTTCCTGCTCCAATCAGCGGGGGGATTTCCGCCAGCGGCGGATCCCGAGGCCACGCCTCACTCTGACAACGACCGCCACGCGACGTTACGGTCAGACGGTCCCTACGGGACACGGGTACTTGTGTCAACAGTCTACGACTGCCCTGATCAGGCACGTTGACCCCCGTCACTTGGGTGCTAAAGATTGGGCTCGCTACCCAACACCCTCTGCTCCGCGCAGCTCCCCCTCAACAAACAATTTACAGACCATCCGGAGGTCTATCTTAGCCGGGGAGTGGGGGACTCCCTGGGGGGCCTAGCAGGGGCCCACCCGAAAGGGTATAAAGCGTTTGCTCAGTAAAATCCATGGTTGACAACGCACTGACGCTAATTATGCTCTTGCAAGTCTAGCGGAAGAAAACGCTTCTAACCGCCGAACAACTCCCCAACCAAGATTGCCCTCCTTGACTGGGGAATTGGGGGACTTGTACATATATGTACATTTGCAAGCATAATTAGCTATAATGGGCCACGCTCATTGTACCGCCAAATGTACTAATTCCAACCAAAGGAATGACATGCAAACACACCACCAGGCGGGCTACAACCTCAGCGTCGGATCACCCCTAGATCACCGCCGACGCGCCGCGCCAAAGTAGCATCAGAAGCTCCCAGAGCTGGGGACTGAAGCACATCAGTCCCACATCGAAAACAAAGAGAAGATCAACCTCTTCCTCACCTATAAAAGGTTCTCTCCTCTCTCCTCATTAATTATGCATTCAATACTTACCTACTGTTACTTTGTCAACATAAATACATTGACTAACTTAGGCATCGGAGAGTTGAAGACCGCCCGGCGCGGTCTCCCTCTGACGCCCTCTGTATTTTACTTGACAGGTAGCGGAAGCATTGAGAGTAATACAAGTATCAATCCGCCCACCGGATTAGCGTTAACAAAGGTTCAGCTACCGCCGAACTTTTAGACATTAACACTACGATTTGTCTAAGTTTGATTTTCTTATTTTGGATTAGACTTTGGAAGCTTTGATGTAATCATTGGCTACTTTTTATTAATAAAGTATCGTATTATTATTCAATGTCATGGACATGTTTTAATTCCGAACTTTATTATGTTTCCTGGAGAGTTGGAATACCTTGTTGATAGTGGCACCACACAACATACTATATTGCGACATAGGCAACTATTTCTACGGATGACGCCTAGTCGATCTTCAGTGACTATGATGGCTGGACCATCACAATTGATTCATGGTCGAGGACCAGCTCAATTTATGTTGCCAAATGGCACAAGTATTAATGTCACCAAAGCTCTATATGCTCCTAGGGCTGGAAGAACCCTATTCATTTTTAAAGATATAAGAGCCAATGGTTTTCATGTGGAAACACATTGTGAGAATGGACTAGAGTTCCTTTACATCACCTCTAATGACTACGGACATAAATGAGTATTAGAGAAACTTATGTGTCGCTCTAGTGGGTTGTATGCAACCACTATTCGAGTCATTGAATCCAACCATGTCATGAGAGATGACTTATGGGATTCTGACACATATAGGCTTTGGCACGACCGTTTGGGACATCCAGGTCGTGATATGATGATCCGTATATTAAAAACTTCACACGGACATCCATTCTTCAAAACGAAGAGAAGTACGAACCAAAGATTGGTCCAAGGAGCAACACTTGCGCCACAAGGCGCCATGAGTGTGCATGACCGGCCACAAAGGGCCGGCGCCGTCTACCCCCTACAACAATAGCATGGTTCTAACGCCATGCACCCCTCCTTGACTCCTTCTTCTACTTCTAAAATCAAATGTGATTTTGTGGCTCAACCAAATTCTTCCTTGGTTGCTTCTAAAGCCCATCATTCATTTTGCAAAGCCTACTCTTTAGCAAAGTTAGGATCGAGACCATCCTATGCAAAGGACACTAAATAAAATATACCATTCTTGCAAAGAATCCAAGGTGATATTTGTGGACCTATCCAACCAACTTGCAGACCATTTAGATATTTTATGGTATTGGTTGATGCATCGACACGCTGGTCACATGTCACGCTCTTGTCCACAAGAAATGCTGCATTTGCTAAACTCCTAGCACAAGTCATTAAGTTAAGGGCTCACCACCCTGATCATCCTATTAAGTTAATTCGTCTTAACAATGCTGGAGAATTTACATCAAAATTTTTTGATGACTATTGCATGTCCATTGGGATTGAGGTTGAACACCCTGTTCCTCACGTTCACACCCAAAATGGTCTCGTAGAAGATGTCATTAAAAGACTTCAAATGGTTGCTAAAGCATTGGTTATGCGCACCAATCTCCCTGTTTCTGCTTGGGGCTATGCAATATTGCATGCAGCTGTGCTAATTCGTCTGAGGCCTACTGCCACTCAACCTTTTTCTGCGTCCCAGATGGTTACTGGATATGAGCCTGACATCTCACACTTACGCATATTTGGGTGTGCAGTTTATGTGCCAATTGCGCCGCCACAACGCACCAAAATGGGTACTCAAAGACGATTAGGCATTTATGTTGGATATGACTCTCTAACCATTATCCGCTACTTAGAACCCTTGACAGGCAATCTATTTACCGCTAGATTTGCGGATTGTCACTTTGATGAGACAGTCTTCCTGTTGTTAGGGGGAGATAAGAACAATAATGTTCAACAGGAACGACATGAATTGTCGTGGTCTGTCCCCACTTTGTCTCATCTTGATCCCCGAACCGCACAGTCCAAAATTGAAGTGCGAAGAATTCTCGATCTTCAGAACGTAGCAGACTCGATGCCTGATGCGTTTTCTGATATTGCTGAAGTGACAAGATCACACATACCTGCTGCAAACGTGCCTGCAAGGATTGATGTCCCTAAAAATCATGGATATGGCGCCGCCCCTAGGGGTATTGGGCACGACACCGCCACCACTAATGGTGATGGCAATGTGGCTCAGGCCGGGCTCCTAGCAGGGAAACGTGGGAGGCCCAAAGGTTCGATGGATTCTCGCCCAATAAAGAAAGCGAGTTTGGCACAAAAAGATCCATTAATCATCGACATAAATAACCCGTCTCATGAAGATATTCCGGATTATGGTTATGTCCAAGAGACATCATTGGGGGACGCTCCAATATTAGAACAAATTCCAGAGAATAGAGAGATCTCCATGAATTACACTAGTGTACATGAGACGTTGAATAGAGATTCTATTATCCTTGATGATGTGTTTGCATATTCTATTGCTCAAGGAATTATAGAACACGATGATATTGAACCTCGCTCCGTTGAAGAATGTCAACAAAGAGCAGATTGGCCTAAATGGAAAGATGCGATCTAGGTTGAATTAGATTCACTAACAAAGAGACAGGTATTTGGGCCTATAACGCTGACACCCCCAAGTATAAAGCCTGTTGGCCATAAATGGGTCTTTGTTAGAAAGCGTAATGAGAAAAATGAGGTTGTTAGATACAAAGCCCGCCTTGTGGCGCAAAGTTTCTCACAACGCCCTGGAATCGACTACGAGGAGACATATTCTCCTGTAATGGACGTTATAACGTTCCACTACCTTGTGAGTTTGGTAGTTTCCGAAAAACTTGACATGCAGCTTATGGATGTGGTTACAGCATATCTCTATGGGGATCTAGATTCAGAGATATATATGAAGGTTCCAGATGGACTTTAATTACCCAAATCAAGTGGCTCTAAACCATGGAGCGCGTTTTCTATAAGGTTGAAACGCTCACTATATGGATTGAAACAATCCGGACGGATGTGGTATAATCGTCTAAGTGACTACTTGATTGGGAAGGGATATGTCAACAATGAAATATGCCCATGCGTGTTTATAAAAAGGACAAGTTCCGGATTTGCAATTGTAGCAGTTTATGTCGACGACATGAACCTAATTGGAACTCTAGATGAGTTAATGGAAACTGATAAATACTTGAAATCCGAATTTTAGATGAAAGATCTTGGGAAAACACGGTTTTGTCTCGGACTAGAACTCGAGCACCGTAGTGATGGGATTATGATCCATCAGTCAGCATATACTCAAAAATTACTGAGGTGCTTTAATGAAGATAAAGCAAAGCTTGTGAGCACTCCCATGATCGGCCATAGTCTTGAGCCCGGAAAAGATCCGTTTTGTCCAAGGGATGAGGAAGAATACTTATTAGAGGCTGAAGTGCCCTATCTAAGTGCAATAGGCGCATTATTGTACTTAGCTCAATGCACAAGAACGGATATCTCATTTGCAGTGAACTTGTTAGCTCGACATAGCTCTGCGCCAACACGCCGCCATTGGATTGGTATAAAAACAATCTTTCGATACTTGAGAGGTACGATTGATATGAGCTTTTTTTATCCCTACAGAGAGAAAATAAATGACAGAAGTGTGGGATTAGACTCCACAAGGCAAAACGCCACCTTCTGTGATGTAGACGTCGGCGCCGCCGTCCATGGTGGCCGACGTTCTCCTCCTCCCTTCCATCAAAATGACAACGATGTCTTGATGGGTTTTGCTAATGCAAGGTATCTCGCTCTGACCCTCAGAAAAGTCGCTCCCAAACGGGTTATGTCTTTACCATGGGAAGCACTGCGATATCTTGGAGGTCTACAAAGCAGACCCTTGTTGCTACTTCCTCAAATCATGCAGATATTATCTCTCTACATGAAGCCGTGTGAGAATGCATATGGCTAAGGTCTGTAGTTAGACACATTTGAGGAACTTGTGGTTTGAAGTCTACCACAGATGAACCGACATGCATTTATGAAGATAATGCAGCTTGTATTGAGCAAATGAAATTAGTTTTCATCAAGGGCGACAACACCAAGCATATATCGCCTAAGTTCTTTTACAATCAGCAACAACAAGCACTTCTAAATATTGAAGTGAATGAAATTCGATCAGAGGATAATGTAGCGGACTTATTTACTAAGTCGTTACCAAAATCCACCTTCGAGAGATATGTGAAGAGCATCGGATTAAGAAAGTTATCCGAACTCCCATGATTGTAGCAATCAGGGGGAGATATTGACATCAGGGGGAGGTATGGTGTCTACATGTTTGATCTCGAAGAGTGAAGGACATGTTGTGCTCTTTTTGTCCTTCGACCAGGGTTATTTTTGTCCCACAAGGTTTTTGTTACCTGGCAAGGTTTTTAGTGAGGCAATGATCAAAGCGTCATCACCAAGTTTGAACGGCACAAGGGGGAGTGTTAAAGGAAGTCGACATCATGTGTGCCTCTTCAAACTAGGGTTTAGTCCTAGAGTTATAATAGGAGAAGATTCTAGATTTCCTAGTTATATATGTTCAGATTCTATTACCTTTTGTGTACTCTGTAAATCCCTATATATAAGGCTCCTATTATCAATAATAATACTACAATTCTCCCATCAATTCTCTCTGCAATTTCAATTTACTACAACATTATTTTATTTTTCAAACAATCAATAGTTTTTTTTTTTTTTTTTTGAGGAAATGGACAATTTCATATTAAACTTATCCTTGGTCAGAAGGCACATAAATCAGATGTTGTCTCATACCAGAATCATAAATGGTATAAGCTAACTAACAAAAGATAGGTACCCTCATTAGTAACACATTCACTCACTTATTGAGCCTAACAACAAGAAACAAAACCCTCCCTACCAACTTCTCATGAAGCAGTAACCTAGTCGCCTAGAGATCTCAATTGGTGTGCAACTAGATAACTAAGATGAAAGTAGTAGAAGACTCGACTTCTAGTATTAGGCAAGGAAAAATAGGAAATCAAAGTTTTCCTTTGCCCTTGTCGCTAGGGCTGGGAGTAGAACCAGTAGTTGCAGGATAGGTGAGCTTCAGAGGAGCGCCACTAGTCTTCTTGTTAGAACGCTGGTTCTTATTCTTACTGCCAAGAGGCCTGCCAGTCTTCTTCTTCCGAGTGACCAAAGCAACATCATTATCATCTTCGATCAATCCCAATGCATCAGCCTGCAGGGTAGGAATCTTACCATCCAAGATGGTTTTAAATTTCTTGGGGGAAAGGTTACAAACACCAGTGTGGTTCTCTTCTTGGAAGACATGCTGCTTCTTGCTGCACCTACATACCTGTAGAGCCATCCAAATCACAAGGCTCAATGGTAGACTCCAGGACTAGGATCTGATCATTCTCCAATTCATACTCCAAAGGAGCATCAACAACAGCAGTATCCACTGTAGGTACAGAACCCGTAGGAGAAGCAGGAGGAGGATTTGGCTTCTCCGTTCGACGTATGACTGGTTTCCTCTTCAAAGGGATGGAAGAGGAGGCAGTGAAAATATCATTCTTGTCCTTAGCCGAGAAGGAGAAAGAACCCCCAGAAGTCGATGGTCCAGGAAAATGCAAAACCCTAGGTGTAGGGTTTGCCAAATTTGGCTCCACACAAGAATTATGGCATGGGTGACGAGTCCACACTGAGTACATCTCCCTTTTAGATGTTCGAACTGAAACTGAAGAATAGGTTCAACACCAACATCTAGAAAAACTTTACGTTCAAGCAAGATCAGCTTAGAGATATCATGAGTGAACAAAACCCTAATCAAACCTTTCTTGAACTCCTTCTTATCATAATCCAAGAAACCCCCCAGGAGGTTCCCAATCAGGGTGAGATTCTCAGGCTCTTCATACAGGGGTGGGATTCCAGAAACCCTAACCCATATTTGGAGATGCTTGAACTGGACTTCGTGCAAAGGTTTGACAAAACACCAGACCCCTCCCCGGAGTACTTTGTTACGATCTCGAACAAATTCAAAGGAGAATAAGAACAGATCCCCTGCCCTCTCTTGGATCTTGAATTCCTTTTCCACCATCTAGGTTCGGTGGAAATTGGTTTTGAAAGCCTTCGGATCAATCTGCTTTCGGGTCAATGGTTTGCCAAGGAGGAAGGATTGGGAGGACCTGCGCACAGGGCCACCACCAATCTTTCCCAGATTAGGAGCACTGCCTCCCTTGGCGAGGGCAAGAGAGGCAGCAAAACTAGTTGTAACAGCATCAATGGAAGCCATGGAAGTGGGAGAAGTGGTAGAGAAGGTTTAACGATGAAGGTAAGGGCGCCATAGGCTAACTAGGATTTGAGAAAAAAAAACTCTCCTAGGGTTTTTTTTTTTTTACTTCGAGAATGAATACATAAAGTTTCAAAAAATCAATCAATCAATAGTTAATCTTCATACACAATCATGTATTTGGTTAACTTTCAAATTTCTAACTTATTTTGAGTCTTTCTATTGGGACCTCAAAACTTTCTCATTTGACCTCTTTCTTTTTGAATTATCAAATTACTTATTTATCCTAATATAAAATTACTATTATGGACAAGAAATCATAAGCAAAAAATTATTTCTATACCCTCCAAATTTAAAAATGACATAAACCCTATTTTCATATCTTCATCTAATTAAAGCGATGATCACGTACTTTTTCAAATTCAAGATGCTAAACAAGTGATGGACATAAGTACTTGAAAATTTATTAAAATAATAATAATAAGGATTAATTTAAGGTTACCCCCCTAAGGTTTCGGGGTGTCATCATGTCACCCCCTCCACTCTCAATTTTGAATTTTTACCCCCCAAGCTTTCCAATTTCAGTCAGCCGTGTCAAATTTCTCCGATTCCGTCCAAATTGGACGTTAACTCTGACGATCTGACCCACTTTGAGGGCTAAAATGGTCATTTCAAGATAAAAATAAAAAAACCACCAGCCCTCTAACAATTTCCTCCTCTACTCTCTCTCTCTCACCGCCTCACCACCACTGTGGCCCCTGACCAAGATGATGCCGTTCTCCCCGAAGGTGACCTCTCTTCCTCCTCCCAAGATGATGAGCAAGAAGACGACTACGTCGTTGACGAGGGCGAGGACGATGACGTACTCAACTTTGCCTCTCCTTCCTCCACCTCCGATTCCCTCCCTGTCGCCATTAGGGCTGGGCATTTAGCCCGAAAACCCGAAACCCGGCCCGGAACCGGCCCGAACGGTCCGGGCCCTTTAAAAAAATTTGACAATTTTTTAAGGCCCGGCCCGAAAACATTATATAACGGGCCGGGCTCGGTCCTTAAAAGTTAAAAAAAAAAAAAAGCCCGAAGGCCCGAACTGATATATACTCACTATACTTGTTTAGTTTTTTATTCCTCTCTTCCTCTTTTTTTGGACTCGAGAGAAGCTCTTCTGAGTTGTTTATTTTTTTATTCTCTTCTCTTCCTCTTTTTCTGATTCTCTTCTTCTCTCTCTTCTTTCTCTTCAATTACTCATGTGTTTTTAGTTTTCTATTCTTCTCTCCTTCTCTCTTAGAATCTGGACTCTCTTCTTCTCTCTCTTCTCTCTTCTTTCTTTTACCGTCTCCTCTTGTTCCTCCCTCCCCTCTATTTTTTTTTTCTTCTCTCTTCTTATCTTCTTATTCTTCTCCAGTTCTCCCCAAACGCCTCCATTCAGTCCATTGTCTTTTTTTCTTTTCTTTTCCCTTCTCTCCCTAGTCCCTAGTCCTCCTTCCCCATCAGATCAATTGTAGATAATTGTCTTTACTCATCCCCAAAATTTCTCTCTCTCTCGGTCTCTCTCTAGTTTTTCACTTTTTCTATAGCTATGCCGATTGGAAGACAAATCTGAGTTGTGGCCTTGGAGGGCGGAGGAATGGGTTTGGAGCAAGATCTGAGAACAGATCTGTTGTTGTTGTTGTTTTTTTTTTTTTTTTTTTTTTTTAGCCTTTTGGGCCCGAAAAGCCGGCCCGAAAAAAACAGTCCAGGCCCAACTCGGTCCTAAAACTGAAAAAATAGTATTTAGGCCCGGCCCGAAAATTTCGGTCCGGGTCCGGGCCCAATAAATTTTACACAGGCCGGGCCCAATCCCAGCCCTAGTCGCCATAGCAACTGCTGCTCCCACCGTCACTGTCGCACTGCCTGCTCCGTTTACCACCACCGCGCCAGCTACTTCCACGACGCAGATTATTTGGGTGACCATATCTGAAGAACCTAGTTTCTCAATTTCCGATGAGTGGCTTATGGTAAACCATCACCACTTCTTCGTCGTCGCTGTCAACTCCACCAAAACCCGACCAGCATTTTCGGTTAATCCGCCATTCAATTTCTCATCCATGGGAGAGCAAACCCAGGTTCGAAGCCCCAGCCCAAACTCAAGACTCCCCAACACTAAAGAGAGAAACCAAAGCCATCGTCTTTAGATTTAATTGGATGGTTAAGACTAAAATCTCAGATACCCAGTTTGTGTTTTCACTTGTTTTTGGGTTTTTCAGTGGCTTTCTTTTTGGGTTTTAGGTTGCTTTGGTTTGTAGTCATTGAATTGTGTTCTGGTGATGCAGTTTAAGGAGTTTCAAGCAGGTTTTTGGGATTTTGGGAGGTGGATTTGGTTTGGAAATTTGATGGGAGGTGATTTCAGGTGGTGGATGTTGAGAATTTAGCTCTAGAGTACTTTGTTTTTGATGGAGAGGGACGGTCTGAATCAGAGGCAGGTCTTTGGGGCTGCCCATTGAAGATGAGAAAGAGGAGTAGAAGATCACAATGTTTCACACACTGACGAAGACGACCCTTCGAAGCCGCTGACGGAGGAAATCGAGGTGGGTTTAGTCCGACCGTCGCCGCCTGCAGAGGAGGAGGGGTTTGAGGTAAACGACGTCGTTGACGCGTTTAATTTGGACGCGTGTTGGCCCGGGGTGGTGATGAGTGTTGTGGGAGACTAGTACACGGTGGGGTTTAAGAGGCCGTCAGATTTGCTGGAGATTGGGGTGGGGAGCTACGGCGGCATTGGGATTGGCGTGGCGGCCAGTGGAGTCGGGCCGGGAAAGAGGTGGGTGAATTGGGTTTGGTTGATTTTGATAATGCATTAGTTTTGTTTGTTTTGATGTTTTGATTATATGTCTAGCTCAGAAAGATTGAAATTTTTACCTTTTTAAGAACATATTGTTCATGCAATAAGAACCCAGCTGGATTATCAGTTGCATGAGTGTCATTGATGAATTTATTGTTCCATTTCTTGTCGATGATTGATGAACCAAAGTTGGGATTTTGTGTAGTGTGCATTGATTAATGATGTGATGGTCGAAATTAGTATTTGAGGTTATGTTTGTTTGTCATTCGATTAGTTTATGATATATGAGGAAAACTGATGTTTTTATTGATTGTTTAGATGATGATGCGATTGGATTTCAGCCCTGGGGAAGATGTTGAAGTGAATCTACACAAAGAATGTGTATGGTATGCTTGGATACCGTCAATTTATGTTGGTCCATTAGTGGGCAGAAGAGGGAGTTGCAGAAGAGAGAGTTGCAGGGGGAGAGAGAGAGAGGGGGGGGGGGGGAAGGAGGGAGGATCGAATCTAATCTGGTGGTGTTTTTTTTTTTATTTTAATCTTCAAATGACCATTTTAGCCCTCAAAGTGGGTCAGATCGTCAGAGTTTACTGTCAAATTTGGACGGAATCGGAGAAATTGGACACGGCTGACTGAAGTTGGAAAGCTTGGGGGGTAAAAATTCAAAATTGAGAGTGGAGGGGGTGACATGACGACACCTTTGGGGGGGATAAACTGAAATTAATCCTAATAATAATAATAGAAATAGTAGCATTTATTGAAGAAAATACATAGCTTCGACGTTCACAATATATAGAACACTTATCCGTTTGGGATACAATCAACCCAAGAAAAATTATATTAAGTTACTTACATTTATCCACATGAATGTAATTGATTTAATGGGCATTTTAATTCTATGCCTGAGGCTAGGGCTGCCACTTGGTTTGGTAATTACCAAATTGACCGAATACTAACCGATGTTTTAGGTTTGGTAAACCGACCTTTTGGTAACCGAGACCGATAAAACCGAAATCGAAAATTATCGAAAAAGTTGGTTTGGTTTTGGTAAATACCGAATCTACCGATTATCTAAATATTAGCTTTATATATTATAGTTTTCAATACTCATACATGTATATTAAGAAATAAATATAAAAATTTCATAACAGTATGAGCATTACTACATTAATAGTACATGTATTTTAAGTAGTCTGGTCAAAGATGGTTAAATAACCTAGTTTTATTAAAAATTATTAAAACTTAATGTCATATGTAGAAAAGAAAGCTATACTAAGTAGATAATACAAAGTTTACGACTATAAAATTGAAAAATCTAGTATTGTTCATTGTCATTTATATTATAAAGAATTAATTGTTTTTAAGTTGGTAATACCGAAAACCGAAATATCGAATTTGGTAGATATGATTACAAACCGAAAATTTTGGTTGGTAATTGGTAGCTCAATTTTGAAACCGAAAGCTTTGGTTTTGAAGTTGGTAATACCTATAACCTCAAACCAACGGAGTGACAGCCCTATGTGAGGCAAATGGGAAGAAAAAAAAAGAAAAAAAAAAAGATGACAGCTATGAAGATGCTTGCATTTGTCAAAAAGAAATTTACCTCGAACTGGGTTTGCAATCAATTAATAGTTTTGCATAAGAATTCAAACATCATGGAGGTTGACAAAAAAAAAGAGTATTCGTAAAAAAGATAAAAAAAGAAGAGTAATATTTGCAAAAAAAAAAAAAAAAACAATTAATGAATGGTGTTATGGTGAGTAAATTCACCTCAAGTTTCTATATATTACAAAGTTTCAATATATTGTTATGTTTGTAATTTAAGGGAGGGTCTAATAAACAAATTTGTTGTTTAACAAGTAAAAGGGAGGTGTAATGAGAGAAAATTTGGCGATCTCAATAGAAACTATCATTGTTTTTCACTTACCAAGATCGGATTCACTTACCAATAGAAACTATCTTAATGTCATCGATTTGGTTTTCTAGCACTAACCAGTTCGATACTTCGACTTGCTAATTTTCCAAAAATTGAATCTGCCAGATATTTCAAAAACCAGCATCTCAGTTTTAAGTCATTGAGGTTAGCTCAAGTAGTGAGAGAGGATTGCGAATCGAATTAAGACTAGACCAGATCAGAGGTTAGATTACCATTATGATTAAAATATATATATATAAATTAAAAAAAAAAATTTAAAAAAACCATCTCGGTTTGACTTTGATACTGTTCTTTGTGGAAAGGGACTGTGGGACAGTGACAAAAGAAAAAAAAAACCTGTAGTTCACTTTTGGTAATTGGGTTGGACTTGGTAAAATAGTTTGAGTTGGACAGCCCAAATGACTGTGATCAGTAGTGAAAAGTGAGGGAAATGCTTTAGGATTCTCTGCAGTCGCCACTAAGCAAATACCTAAAAGATGTCGGACGCACTCTGCACTCGGCTGCAGCAACAAGTAGTTCTCTCCGGTACCGCACCTAGCTCCGAGTCTCTTGATTTAGATTGCGTCATTGACGACATCCTCTCACGGCTACCGGCCAAATCGCTGCTCCGATTCCGATGTGTGTGCAAAGCATGGCGGGCCTTGATCTCCGATCCTTATTTCATCAGAAAACACCTCAGCTGCATCGACACCAAAATCAGCACCAGCTACTCTCTCCTCATCAAAGAACAAATCTTCCGATCCGCAGAGTACGAAGCAATATTGAAGTGTTTGAGCCATGATGGTCCTCTTCCAAGCAGAAGGCTTGATTTTCTGGTACGTGTTCCACCGTTTGATATTCGTACTACTGTAATCATTGGTAGTTGCAATGGCTTAATATGTCTGTTACTTGATTTTGATGATGATGAAGAATCCTTGACCTTTATGTTATGGAATCCTTGTACTCGAGAATCCCAGGTCCTACCACAACCTTCCCTTTGGTCCCAACATTTTTTTTCGGGGTTCGGTTATGATTCAACCAGTAATGATTACAAAGTAATACTGGCTAGCCATACATCTAGTAATGAATTTGATGTTGTTGTCTTTACGCTAAAATCGGGTTCATGGAGGAAGCTTGGAAGGCTCAACAGGTATTCCGAGGTGAGTTGGGTGAGTTTGGCAGGATGTTTAGTTAACGAAGCTCTGCATTGGGTATTGGAGGAAGAGGATGATAGGTTAATCACTTCAAGAATAGTGTCATTTGATTTAGCGGAGGAGAAATTTTATGAGATTCCATTACCCTTTCCTCCCAGTCCGGTAGATAGGCCTACATCCACTGCCGAAGTTGGAATTCTTAATAATTGCCTAACTCTGTACTTTCAAACCATGAGTTGCGAACCTGGGCGCAATTTTAAGGTGTGGGTACTGAAGGACTATGGAGTCAAGAAATCTTGGATTGAAGTCATAAGCATCCCTTCAGAGGTTCTAGATGTTGAGTATATGTACATGACATGCATTTCTGAGAATGGTGAAGTTTTGATGCGGCATCCCCAGTCAGGCTCATTGGCATTATATAATCCGAAAGAAAAGACATCTAGGATTGTCCTGGACTATGGTGGTTGCTGGTATCATACTGCTACTTATATAGAAACTTTAGTTTCACCATTAACCGGCAGTACTGGTGCAAGAATGTGAGACCAACACAGCCAAGCACCTTTGCACTCCTTTTATATGAGATGCTGAAGTCGCATGCCGTGTCTATGTTTTGCTCCTTCTGTATGAGATGCTGAAGTCTTATGTCACGTTTAGGTTTTGCCCCTGCTCACTCAATATCTTCCAATGCAAATGATTGTTAGAGTTAGAGGAAGTCAGGCGTGCCACTTTTATGATTCAAGTTCCATCTCAACTGTTTGTATTTGAGTCATTACTTTTGAGGTGAAAACTGAAACTGATTAGGACTCTGCGGATTAAATCTAACTTGTGCTATAAACATGACTCACATTGGTAAGACTTTTGTATGTGGTATGCTTTTGCCTCTTTATGTTGGGCTATTTTCATGCTTTTTAACCACACTAGAATTGCTACTCAAATTTTACATTCTACTTGCCCCTAAGTTTTGGTGCAACTGCATGACTTTTTGGAATGCAGCATGGTAAGCTTCATTTTATCTATGTTAATAAGAAAAAGATATTCATTCCCCTAGAGTCAAGATCACTTTGCTTATTTCTTCCCAAACTTTCACTCTCCTTTTCTCTAGGTTTCACTTATAATGTTGCAAGTTTTATAACTATTTGCAAGACAGACTCCAGGTGCATATAATATTTGCATCTATTTGTTCTATGACAAGATGATGTGCTCATCCTTCCCACACATATATCTATATAAGTATATATATTTATAAACACACACACACACACACACACACACACACACACACACACACATATATATATATATATATATATATAAACACACACATATATTGTACATACCTCCAATAATATGGAGTATTTGCTATCTCACCAAGCATAAGTAACTCCTACTTTGGGACATCCACGAGACATGGCAAGGCCCAACCACGACATCCATCGTGTAGCCTTATGTTCAAGCTACACCACGGTATCCGGAAGTCGCAAATCCGCCTCCGGGAAGCCACGTTCCCGCCCTTGCCAAGATGCCCTCACAACTAGGCTTTCTAGACTAGAATTGTGTGGTTGCTTATCCCACATCGAAAAACATGTAAAGGAAGAGCATTCCTTCATCTATAAAAGGAATGCCTCCTCCCACAACTCAACACATTCATTCATTCATCCCATTACATCTCTTGTAATCTTGTTACGCCGCAGGGCTCGACACACTAGTATAGCTTTCAAGTGGACGTAGTCTCCCGCTCATGCGGAGGCGAACCACTATACATCTTGTGTCACTCTCTCTCTCTCTCTCTCTCTCTAAAGCTAACTAGAGATCCCACGGATCACTAACGTTAACATTGGCGCCGTCTGTGGGAAGCCTGCACACAAAGGCTTCATCACCTACCACGAGCTTTGGCCCATCAGCGTCCGGTCAACGCCCAACATGGCTGGTCAACGCCGGTCAACACGTGGTCAACGCCCATAGAGTGGTCAAAACTTGCAGAAACACCAGCATATGGGGCGGTCAATGCTTGGTCAATGCCCGACGGGGTTGGTCAACTCCCGGCGGAGTCAGTCAACGCCCATCAAAGGCCGGTCAACATTTGGTCAACGCTGGTGATCAGCGGTCAACGCCCAACTCAAAAAGTCTCCGCTGAACTTCAACACAAAAAAAAAAAAGAAAAAAAAAAGAAAAAAAAAATTGGCAAATCTTCTCTGGACACCCAGAGATTTGCTCTGGACACCCCAGGGATCTAGCATGAGACTTTGGCGCTCTCAATCATCATCGGGGCTGGCCACTGATCTCGCTCATGCCATCACAACGGCAGCACCGCCAACACACCAGCACTAGCGGCACGAGTCAGCGTTCATGCTCTTTGTTCAACGCTCATGCCTTCTGTCCGCTCGCTGCCACCGCCAGCAGACCTACCGCCCATCATCGCCGACCACACCCAGCGGCTAAACCTCCGCTAGGCTCTGCCAGCGCCCGCCCACCAGCCTCCCAGCTCTAGGCAAGCAGCAGCCCTCCCCGCGGCACTCGGAGTCTCCGTCGAGCTCCGCTGACCATCCTCAATTCACCGCCAACCTTCTGCCAGCGGTACCACCACTCAGCGGCACTTGTTCCGCTCGTATCCATCAGCGGAAGAGCCAGACTTCAGTTAGCTCCTGATCTTCCGTCGGCGTCAGCGAAGTGCTCCACTCAGCGGAGAAACTAAGTTCCAGTCAGTACTAATATTCCGCCGGACTGAGATCCTCCGCCGGACTTCAACACCGGGGCATCACCGCTGAACTTCTCCGCTAGGCACCGCCAAGGCTTCGCTGCCACCGCCTGCATACCACTGCTTTCTTTTTTTGATCGATCGCAGCAAAACACCGCCTGCATATGTCCTCCAGCGGCCCCGATACTGCAAACTGTTGAGTTCCAAGTACCGCCAAACTCGGAGCCTCCGCCGAGCACCTAATCCTCCGCTCCGCTGCAGCTCCCTCCGCCCGGTGCTCCACCGCTTAGCCCAGCGAACTGCAGCAACTCCTCTTCACGCTCTACAAGGCTTCGTTGCAGCTCCGCCGGGGAAGCTCCGCTGCACTGCTGCGCGCCAATCTCTGCACGCACCGCTGGGCACCGCCGGCGTCTCACTCCCTTGACAGCGATCTCCACTGCAAGTTGCTCCGCTGCACACTCGCTGCACTGCTCCGCTGCAGCTCCCTCCGCCAACTTCGAAGTACCGCCGAACTCTCGCTGCTCCGCCGGCCTCTCGAGTCTCCGCCGAACTCTTCAGCCTTCCGCCACTGCTCTTGAGCATCACAATCGGCCAAACCTCCGCTGGCCAAGCCTTCCGCCACTGGTCACCTGTCGCACCCAACGTTCACTTCTGCTGGTCATCCTGTATTCACTTGCAGCCCTTGCTTTGAACGCTGGCTTCTTCACTTCTTCATCGATTCCACTTACAGCCGACGGGATAAGATAAGTCTTCTTTTATTGGATATGCACGACACGTGCCTCCTACTTGCACATAATTGAAGCCAACAGGGGCATAGCTAAAATGCAATGCCATATATATCCTTGTCTTCTGTGCACACGTATAGCACAAGTGGGTCACTCACTAACATGCTTCATATATATAGCACATACTCATCCATATCTATTTGCATGTCGGCCGCTACTTGGCCATGCATATATTACTAGCACACATGCACATGTGATCAAATTAATCACACTCATGAGGTGAAATAATCCATTTGGTTACTTGGTCGGTTTATAAATATGGATAAAATGCTAATCATTTCCTTCTGTTAAGGGGACGCAGTCACTTAGTACCGCATCCATTCACGAGGCTTCTACTAAGGAACTTCGCCGGGGTCACACTCCGCTCGCCTCCAAACCGGCACAAGATAAGTGTCTTCCTCTTATCTTTTCCGCTCTTGCGATTAGAGCTATGGTCATGTCTATACATGTCTCCACGACCCTTACGCATGCCTATAAAATGTTATTAGCGACTTTACTACAAGTACATGCTATACACATATGCCATGCTTCTATTTTA